>NC_142737.1:705833-1057500 GCF_051943395.1 Hippocampus bargibanti
TATTGCGCGTGATGCAATAATACACTGTAGCTATCTTCTTCTGCGTGTTTTCTTAGGTCGTTCAGGACTGACAAACGGCTCCAGATCTTTGGCAACAAATCAGAAGTCGATCCCAATCCAGAGTGAGTCCACATGTAGTCCAGATGACATCACGTCACATGTGACATTTGCGATGATGTCATCAGTTGCCCCGCCTCTTTTGTTTATGCAGTTGTTACATCTCCATCGTGAACGCCATACTCAAGAGGACTCATCAGACCCTTCTGCTGGTTGCCAAGGTAACACGTACTTATACTCTCTCAAGTAAATATACACACACACACACACACACACACAAACATGCCTCATCACAAAAGGTTGCGTGAAGGCCTAGCTAGCTATCTGTTAGCTAGCTAGCTTTCTGTCCGAGTTACTTAGCTATCAAATTAGCTGTCTATTAACTAGCTAGCTTTATATCTGACTTACTTCCGGGTTGAGTGAAGGCCTGGCTAGCTATCTGTTAGCTATCTATTCGCTAGCTTTCTATCCGAGTTACTTAGCTATCGAATTAGCTGTCTATTAGCTAGCCAGATTTCTATCCGAGTTACTTCCGTGTTGAGTGAACGCTGGTGCGTGTGGCTGCCGCTGCTCACCCACCAAAAAAACGTATCCTGTGACTGTAAAGTGACCTTGAGAGTTTTGAAAGGCGCTTATAAATGAAATGTATTATTATTATTATCATCAGGACTTCTACCAGAGTCAGCGTTGCGGTGGCTTCCATCGACTTCCTGCCGGTCTGGACCAATGGGTAGAGAACACGCAGCAAAGGCTTCTGGGACATCACGAACACGCCCGCACGCTGCTCAACGCCAGCAGGGAAGGTCAGAACCGGGCGTCGGCCGTTATTTGATGACATGGTTTTTGAGGGTGTGTATGTGGGTGTGCTTGTACAGCACTGGAGCAGCAGCAATGCGTGTTAGCCGACATGATGCATTTGCTACCGGCCACGTTGATCCGTATGCACGAGAAACAGCTTGCGGGGGAGTTGAAGGAAGAGGCGAGTCGAGTCCGACGCTCCTTTGAGGAAACAATGGCCGCCAGTGAGGAGGAAAAGGTATTGCAGTGGAAACTGATACTGTTAGCATCTTAATGCTATCGCCATGACACCTGACATAACGTCGCCGTGCGTGTCATTAGCATTAGCGCAGCTAGGAAAATGTTGATGACCATGCCAACCATGTTTAGGATTAGCTTGCCTATGTTAGCCTGCATACAAAACTTTCGCCTTGACAACCATGCAATTTGTTAGCTGCAAGACATGATTGTTAGCATTAAGATTTTTTTGTATTGTGGAAATTGTTACTGTTAGCATGCTAATGCTATTGCCTTGACACCTGAGATAAAATTGGCGTCCCATTAGCATTAGTGCATTAGCATGCGAATGCTATCGCTTTCACACCTAAGATGACATTGGCATCCCATTAGCGCGGCTAGCAAAATGTTGATGACAATGCCAAGGATTGGCTTGCATACGAAACCAACGACTATGCAATTTGTTAGCTACATGACATGACTGTTAGCGTCAACATTTTTTGTATTGCCGTGGAAATTGTTACTCTTAGCATGCTATTCTTATCGCCTTGACACCTGAGATAACATTGGCGTCCCATTAGCATTAGCGCGTGAGCATGCTAATGGTATCGCTTTGACACCTAAGATGACATTGGGATCCCATTAGCATTAGCGGCTAGAAAAATGTTGATGACAATGCCAACCTTCTTTAGGATTAGCTTACATATGAAACAATTGCCGTACAATTTGTTAGCTGCATAACATGACTGTTAGCATTAACATTTTTTGTATTGCCGTGGAAAATGTTACTGTTAGCATACTAATGCTATCGCCATGACACCTGAGATGACATCGCAGTACGTGCTATTAGCATGCTACCCGTGTTTAGGATTAGCTTCCCTTCATTAATGTACCCTCATAAAAAAAATATTACCATGACAACCATGCAATTTATTAGCTGCATGACATAACTGCGCTATTGCGAGTATGGCGACCTGGAAATAGTTGTCTCAGACTCTGTCGTCATGACGATGATGATTAGCATTAGCTATGATACCGCAACATAGCCCGACAAATTTGCATGCCGATCGCTGGATACTTTTTCCACGTCAAGACTGTTAGCATGAGCATAATTTGGATAGCTGGGTTGCATGCCATCTCTTTACCGTGTGACCTGTGGTTAGCATTAGCATGCTATTGACTGACATGTGTCATCAGACGACAAGCATGGCCGGTCTACGCGTATCGCTCTCAACCAATGAGATGGAGACACTGAAGCGCGCCGAGGAGGCTCGACAACAAAGACTCCACGACGCCATTTTGGGCTCCCATCGGGAACTTCAGGTAGGCGACGGGTTGCCGTGGCGATACGCCGAGTGACATCTCACCCACTACCTGTGTTCAGGAGTGTATGAAACGCAGAGGGGAGGAGTTTGTGACATCGCTGGCATCCCTGTCGGAACACCTGCTACATCAGATGGACCGTCTTCCTTTGCCAGGTCGGTCACATGACCAAGGTGTTTTTATGCGTGTGCTTCAATATGTACCCGCCCTTGTTTCCACGGTGACGACGGTGTCATGTGATCAGAAGTAACCTCACAGCAGACACCGGAGGACAGAGACGTCGCCATGGAAGCGACACAGCAACCCTCCAGGTAGCCGGCCCGTCAACCTATCCTTTTGAACCCGCCGCTGTCACATCCTGTCAATCCTACAAAATAAAAGCCTCCCCGGTTGCCGTGCGCTCCTCAGAATTTGGTCGGGGATTCCTCATATGTCGCTTCCCGGCATCCCCGCGTCCAACGCGGGGATTACAACCACCGCAGCCATCACCACCTCCAAGTGCACTCTGGGACATCTGGCCATCATCCAACACAGAGATGCTGCCACCAAGGTGCGCGCGCCCACACACACACACACACACACACACACACACACACACACACACACACACACACACACACGCAAACACACAAAATGCACACGAAAAACATATACACACTCCACAATCTTCAAATCTTCACATTTTCAAGCATACAAAAAACAAGATGTGATCATGTGACACGCATCATGCCATGGACATGCATTTAATAATAATAATAATAATACATTTCATTTATAAGCATCTTTCAAAACTCCCAAGGACACTTTACAGTAACAATAACAATATTAATATCAATAATAAGAATAATAATACATTTCATTTATAAGCATCTTTCAAAACTCTAAAGGTCACTTTACAGCAACAATAATAGTAATTATAAATTTCATTTATAAGCATCTTTCAAAACTCTCAAGGACACTTTACAGCAACAATAACAACAATTTCAATAATAATAATATAACATTTCATTTATAACTGCCTATCAAATTTCTCAAGGACACTTTACGGCAACAATAATCATGTTATTATTCCCAATAATAATCATAATAATACATTTCATTCATAAGCATCTTTCAAAACTCTCAAGGAAACTTTTCAACAACAATAACAATATGAATAATATCAATAATAACACATTTCATTGATAACCGCCTATAAATATCCTCAAGGACTTTACAGCAACGATGATAATATTAATATTAATAATAATAATACATTTGAGCAATAAGTGTGTGGTGTGTGTGTTCTGCGTGTGTGTGAATATTAGCGTTTTGAGCAGGTCTTCTTGTCACAGCTGTCCCATTCCGACGCGGACAAAAGGAGGCGACTAAATGAACTTCAAAGCTGGAAGTCACATTGGAGGCTCCAAGTACACAAACTAGCACACTGATAGACACACACGCACACACACATACACACACACACGCACGCACACACACATACACACACACACACACACACACACACACACACACACACACACACACACACACACACACACACACACACACTGCGTCCATACAACTGTGTACGCAAAGTCACGCTAACAAGCTGTTGGATCCGTGACATCATCAATTGTCAATAAAGTAGCGGTAGTAAAAAAAAAAGTGAATGTTTTATTGGATGAAAGATAAAATGTCCGTTCCAATCATCAAGCATGCTGGTGGGCGGGGCCAAACCGGGCAATTCGGCTTCTCCTCCCGTTTCCATGGCGACGTGCGCTTCAGACGTCGTCGGTGACGTCGGTCATTTTATCGATGGAGCGCAGCAACTGCGAGACCAGACGCAGAGACTCCGCCCCTTCCAGGAGACCACTGCACGGATGGAGAACAGGTGCGTGACGGATGACTTTTTTTTTAGGGGAAAAACTTTTTGCGGAGTTTGGAAGAATCCAGATGCGAACTACTGACCTTATAGACGAATGCGCATGCGTAGCCGTCTTGTCCAGGTAGTCGGAGGCCATGTTGGCGTTGCGCTTCATCGCCGCGATGACATCACCCTCGGCCGACTTCAGCTTGACGTTTTCGCGACGTGTGCGCTCCAGTTCCTCCTGACGTGTCCGTGCAATATTCTTCAAGTTGGGTGTTTTCCATCATGCTTGTACGTACGTGTGAGCGAGCGAGCGTATGACCTGCAGCTGCCGAAGCTCCGCCTTCATTTTGGATGCGCCGTTCTCGGCTTTCAGTGCCCGTTTCTGACACAAGAAACGCAAAGTAACAAATCAGCCCATCTCCAGCGGAGCTTGGGCGCCATCTTGTGCATTTTCTGGGACGCTACATTGTAAGTCCAAACGCCTTAAAATGACACGGAAGGACTTCTTTAATGGATTGCAAACATGTATGCTTTCCTCTTCAGAACTATTTGAATCCTATTCATAAGTGGATGAGTAACAAGAAAGCATATTTTCCCAATCTGAAGCCATTGTTTGGATTCTGGAGCAAGGCAGTTTGTGAAGGAGTATCCTGGCGTGACGTCACAAACAAGGGGGCGGGACCTTCTGAAACTCGGCATCTCTGAGGTCGTTTTGGATGATAGTACAGCGTGTAGCGTGTACTGTAGAGTTCAGTGAGTGTGGCAGTGGGAAGGGGCAGGGGGGGCAGTGCTGGGAGGGAGTTGAGTCACCTGACTGCCTGGTGGTAGAAACTCCTTGAGTTCAGAACGACGTGACGTGAGGATGGAAAGTGACACAGTTTGGAAATGCAAAGGTATTTGATCCATTTTACAGTAAATATTTTCAATTATTAGCATTCTTGAATGGAATTTGGAATTTTATTGTGGCAACTGAAAATTCCTATTTTCAATGAACGCAGCTCTGGGGTGATTGTGCTTGTTTTTGTGCCTGTGACGGGCAGCCCACAAAATGATCACATGACCACCTCATCACAATGTGTAAGTACCGTTCATAATGGCAATTCCCGCATTATCCACTCACGCACCCTCATCTCGTGCAGGTTGCGCTCGACAGAATGGACCATGTGATCCAGGTCTCGCACCTCCTCCTGCTCCTGTCGCCGTCTCTGCGCAAGCTCCTCCTCCAGCGCCTCCGCCCTGCACGCAGAGCAGCCCGGCGTGAGCCAGCGAGCCGCTTGGATCGCTCGCCCCCATTGGCCGTCGCTCGCCTTCGCCGGTTCGCGTCCGATGTCCTCTGAAGCGCCGTGACGGCCTTTCTGAGCGAGATGTTCTCCTCACGCAGCTGCACGCAAAGAAGTGGTAATTCTTTGTGTGCTAATGTCGCTAACCGAGCTAGATTTTGTCGCAAGGTAGACGAAGACCTCCTGTAAACTCTTCTCCCGGTATTCGGTTGGCAGTGTGACATCATCATCGCCGTCGTAGAACCTGAAGACGATCGGCGATGTCATCGTCCACGTCAACACGTACGGCGACGTTCGAGCCACTCACGTGCTAGTCTCCGCCTCCTCGGCGCTGAGGGAGGAGGAGCTATCCAGGTGAGACTGCCAACATGCTGCGCTCTCCTCCTGATTGGCCAGCCACACCAAAACAAATCGTTTTGATCATCATAAACAGTCGGCCAAAAATAATGTTGTCTTGTCTGAAGTAAAAGTAGATAGAGTGATACCTCGGCTTACCAAGGCTTTAGCTCACACCTTTCGCTTTATGAACATTCAATTTGCGAGACTATAATCCTGGCATACAAATTAGTTTTCGGCGGATGAACACCAAACCACACAGTCGAACAGCGCCACGGTGGCTGGCAGAGCATTTTTCCACACCTGCCTCTTTGAGTGCAGACGTGGGTTGTTATCGAGTGGAGTACTTTTGCTATTATGGGACCGAAAACGACCCCAGCACAGGCTAGTTAATAAGAATAAATTTCATTTATAAGCGCCTTTCAAAACTCTCAGGGACACTTTCGTCATATTTTTTTCTGCGGGTGAGCAGCGGCAGCCACACGCGCCAGCGTTCACTCAACCCATACTATATAATTATATATTAATATAATCAAATAATAAAAATACTATAACTATGACGGTATATATATATATATTTATTTGGCTCTGGTAATAGTATATTACCAGATTTGTCGCCATTTTGGGATAATGGGACAAACCAATTAAAACTTCTATTAGCTAGCTAGCTTTCTATGCGAGCTACTTAGCTATCGAATTAGCTGTCTATTAGCTAGCTAGCTTTCCACCCGAGTTACTTAGCTATCTATTAGCTATCTTTCTAGCCGAGTTACTTCCGGGTCCAGTGAAGGCCTACCTAGCTATCTGTTAGCTATCTATTAGCTAGCTAGCTTTCTAGCCGAGTTACTGCCGGGTTGAGTGAACGCTGGCGCGTGTGGCTGCCGCTGCTCACCCACAAAAAAACTTATCCTGTGACTGTAAAGTGACCTTGAGAGTTTTGAAAGGTGCTTATAAATGAATAATACATTTCATTCATGATGATGATGATGATTATTATTAAAATGCAGCATGTCCAATGTGACGTAATGTCAGGTTGACGCCTTATATTTATGCAATTAAAACGTGAAACTTGACACACCTCCCACACTGCCGCATCATCGTCATCTCGGCCCCGATCGTCAACCAGTTTTTGGTCCCGGTCGTGGTTCTTGGTGCGCAGGAACTCTCTGAAGGAGAAAGGATTGGACTCCTCATTTTCATCTGTCCACCCACCGAACGAGAACTTCAGTCAACAAAATGAAACTTCAACGTTGCCGGGCAACCAAATATCATGTCAAAAATTAACATTACAACTTCTTCAAACACATTCGGCAATGATTAAAGTCTTACCGCGGGGTTTGGACATGGTGACGTCACATCGATCACCGGTGATCGATCATCGCTCGTCCAGTCCCCCAAAAAACGCGGAAGTGAGCACCAAGCGGCAGCACCGTCACGTGACGTAGTTCCTAGCATCCCATTGGTCAGCTGGGCCAGTGACCCATAAAGGAAAACAATGCCTGTACTTCCTGTGTGGCGCCCGCTCAAACTATTCGCGCGCCTGCTGCACCGGAAAAAAGACGACGACGTCGTCCGCATGTCCATCAAACAAGGTAAAAAGAAGCTTGCTCCTCGCTCGCTTTGCTTTTCTTGTCGGCGAACTATCCGCTCGTTAGCCATTTGTGGCCACTTGGCTTCTTCGTCGGCTTTTTATATTTTGAGCCACCTGAACCCAGAGTGACCGTCCAAGTGGGCGGAGTTGCTCTGGCACGGCGACAGCTGGTCTCAGATCAGTTTTATGCTTCGCCTCCTGAGAAGTTTTGGAGAGTTTCCAGAAGCTTCCTGACACATTTGTCGGGTCAACTCTAATCACTGCTTTCACGGAAGCAAGCGTGAATGAAATTTATTATTATTATGTATACCTGTCAACCTTAGCTAATAGCTTCCCTTATAAATGATTACAATTCCCGTATAAAAGTTGTAGTACGCCGTACTTTATTTGAAATTAAAAAAAAACCCTAACAAACGCGAAAATGCTGTTTGCTGCGCATGCGCACGCGCACATTGTGCCATTATCAATTCGGCCATACGCAGCGAGAAAAAATAGATACAAACAATTGAGTATTACTTTTGCTGGTTTGCCGTATAAAAGTTGTAGTACGCAGTACATTATTTGAAATGATAAGAAAACGTATAAAATACGGGGAAAATGTATAATTTGACAGGTATGATTAATGTGACCGCGTCAAGTGTCATTTCTGTGCGGGATTGTATCCGAGGTACTCTTTTGCGCATGCGTGGAAATCGAAACCAGAAACAATCCGATAAAAACAGCATTGTAAATCCCGTTCACTCCGTTTCAATTTCCCGACAGCAAAATATCCAGATGTACACAAAAAAGACTAAAATTGTACATATATTGAGCACTTTTATTCACATTAACATTTATTTTGTCAATATCTTGATATCGTGGACAGCAAAATATATAATAATACATTTCATTTATTAGGGATGTGACAAAATGTTTCAATAATAATTCATCACATTTTCTACTACCATATTCAAGTGCATTTAAATAGCTTTCAAATGATGGGTAGATTATTGTTCTATGACAAATAATAAGGAAATAATGGCATTTTTAATTTGCGAAATATGAGGGGATTTTCTGCCTACACAGTAAAAAAATGAAAAGCCGTGACCGAGTTCTTTATTACAGTTGAAACTATCATAACTTTCTTAATTTTTAGCCGATCTTAATGAGTAAGGTACTATTGGAAAGCTTTTGAAAATGTAAACAAGAACAGAAAGCACACGAAAATATTCAAAATATAAATGATCAAATATCAACCATCGAATGCACGCAGATCTTCGTCAGAAATCCAAAATGGCTGTCACTGAATACTAGGAAAGAAATGTGCAAGCTCTAGAAATATAGATGCTAATGCTTCTTTTTGCTCGAAACTTGGCAGTTATGGGGAAAAATGTATATTGTACTACTTCTATGAGTTATAAAAATACAACTTACTCACCTTTAGAAACTGTAGTGTTTGCAAAAAGAGCATAAACTTTAATCCTTTTTCCCCCATTTCTTGTTGTCGTATTTGGAAATTGACATTTAGAGGAGTCAAAAGTGCTTCATGAAGCTTCACTTGCCCAACACTAAGAAATACTGAAAAAAAGCATATACTAATGCAAGACCATCTTCAACAGCCAACGTTTCCCAATATGTTAATTAAAGGACAACCGACACCATTTTTTTGTTTCCTAACTGACATCAGAAAAACGTTTGATAGCATCTAAAATACCCAAAACACGCAGGCTGATATTTTTAGTCAAACGCAAAACACCAATAAAAGTGACTTCAAGTGTCCCGAAATGACTTCAAAATGAACTCTGAGATGGCGAGTTTCAGAAAGTCCCGCCCCCTTGTTCGTGACGTCACGGAAAGACGTCTTGCCTTGCTCTGGAATCAAAACAATGGCTTCAGATTGGGAGCGAATGCTTTCTTGTGACTCACCCAGTTATGAATATGATTCAAATAGTTCTGAAGAGGAAAGCATACATGTTTGCAATTGAATAGAGGAGTCCTCCCATATCAATTCGAGCCGTCAATGACAGCAATGTAGCACCCAGAAAATGCACAAGATGGCGCTCAAGCTCCGTTAAAAATGGGCTGATTTGTCTGCTGTGTAAACTAGTATCAAATAGTAGTCTTGGTGCAACACACAACGATTCACCATCGCATTATTTATGTTTTCCTTCTAATTTTGCCATCAACACAAAGTTTTCAGATGAAAAAAGTGCCCAGAATGCATTGTGTGTCGCATTCTCGGTCAGGGGCGTTCCTTATGTGACATCACTCAGGGAATTGTGACCAACTGGAAAACAAGACTTCCTGAATATTCAGCCCGAGTCTTAAGAGGTAAAATCTAGCTATATGCGCTGGAATCTTTGTCAAATACGCTCAGTAGAAGTCAATTGAAGAGATTTGACAAGTGATGGACACAACTTATCGGGAGACGTCGGTTGTCCTTTAAATTCTGATTCTTTTTTTGCCCATTTTCAGCCATCAATGTCCCAAGAGATTCGGCCTAAGGGGGAGCAGCCCCGGTCCCCCTCGCAAGCCCAATCCACGCTGTCCCCGACGCGTGTCCAGTCCAAGTCCCAAGGCGCTTCCAGTTCCTCCAGCGGCCCCGGATCAGGCAGCCAATCGTCAAGCAGCTCGGGGACGCTCAGCAGCGTGGACACCCTTCCCGTCACTTTGCCATCCGTCCCAGAGGAGCCCGAAAGTCAACCGTGGGGACGGTTGCTGCCCATGCAAAATGGCTTCCCAGCACACGGTGAGTTCAGAGCTTCTGGAAATGTCGGGAAAAAAAGACCTCCGGAATTGAAAATATGACCTAAAGCGCCATTCCCAAATTTCTTCTGGTTTCGGTTTTTTTTTTCTTGTTGTCTTATCCGATAAAGCACTGGCCAGACCTCTGGCAATGTTTTTTTCCCCCTTCCACAAGGGGGCAGCATTTCCTTTATTTCCATGTTAGCGCTTTGTTACCAGCTTATGCTGTTGTTAAAGCGAGATATAAATCAATATGTATTGTATTGTATTGTATTTTTTCTGGCTATTGAGCTAGCTGTCTGGCTAGCTATGTTTAGTTAACTATCGACCTAGCTATCTAGTTAGCTATCCATTAGCTGTCTAGCTGGCTGTCTGGCTAGCTATCTATTAGCTATCTTTGTGTTTGTTTTCAACATTTAGCTTGTAGCAGACATGCATCTTTCCCTACATTACATCACAAAGGGTTGAGTAAAGGCCTGGCTAGCTATCTGTTAGCTATCTATTAGCTAGCTAGCTTTCTATCCGAGTTACTTAGCGATCTATTAGTGTTCTATTAGCTAGCTTTCTATCTGAGTTACTTCCGGGTTAGGCCTAGCTTGCTATCTGTTAGCTATCTATTTGCAAGCTAGCTTTCTAAGTTATTTAGTTATCGAATTAGATTTCTACTAGCGAGCTAGCTTTCTATCTGAGTTACTTCCGGGTTGAGAGAAGGCCTATTTGTTAGCTATCTATTAGCTAGCTAGCTTTCTAGCCGAGTTACTTGCTGGTTGAGTGAACGCTGGCGCGTGTGGCTGCCACTGCTCACCCACAGTGTGTGTTTATTTTCAGACTGCGTGGAAGACGAGTATTTGTTTGGCCGAGACTCCAAATGTAATTACGTCCTGGACGATCCCGATCACAAAGGATCCTTGCGTTTTCGAATTTACAGCAAGAAACATTTCAGGATCTACAGGGTTAGCTCCTCCTCCTTCCCCGGTGACCTTTACGTGACCTTTCCTGACCTTTCCTCGCCTGACTTGACCTCAGGAGGGCACCGAAGTGTTTGTTCAGGACCTGAGTAACAACGGGACCTTTATCGACGGGAACAAAATCGGACGCAATAAGAAACTTCCTCTGGTTAACAACGCGGTGCTGTCGCTGTCGGAGCATCGCAATAAAGGTTAACATCCCATGTCCACGTCGCCACGGCGACCGGCGCCAGTCTACCGCCGCCATTTTTTTCAAACCTTTTTGTTCCAGTGTTCGTCTTCATCGATCTGATGTCTGACCAAGAGTCCACGTTGCCCGAGGAGCTTCGTGACAAATATCTTTTGACTCGACGGATCGGAACGTGAGTGTGATCGCCGCGTCACTTCCTGCCACGCCTGATGTCACTTCCTGTTCATTTCAGGGGGGTGTGCGGCGAGGTGAAACTGGCCTTCGAGCGCTCCACGTGTCAGAAGTTTGCGGTGAAAATCATCAAGAAGAGCAACTTCAAGTCTGAAGGAGCGAGTATTGACCGCAGTGTGCTTTCTTCTCATTGGCCCCGCCTCCCACCCGATGCTTAACCTCTGACCTTTGCTCTCATCCTTCCTCAGACGGCCACAAAAAATGCCCAAACGGAGATAGAGATTCTTCAACGCATTGATCACGTGAGTTTGGTTGGGTTTTTGTTTTTTTGTTTTAGTTCGGAAATGTAACTCATTCGCTTGCCATTTCCAAATTTGTTCGGGTTTTGTGGGTGCAGATAAAGCGCTGTTCAGACCTCTGGCAATGTTTTTTTTCCCTGCCACAAGGGTGCAGCATTTGCCTTTTATCCATGTTAGCGCTTTGTTCCGGCTTCAGTTGTTGTTCAAGCGCTATCTGGCTAGCTACCTAGATATTGTTATTGTTATTATTATTATTATTACAAGCTAAACGTTGAAAGTAAAGCATCCATTGACAGAGGCTGTCTCGCATTTCCTGTCCCACGTAAATCCGCTTCAATTCCAAGCGGCGACAAAATGTCACGGCCGAAAAAAATGCCGAAAAACAATCCGTATCCGTTCCACAACACAAAGTGACACAAGAAAACACAAAAATAGCACCAAAAGCAAAGCTCGTAAGGGCACTCGCTGACGACTGCCTACGCGGGCGCCATCTTGGATTTCTTTGTACATACATGTAACACACGTGTCAAAGTCATGGCGTCATCCCCGCCGCGCTTTGTCTCTAGCCTTGCCTCATCAAAACCCAGGACTTCTACCAGACGGACGACACCTTCTTCATCGTGCTGGAGTTGTGAGTGCGCCTAGCCCGAGCGTTAGCGAGCGCTAACCAGCGGACGCCGTTGGCTAACGACGTCATGTGACAGGATGGAGGGCGGCGAGCTGTTCAACCGCCTCAAATCGCAACAGCGACTGAGCGAGGCCACGGCCAAGCTCTACTTCTACCAAATGTTGAAAGCCGTGCAGGTGAGACGCCGCAACGCGCCAATATTCCGTCCGCGTGGAGGCGTGTCAGTTTGTCTGTCAATCGGGCGTGTGTGTGTGTGTGTGTGTGTGTGTGTAGTACCTGCACAGGCAAGGCATCATCCACCGAGACCTGAAACCCGAGAACATCCTTCTGTCGTCACACGACGACGATTGCCTCATCAAGGTTTGGCGCGCGTGCGTGCGTGCGTCGCCACGGCGATGCTTCCACAAAGTCACGTGACCCACCTGCACGTGCGTCAGGTGACGGACTTTAACCAATCGCGCATCCTGGAGGAGGCGGCTTTGATGAGGACGCTGTGCGGGACGCCGTCCTACCTGGCGCCCGAAGTTTTGACGCACGCCGCCACCGGCGGATACGGGCTGCCCGTCGACGCCTGGAGCCTCGGCGTCATTCTCTTTGTTTGGTAAAGATGTGTGTGTGCGCGTATGTCTTCTAATCCATATTGATATATGTGTGTGTGTGTGTGTGCGCGCATATGCAGCCTGTGCGGTTACCCGCCGTTCCACGAGAACTTCTCGGACCTGTCGGTGAGCGAGCAGATCATGCAAGGCCAGTTCACCATGGTGCCGTCCAAATGGCAGCACGTGTCCCACCACGGTGACCTCATCGTCCTCATCTTCATCTTCATTGTCACTTTGACCGTCATGTCGTCTCATTCCCGCCCTTTGACAGCCAAGGACGTGGTGAGGAAGCTTCTGGTGGTCGATCCCAACCACAGGTTGAGCATCGATGAGGCGCTCCAGCACGCTTGGATGCAGGTTTGCTTTTGTCGCCGCCGTGACAACCGTCCGTCATCAGTGTGATGGAAATTGTAACGCGTGTGCGTGCAGGACCCCATAATGATGGAGAAAGCCCATCGACTGATGTATCCCTCTTCTGATGCTGAGGATGTTGCCATGGTAACCACACACACAAATGTGTGTGTGTGTATATATGTATTTATGTTTGTGTTTGTTTATGTGTTTATTTATGGATTTATTTATTTAAGTGTTTATGTGTTTATTTGTTTATATATATGTATGTATTTGTTTGTTGATATATATTTATAGGTTTTGTTTATTATTTTTTCTGCTCACCCGCAGAAAAAAATATCCTGTGACTGTACAGTGTCCTTGAGAGTTTTCAAAGGCGCTTAGAAATTAAATGTATTATGATTATGATTATTATTATGTGCATAGTGCCGTCACCAGCCAATAAGAATTATTTGTGATGGCAGGAAGTGGAGCCAGCGCCATCGTCGTCAAGGAAACGAGTACGAGAAGACCAGGATGATGAGGGATGTCCGGCCAAACAAGCCCCGCCCACTGATTTGCAATAAGGCACATGTAAATATTTTCCAATAAAGTCAGTTTTGTTTTATTTTATTTTATTTCCTTTTTTTTTTGTTTAATACCGACCACTTGATGACATCACTTCCTTATCCCGCCAACCTGTTTTCAACACGTCATCTGAGTATTTACATCTGATTCTGTTGGTAAATATATATTTTTTATGAGCTCTACCTCGTCAGTCATGGATTTCATTTATTAATAATAATATAATAATCATAATCATCATAATAATAATACATTTGATTTCTAAGCACCTTTCAAAGCTCTCAAGGACACTTTACAGTCACAGGATTTTTTTTTTGTGGGGGGTGAGCAGCGGTAACCATTCGCGCCAATGTTGTATTATTTAATGGACCTTGCGAGTCAAGTCCTCGAACCCGACTGTGTGTGTGTGTGTGTGTGTGTGTGTGTGTGTGTGTGTGTGTGTGTGTGTGTGTGTGTGTGTGTGTGTAATTTAACTACCAAAAACGGTTCAAAAACATCCAAAATGACAACAGTGCCAATTTATGCTGCTGGAAGTCACAAATCGATCCTTTACTCGCCACTTCCGGGTGTCACAATCTCGTTCGTTAATATTCCCGCCAGTCCGTTTGGATGAATGTGGGCTGCTTGAAGTCCTCCCCGCCACAAGGGGCGCTTAAGGCCCACAGGGCCAATGTAGTGGCGCAAGCCACTTCCGCAGTTTCACCATAACAGAAGCAAACAAGGTAAGCTCATCGATGACAGTCGCCTCAATAATTTATTTCATACATTTTGTTTCCCCTCGTTTGTTATAAACGACCGCAAAACGGTGCCGGTGGGTTCTGGTTGTCTGTCTACTCCGTGAGCTCAAACCCGCTTTGAAAATACCCCCCCCCCGCCCCCCAAATATGAATTTCCAGCTTTATTAGCATATTAAATCCAGACATGACTATTTAATCGATCGTCATTCGGAAACTACCAACAGTATGGCGTCATTTCGGCTCCTTTGGAAGTTATTCAATGTGTTCAGTAAGCGACGTTTGGATACAGTCAAGTACTCCACTTGACAAATGGACACTTTCAAGAATAATAATCCATTTTATTCACAAGTGCCTTTCAAAACTCTCAGGAACACTTTACACATACGGCATATTTTTTTCATTGTTGTACAGGTTCGAACATTGCGACGACGATTCAAATTTCGATAGTTTTTAGCTCCATATTCAGTCTCGGCCCGTGATTTATACATTTAAAAAAATCTTTACATCCCTATATTTTTTCTCGAAGCATTTCATTATAATAATAATACCTTTCATTTATAAGCGCCTTTCAAAACTCCAAGGGTCACTTTACAGTCACACTATAACGTTTTTCTGTGGGCGAGCAGCGGCAGCCACACGTGCCAGCGTTCACTCAACCCGGAATAACACAAATAGCTAGAAAGCTAGCTAGATGGCTAATAGCTAGCCAGCCAGCTCGCTAATAGACAGCTAGATAGCTAATGTGTTTCCTGACTTTAATAGCTAGCCAGATAGCTAATATCTAGCCAAATAGCCAGCCAATAGCTAGCCAGATAGACAGCTAATAGCTAGCCAGCTAAACACCCAACAGCTTGCTAGATAGATAGAATAGTTTGAAATTATAATTGAACCTCCTTTCAATGTAGACGTGTGAAATCTATCAATCAAAAAGCAATGGCGTCATGAAAGATGGTTTGGAGTGCTATCTAAAAATACTTGACGACGGTATATGGCGTGTTTATTCCAAAATAGCCCCGGAAACAAAGCAAAATTGAACATTAGTGTGTGACAGCATGTAGGGACGATCACGGCGATGATGTCATCAAGCTAAAAATATCCAAGATGGCACTATACGTCGTATGTTTTTAGTTTGATAGTTCAGGAAATGACATAGCATTGTTATTTACCCGTGACTGTAAAGTGTCCTTGAAAGTTTTGAAAGGCGCTTAGAAATTAAATGTATTATTATTATTATTATTATTATTATTATTATTATTATTATTATTGTAAGAGTGTATGCTCACTGGCATTTTTCCTCCAAGTGCAGTCAAAGAACAGCGCTGAAGAAACTGCCGCCATGCTGACCAATAGCGATGAGGGTGCACGGTCACATGATCAACCAGCAACTGACTGCGCCGCTCAAGGAGGTGTGACGCAGCTAACATGTTGACATTTGTCCGAACTGCGCCATGGTGACTGGTGTACTAGTTTTCCACACACCCTTTCTTTCAGTGCAGAAGTGCTTTGTTATCGAGTGGACTAGTTATCAAAAATAGCCAATCATATTGCAATTTTATCAGGCTATTATGAATCCACACGTTCATCGTAAAAATTTCAACTGTTTAATGACGTTATTTCTGACGTTTCTTTAAGTCTATGTGTCTTTGTGTTGTCATATTATTTCTTATTTATTGATTTGTTTATTATTATTATTTTTGTTACTTTATGTTACTTCCGGGTTGAGTGAATGCTGGTGCTTGTGGCTGCCGCTGCTCACACGCAGAAAAAATATCCTGTGACTGTAAAGTGTCCTTGAGAGTTTTGAAACGCGCTTATAAATGAAATTTATTATTATTATTATTATTATCTGTGTCAGTTCTCAGACATACAGGAATGATCCATCGATGAAAAGGTTTCTTCAGCCGTCATCTGTACATCTTTGAAGGTGTCGACGTTTCACTTCTTATCCAAGAAGCTTTGTCAGAAAACTAAAGTCTTACTGGTAGTTTCGGCCCAATATATATATCCCGACTGTGTACAGTAATGAAATGTATTATTATTATTATTATTATTATTATTATTATTATCATCATCATCTGTGTCCGCTCTCAGTCGTACAGGAATGGTCCATCGATGAAAAGGTTTCTTCAGCCGTCATCCCTACTGTGTACAGTAGGGATCTATTAAGGCCGAAACTACCAGTAGGACTTTAGTTTTCTGACGAAGCTTCTTAGATAAGAAGCGAAACGTCCGACACCTTGAAAGAAGTACAGATGACGGCCGAAGAAACCTTTTCATCAATATTATTATTATTATTATTATCATTTGTCAACTTTGATGATATTGTTGTGTTTGCGTGTCCATCAGATGGTGTTTGTCCTCCTGAACAGCAGGGGGCTGTAGAGGGTCACGATGGCAACACAACTTCCCGGGTGATTCAAATGTCCTCGCAATGTTGTCAGTTGGGGGAGGGGGGGGGTCTTGGGTGGACTCAACATTTGACTGTGTGTGTGTGTGTGTGTGTGTGTGTGTGTGTGTGTGTGCGTGCGCGCGTCCAAGGTAAAGAGCGCATGTTCCCTGGAAGTGACCATCCAGCAGTACGGCGACAGTCGCGAGTTCAAAATGGCGGGGGAGATGCGGACGGCGCCCGAGTCGGGGTTTCATTGCCACATGTGCGGGGTCACGTGCCACTCCATGCAGGCGAGGACACAACCCGCCCCACCCCCATATTTTAATGATTTGAAATCCATATTTTGCCATTCTTCTCCTCTGACCTTGATTTGTTGAAATGGACGCCATCTTTCATTCTGTGCGTGCGTGTTTAGATGTTCGCGGAACATATGAGCGCCTCGGATCACATGGCCAAATGGAAGGCGATCACACACTCTGTCAGCATCATCACGCACAAACTCACAAACAGGTAGGATGTCTCTCTTGTCTCTCTTGTCTCTCTTGTCTCTCTTGTCTCTCTTATCTTTCGCTCTCCCTCGCTCTCTCTGGCTTTCGAGCTCTGGTTTGCTCTCTCTAACTCTCTTTCTCGCTCGCTCGCTCGCTCTCTGGCTCCCTAGCTCTGGCTCTCTCTTTGACTCTTTGACTCTCTCTCTCTCTCTCTCTGGCTCTCTGTCTGGCTCTATGGCTCTCCAGCTCTGGTTCTCTTTCTCTCGGTCTCTCTCTTTCTCTGACTCTCTCTCTCTGGCTCTTTCCTCAGCTCTCTAGCTCTGAGTCTACCTCTGGCTCTTTAGCACTGGCTCTCTAGGTCTGGCTCTCTAGCTCCGCCTTTCTTGCTTTGGCTCTCTACTTCTGGCTCGCTACCTCTGGCGCTCTGGTTCTCGCTCTCTCTCTTTCTGTCTCTCTCTTTCTCTGACTCTCTCTGGCTCTCTAGCTCTGGTTCTCTACCTCTGGCTCGCTACCTCTGGCGCGCTGGCTCTTTAGCTCTGGCTACTTCTGGTTCTCCTTTTGGCTCTCTCTTTGGCTGTGTTTGACTGCCTCTCCGGCTCACTGGCTCTTTGCCTCTCTCTTTCTCTGGCTCTCTAGCTCTCTAGCTCTCTAGCTCTGTAGCTCTCTCTCTCTTTCTGTGACTCTCTCTGGCTCTTTCATTAGCTGTGTAGCTCTGGCTCTCTAGCTCTGACTCTCTACTTCTGGTACCTCTGGCTCTCCAGCCCTGGCTCTCTAACTCTGGCTGTCTTTGACTGGCTCTCCGGCTCACTGGCTCTTTGGCTCTCTCTTTATCTCCCTCTCTCTTTCTCTTTAGGAATAGGGGTTAGTGTTAGGGGTTCGGAGTTAGGGTTAAGGTTGATGTTAAGGTTAATGCTAAGGTTTGGAAAGTTTTGGAATCTTTTGGGAAGTTTTGGAAAGTTTGTTAGGGGTGGAGGTTCGGGGTTTGGGGTTAGGGTTATTTTGTCGCTGTAAATGTAATAATAAAAATAATGATAATACATTTTGTCTCTATCTGTCATGGCGTCCACGTTCGTCAAGCGGAAAGCGGCGCTGGTGCGACATGTGTCAGAGTCACTTTAGCGATGACGTCATCAGCCATCGTCGAACGAAGCGACATAAAGTGAGTTTCTCGCGTGTCTGTCTTTGCATGTGTGTGTGTGTGTGTGTGTGTGTGTGCGCGCTTGCCGCGTGTCCACCATATTGGCGTGTAAGCGTGTGTTTGCTTTGCGTCTCCGTGCACGCGCAGGAGCAGAAACGCGCGTCGCGGCCATTCTGCGCCACGTGCCGCCGTCACTTGAAGACTCCCCGCAAATTTGTGGAGCACATGAAGTCCGACACACACAAACGAGAGGTCAGAGTTCATCCGTCTGTCCGTCCGGTCGCTTGCGTGAACGCCCGTTGAGTGTTGTGCCCCTGTTTCGTCAGGTGCGCGGGAAGAAGGCTCAGGAAGAGGAGCTCATCACCGTGGACGCCATTGGCTGCTTTGAAGAGGAGGCGGGGCCAAAGCAGGAAGTGGAATTCGGACCGGAGGAAGACAAGGCAGCCGCTTGACAGGTGGCCTATTTTTATTTTTATTTTATTTTATTTATTTATGTATTTATTTATTTTTTTTTGGGGGGGGGGGGGGGTAGAAAAGACGTTTTATTTTGAAAAGACGGACGGAAAGGGACAATTTTTGAAGAGGTTGGCGTTCAAACTCGGCGACACTTTTCACGTCATTTTCACCCTCTCGCCGCCACCAGGGGGCGCTGCGTCACCACCAGCAGGTTTCGTCACATTCATTTGACGGAAGCCATTAACGTCCTAAACAAGAATACAAATGACCGGATGGCATGTGCTCACGACAAGAACAAACCTAACGTCGAATTGGCACAAAAATCATCTTTAGAAATCAGTAACATAATCAATAAAAAAACAAAGTATATATTTGAAAGGGCCCTGAAAATGCCACATACAAGCGGAAGGACAAAGAAAAACGGAACAATGGCTGATTGATGAGAGGAATCAGCTGTTGATAAAGCGCTATATCAAGAAATATGTATTGTATTGTGTTGTAATTAAAAGATTTTCTATGTAAATAGAACAACATTCTTATAAAAAAAATCCCTATTGGTCTTCTGTTTCCCCATCAAAATAAATAACCCGCTCAACAATTTATTTAATGAGTATTTTTTTCTTCTTTTTTTTAATCAGATATTGTTATCAGATGATCAAAAATGATTAATTACATCACATTTATTTATGAATGCGATTTCTGAATGAAGTGTTACGTTGAGCAGGAAGGACTTTGTTTTCTGAAACGCAATAAATGATACCAAATTCGAGAGGTCTCCCTACCAAAATAAAATCCTAGTGGGGGGGGGGGGGTGACACGTATTAATCAATGCATTGTAAGTTTAATATTTAATAATAATAATAATACATTGTAAATTAAATGTATTATTATGATTATGATTATTATAATAAATTGTAAGTTAAATGTATAATAAGTTGTAAAGTAAATGTATTATTATTATTATTATTATCCATTTATCTTAAAATTTATAAGAATAATAATAATACATTTAAAATTAAATTTATTATTATTTTAAATTGTAAGTTAGAGGTATAATAATAATAATATAATAATAATAATAATAATAATACATTGTAAGTTAAATGTATTATAATAATAATAAATTCAAAGTTCAATTTATTATTATTAGTGATTATTATTATTATTATTATTATTATTATTGTTGTTATAAATTGTAAGTAAGTAGAATAATGCTTAGAATATCTTGTTTTCTATCCTTTCACTCCCACCCCAACCCCATCCCTCTTCAATTGCTGCTGTGGACTGCAAATTTCCCCATTGCGGGACGAATAAAGGTATTCTGATTCTGATTCTGATAATAGTAGTAATAATAATAATAATAATAAATTTTGAATTAAATAAATTTATTATTATTATTATTATTGTCATTATTATCATAAATTTTAAGTTAAATGTATAATAATAATATTATTAAATAAATTAAATGTATTATTATTATTATTATTATTATTATTATAATTCAAGGCATTTTTTCAATCATGTCATATGTACATATAGACAAACATCAATCTCCAATGTGCCGTTGAACACCGCTACCAGTGTGTGTGTGTGTGTGCGTGTGCGTGTATCGTGTGAGAGTCTTTCGTCGGTTTTCATCGCACACGTCACGCAAGGACACGTGACAAAACCTCACAGCGTGATGACTTATCGATTGGCCCCAAAAAGCAGACACTTGCGTGTGCGTAGCCTTGGACTCCATTTTGGAACTATTTGGGAGGTTGGGGCAAAGGGGGGGGGGGGGGTCGTCCTTAGATATAGCTGACTTGTTTTTATGTAGTGATTTATTTTTTTATATTCAGAGTGGTTTTCCAAACGCCCCCCCAACCCGCGCCCGATAAAAGCTCAGCTGCGACGAGGTCACCAAAGTGCCTCAAATGAGCTCCTGACCAGCTTTTGTCATTCTCTCCAGCTCCATTTTCAATGGCCGCCCGCTCGCTCGCTCGCTACGTCGCGTCTTTTGTCATTGACGAGCCATTAAAGTCCAAGGACGCGACCTTGGCGAACGGCGCGCGGGGGGGTGACTGTTGATGCTCTCGCTGCGCTACTTGACTTTTGCCTTTTGCTCCTATTTTTAAGTCCACCTTCCAAAACTACTTCACCTTATGTTCATCAAAGTGTGTGTGTGTGTGTGTGTGTGTGTGTGTGTGTGTGTGTGTGTGTGTGTGTGTGCGCACAGGTAGTGTGGCTGAAAGGGAAGCAGGCCAATCGACGTTCACTTGACAGGATGACTGACTGATTGTGTCAAAAGGAAAATGTTCGTGCCCCCCCCCCCCCACTCCCCTTCAACATTTTGACCCTTTCATCGTCTCATGGGGACAAGAAGTACTTGACCTCTCGCCGCCTGCGCGGGCACACGCACGTTCAGTCTGTGGAGAGAAGGAAAGAAATGGCAGACATTTTGTTTGTGGCGGGTAAAAAAAAAAGAAAAAAAACACCACCAGCTGCTCTTTGTGTGTGTGTGTGTGTGTGTGTGTGTGTGTGTGTGTGTGTGTGTGTGTGTGTGTGTGTGTGTGTGTGTGTGTGTGTAGGGTGACGCACATTAAAAGTGTCCATCTGTTTGTAAGCAGCTGTGTCCTCGGAGGTACGGGGGTTTGAGTATGTGTGTTTGCGGTGGGGCATGTTTGGCTAATGACTATTTGATTGTGTTGACGTCCATTACGACGACGGCGGCAATGCATTCATTGGGCAAACGTTTAATCAAGTCAATTAGCAGACGAAGGACAAAAACAAGTTTTTCACGGCCGCTCCAAGACATGACAAACAAAAGCTTGCAGTCTGGAAATGATGCCGCCCGCTCAAAAGATTTGCCTTCAATGGCAAATAGATGACAGCTTCTTCTTTGTCTTCTTCTTCTTTTTCTCTCCCGTGACTTCCAACGCGACAAAGTGATGAGGATGCCCGGAAAGCAGTGTCACGCAACGGAAAACATTTGCACTCAAACACTGTCAACGTCTTCACACACAGAATAAATATAGAGACGCATTATGGGAGGAAAATATATATATATATAGACAGAATATGGGAGGAAAATATATATATATATATATTTATTTTTTTTAATGTATATAAAATTACATCTCTATATAATATAATTACATCTCTCTCTATATATAGATATTTAACATGTATATAAAATTACATATCTCTCTCTCTCTATATATATGTATATATTTAAAATGTATATAAAATTACATCTCTTCCTCTCTCTATATATATATTTTTTTATGTATATAAAATTACATCTCTATACAATATAATTACATCTCTCTCTCTCTCTCTCTCTCTCTCTCTCTCTCTCTCTCTCTCTCTCTCTCTCTCTCTCTCTCTCTCTCTCTCTCTCTCTCTATATATATATATATATATATATATATATATATATATATATATATATATACAGTAAAGTCTCGTTATATCGATATTCAAGGGAGTCCGAAAGAATATCGATTATATTATATAGAGATGTAATTTTATATACATTAAAAAAAATAAATATATATACAGTAAAGTCTCGTTATATCGATATCGGTTATATCGATATTTTTTCGGATTCCCTTGAATATCGATATAACGAGACTTTACTGTGTATATATATATATATATATATATATATATATATATATATATATATATATATATATATATATATATATATATATATATATATATATATATGTATCCAGGCACACACACAAACCTCTATCTGTCTATATTTTTGTAATATACACACACACACACACACTGTTTGTCGGCCTCCAATTGCTCCGCGTGACTCTCGTGTGTTCGCTTGCGCGTCAAATGCGAGAGAGCTAAGCGTGAAAAGGACGCCGCGTCCACCGTTAGCTTGTCGTCAAACCTAAATGGCAATTCCAGATGAACTCTTGCTTGTTTTGTCTTGTTTAGTTTTTTCTCTCCGCACTCGCCACTTCAAAATCCGAACAAGACACGTTGACGGGCCGACGAGCCGACGTGATTGACGCGCGCGCCCTCGCGAGCGGCTGATCGTCAATAACACCTTTGCTCTTCAAGCGCGCACGCCCGAAAAGGGGACGAGTGACTCGTTGCTCTCAGCGGAAGTGATGACGGCAAAGAGGAAGTCCTCGCAGTCTTCCGCTCGCCCGATTGTCGTCATGGTAGCGCCGTGCGCTAATTGCGGCTAATTGCAGGTTAGCCGGGGGCGTGGGGGGTGAAGGGGCGCTTGATCGGCCACGTGGGGTGTCCGGGATGGGAGGAGTCTGCCCGTCACTCACGCGTCACTCGTGCGCACTGCGACGCCTTTTCTCAGTGGGACACACACACACGCACGCGCACACACACACACACACACACATTCCTGTTTGAACGACTTTGTGAGGTCCAGGTAACTCCAGATCAGGAGTGAGGACCACTACACACAGGTCAGTGACACACACGCACATGCGCATACACATGCACATTAGTTTCTCCTGAAAAAAGAAATGAGGAAGATAGAAAAAAAATCAACAAGCCTTTTGTGCACATCGTGTGCCCTTTTTAATGGGTGTGAATGTGTGTGTATATATGTGTCGAAGTGAGTGTAGAGGTGTGTGTTTTCATGGGTGTGTAGTCTATATGTATGTGTGGTTTGAGTCATACTTGGCGTCTCCGTACATGAACGGCACTTGGTCAGCTTGGATTTGATTCATGACGGTGTGTGTGCATGTGTGTTAGGGTGTGTTTTGTAGATGTGGATTTGTATGTTTTGTGTTTGTGTGTGTGGGTGTATGTGCTTGCATGCACATGTGTGTTTGTGTGTGTAGGTGTATGTGCGTGCGTGCGCATGTACAGTATGTGTGTAGGTTGTATGTGTGTGTGTGTTTGTGTGTTATCTGCATGTGTGTGTAAGTGCGTGTGTGTGTGTGTGTCTTTATGTCTGTGTGTGTATGTTTATGTGTGTGTGTGTGTTTGTTTGTATGTTTTGTGCATGTGTGTGGATGTGTGTTGTGTGTGTCAGTTGTGAGTGTGTGTATTTGTGTGGGTTGTGTGTGTGTGAGTGTGTATTTATATGTTTTGTGCGTGTTTGTGCATTTGTGTGTGTGTGTGCATGCGCATGCGTGTTTGTGTGTGTGGGTTGTACGAATGCGTGCATGTGTATGTGTGTGTGGATGTGTGTGTACGTGAGGTTTTGTGTGCTTTGTGCAAGTGTTTATGTATTCGTGTTTGTGCGTGTGTGTTTATGGTTGTGTGTGCGTGTGTATGTGCATATGCACTGCTATTTTTGTTAGGTCCACCATGATTTTAGACCATACATAGTGAGGACATTTTTGATTAGTGGGGACTTTTTGGTGTTTGTGTATGTGGGTGTGTGTGTATGGTTGCCTGTGCGTGTGTATGTGCATTTGCACTGCTATTTTTGTTAGGTCCACCATGATTTTAGACCATACATAGTGAGGACATTTTTGACTAGTGGGGACTTATTGGTGTGTGTGTTTGTGTATGTGGGTGTGTGTTTGTTCGTGTGTGTATTTGTGTGCTACTAGAGCTGACATTGTCACTTGAAATGCTCGGATACCATGAAAGTCATACTATCATCCTCACTCGTGACATGCTCACACACACACACACACACATACACACACACACACACACACTACTGTTGTTTTTTTTCTTTCTCCCCTTACATACTTCGTGGATGGGTCTCGAATACGCTCTTGAAACTCTCTTATACACACACACACACCCGATGAAAGCCTCGCAGGCTTTACAGGAACGCCATCACGCGTGCCATTGAAAGGCTCGCATTGATCAACGCCGCCGCCGCCTCACTCTCCACCCAAACGTTCTCATAGCGCTTAACCCTGAAACGCCAACTCCCACTTGGACAATTCCCGAGACGCTTTCAGGGGGGGTGGGAGAAAAGGTGGGGAGGTGGGGCTTACTCGTGGATTGTGAGACGGAACCCGGAGGGGGGGCGTCAAACAGTCAACGTTAAATGATCCATAAAGTGGAAGAGTTGTCTACCTGGCATGTATGAGTGGGATAATGATGATGATAATTTTCGTCTCGAGAGTCCCACTGGGCTGAGAGATTTCAAGCGGAGAGGGAGGGGTGACCCGGGTTCGGGGGGTGTTCGTTGTGGGTGTTGCAAACGTTTGGATTTATTGTCATCAAGGATTTTTTCGTGAATGGTTAATGACATTTGCCGTACGTAATGTGAAATACGAAAAATAAAGTGATTCGACCTCACTAATTATTTGACTAATTTGCATGACATTTCTTGTAATGAACACAAAATTGTAATTTCACCCCAAAATAAATTTCATTATTCACAATACAGTGATACCTTGCCTTACGTACTTAATTGGTTCCCAGACAGAGTGTTTAAGGCGAAAAGTGTCTCCCAAAAATTATTTTCCCATAGGAAATCATTAAAATGAGAATAATCCGTTCCCAGGTCCACATAATTTTCTACTTTCTAATTTTCTAAGCCTTAAAACTACACAAAATCCACCTTATTATATGTATAATCAATATGCTATGGTATTATAATGAAAGAAATAAACAGTACAGTGTAATAAAGTGGTTTTATTTACCTTTGTAATGGTCGTTAGATGGCTTGATGGAATGGAGTGACCGCTTTCATCAGCATTAAACACTTGATGAGGAACGTAGCCTTGTTAGAGGATGAAAACAAGCCGGCTGCCATTTTCTTGTTAGGAGAACGGGCTCGTTCGTGAACGACACATCACTTATTGTGGCAGTTCCGTGTGTATCCCAAAATGTAGTTTGTATGCCAAGGTAGAATGTTCACAAATTTAACGTGCGTAAACCGAAAAGTCCGTAAGGCAAGGGGTTCATAAACCGAGGTATTCATTCTAAACAGCTGAGGGGGCCAAATCCATTCAAATCGCAAGAAAAAGATCATTAACTCATTCACTGCCCGACATGTGCAAAAATGTGTCCACTTCAGTGCCAGGGTTTTTGTCATTGTCACT
This sequence comes from Hippocampus bargibanti, assembly GCF_051943395.1. Lineage (NCBI taxonomy): Eukaryota > Metazoa > Chordata > Actinopteri > Syngnathiformes > Syngnathidae > Hippocampus > Hippocampus bargibanti. The sequence continues at coordinate 731,981 of NC_142737.1, forward strand.
TGAATTGCAGGACCCATAGAATATTAAGTTTTAGGATGACAAAAACGGTCAGTACAGCATAAAAAAACATAGACTCTTCTTTCATCAGAAAAAAAATCAGTTAATTCCTAAATTATATGGGTCTGGAGTTATCTGAGCTTGAAATGAGGGCGGCTGTCCAAAATACAATACATTGCATACATATTGGTTTGTATCGTGCTTTAACAACAGCTGAAGCTGGAACAAATCATTAACATGGAAACGAAAAACAGTGCCAGAGGCCATGGCCAGCGCTTTATCGGCACCCAAGCATGAAAAAACAAAACCTGAACACATTTGGGGATTGCTCTACATCATATTTTCAATTCCTGAATAAATTTGTGATTGGCAGTGAATGAGTTAAGGGCCAAAGTTATAATAACAATAATAATAATAGTAATAATAATAATACATTGATTTCTAAGCACCTTTCAAAACTCTCAAGGTCACTTCACAGTCACAGGATCAGTTTTTCTGCGGGTGAGCAGCGGCAGCCACACGCGCCAGCGTTCACTCAACCCTGAAGTAACTCAAACAGATAGCAAGCTAGCTAGCTAGCGAATAGATAGCTAATAGCTAGCAAATAGATAGCTAATAATAATAGTAATACATTGGTCAAGGAAGAGGCTGCTAGTCGTCTTCTACTTCCTTACTCATTTGCATGTGTGTGTGTGTGTGTGTGTGTGTGTGTGTGTGTGTGTGTGTGTGTGTGTGTGTGTGTGTGTGTGTGTGTGTGTGTGCGTGTGTGTGTGTGTGTGTGTGTGTGTGTTTTTTTGTTTGTACGACCGGTCTTGTGAGGACCACTAACATTTTATGCCATACATAGTGAGGACATTTTTGACAAGTGAGGACCTTTTGGCCCGTCCTCACAAGTTTTTCATTCTAAAGGCTTCTAGAGGGTCTATATATGTGACTTTTAAAGTTTCAGAGAGGTCCTCACAAATTCACCCAAAATGATTTTTGGTGTATATTTTCATTTAACTTGGATACACACACTTTTTATTCACTGTGTGTGTTTATATGTGTGTTAATGAACAGGCATAACATCATCCCCATACTCTCAAAACTAGTTCAAATATATGTAAATTGTTGATGAAGGAGAGCGCCATATTAAAATCCCGCCAAACAGCGCCGCCCTTGCACATACTTGAACATTAAAAGTAAATACACGCACACGTACATCGTGTGTATGTGTGTGCCCACTGAATGCTCATAGGTCAAGTTACCGTGTATGCAACATTACACAAGTCTAAATAAAATGAAATGTTAGAAATGAGGCGCATTTCATAATGCCAATAAACGTGTCGTTTCCTAATTTGTTTTTAGTTTGTTTAGGGAACTTTTGCTTGCCACCTGTGGCGTTCGCTAGACCACGTGATTTGACGCGGAAGCGGAAGCGACAGCCAGCTGAGCCGCTGACACAGATCGTCTCTTGACCAAAGCTGGATACACTCGACAAGTTCGACCGCGAGAGACGCATAGGCAAAAGGATTAGGCGACGACGTTGTTGTTCTTCCTCGCCACATGGGCGTTAATAGCGCCGCGTCGCCCCCAACGCTCCCACTTCGAGTGGGAGTTCCACGCCAGTGACTAGCGTCTCGTCCTTGTATTCTGAGGCCGGACCGGCCAACCGCACACCGAGTGTGACCTCTTCCCACGAGGAAAGCATCCGCGCCGAGAGCCGAGCTAGCGGCTCGGCGGCTAGCAGGCTAGCGGCGCTGTAATGGCGGAGCTGGTACAGGCAGGAGGACAGGCCGCGATCGGCCAGCTCAAGTCGGACGGCCTGGCCGACGCGCTGCAGCGGGCCCGCCAGGTAACCTCTACCGAGCGCCCACCCGACAGCGAGTCCCGCGACCCCCGCGGCCCCCAAAACGTGCCTCTTCAGTCGAGTCCGCACACTTTTTTTTTCAATTCTGGTTGCTTTCGGACCGCCGACCGCTTGCAACTTCGACGAAACGCTCGCGCGCAAGTGCGCGGACGCACGCACGGCAACTAACAAGCTAAGCTAAGCTAGCGGGCTACTTTGAGCGACTTTTACGCGACTGACACGAGAGACTTTATTTGGGGGGGAGGGGGGAACTTTGACGTCCTGTCACGCTAAACTTTAGGGTAGTGGTGGAGGGGGGGTCGACCGCGGTGACGAGTTTTTTTGGGGGGTGGGGGTTGTTGTCCACACGTGTCACTCGGCCTGACAACTTGTTGAACTTAGCAACAAACCAACTTAACAAACAACGACGAGACACGTACACTAACACGCACTTTTTAATGTGAACCGAGGAGGGGGGGGGGGGGGGTTCAACACCAAGCGCACGCTTTCATACGCACGCGCACCACAACACGGATCGCGCGTGCGTGTGCTTCTGCTTGAGCGTTTGCTGCACCCTAATTAGGCGAGATTTACTCGAGTGACACGATCACTTCCTGTGTCAAACTCTCAAAAACCAAAAACGGTTCCTAAGTGGACACAAGTCGACATATTTTGCAACGCCAACTAACTCAGCGGAACCCCCACGTAAACATTTCTCATCATCTGTTTACTTAGTCTGGCATGCTAACTTCCGGTTAGCCAAGTGCGCTAAATTCGACACATTTAGTACACGAACATTTTGTAGGTCGTTAAAAGAAAATGTTTTGTTTTCAGTAATGCCGTTAATTGAGTTGTAATATAACAACAAAACAGGGCTTGAATTTTGCTATGGATTAAAGAATTTATGACATTTTAAAGGCTTCAAAAAGATGGTCCAAAAATATGATGTCAATTGTTTTTTCCCTCTTCAAAACAATGTATTGATTTTGAACAGAATGAGTTCTTGACGCCTCACTGTCCTAAACTGGATGTTGAATTAGTTTTCAAAGGCGCTTATAAGTGAAATGCATTAGTATTATTTGCTATCTATTTGCTATTTATTAGCAATCTATTCGCTTTCTAGCTAACTGGAGAGCTAATTAGCTATATGGCTGGCTACCTATTAGTTATATAGCTAGTTAGCTAGCTAGCAAGCTGGCTATCAATTGTCTATCTATTAGCTAGCTAGCTTTCTATCTATTGGAGTTATTCCGGGTTGAGTGAACGCTGGCGCGTGTGGCTGCCGCTGCTCACCCACAGAAAAACTTCTCCCGTGACTGAAAAGTGACCTTAAGAGTTTTGAAAGACACTTATAAATGAAATGTATTATTATTATTTTATTAGCTATCCATTAGCTAGCTAGCTATTAGCTGACTGGCTGTTAGCTGGCTGGCTGTTGGCTATCTGGCTATCTCTTAGCTATGTATTCACTATACAATAGCTAGCTTTCTATCTATTTGATTTACTTATAATAAAGTTAATAATAATAAAAATACATTTGATTTCTAAGCGCCTTTCAAACCTCTCAAGGTCACTTTACAGTCACGGGAGAGGTTTTTCTGTGGGTGAGCAGCGGCAGCAACACGCGCCAGCGTTCACTCAATCCGGAAGTAACTCAAATAGATAGAAAGCTAGCTAGATAGCTAATAGCTACCTAATAGATAGCTAGATAGATAGATAGCCAGCTATGTAGCTAATAGCTTTCTAGCTAGATAGCCAGCCAGATAGCTAACAGACAGCAAATAGATAGCTATCAATAGCCAACAAAACAAATATATTTACAGATAAATAAACAAACAAATAAATGGATAGAAAAATAAATGCCATGTTAGCGCATTGGCCATGGCGCTACAGACGAAGAGATGCTAACGTCTCGTTAGCCCGGTCAATTCGCATGTTAAGTTTGTATCAAGACTCAAAGCGAACCATTTATTTTTGTCTTAGCTAATTACCTGTTAGCCGATTAAGCTAACACGCTGTCTTCCCCAGATGGTGGGAAAGATGGGCGGGGCCGGCGAGGCCATGGCGCACATGAACAGCTCGCCGGGAAGCGTCGAGCCGTCACTTTTCTACAAGCGAGCACCCGACGACGCAGGTAAGCGCACGCCGCAGCCAACGTCGTCATCGCCGATTGCTAAACGAGATATTTGGTTGGTTTCTCGGGCGCGTTTGCCTTAATTGGTATGCTGCGTGCTCATTGGACAAGCTTGACCACGCCCATTTTAGCTGCTATAATTATAATAATCCATTTTATTTCTAAGCGCCTTTCAAAACTCTCAAGGACACTACAGTCGCAGGAGAAGTTTTTCTAAGGGTGATCAGTGGCAGCCACACGCGCCAAGCGTTCACTCAACCCGAAAGTAACTCAAATAGATAGAAAAATTGCTAGCTAATAGATAGCTAATAATAAGAAGAACACGTAACTCAAATAGATAGAAAGCTAGCTAGCTAATAGATAGCTAATAATAATAACGATAATACATAACTCATATAGATAGCTAGCTAACTAATAAATAGATAATAATAATACGTAGTAACTCAAATAGATAGAAAGCTAGCTAATAGATCTTGGTTTTGGCTTTAAATCTCAGATGTTATTTTGTTGTTAGTTTTTTTGTAATTGTTTTTATTAATTGATATTTGCTCTTTCTAATGTTTCATACCACTACTACATACCCAACTATTTGGTTTTCGAAATGTGTGTGTGTTTAGGTAATCAGCTGTCCGGAGTGGGCCACCAAAGGTACGAATCGAGCACGTGTGTGTCAATACTTAGCGTGTCTGCAAACCCCGCCCCCCTTTTTATACGCGTGTGCTTATTTCAGGGTTTTAACGGAGGACTACAAGGTTCCCGACAGGATGGTGGGCTTCAGTAAGTGGGGATCCTTTTCCTACTTCCTGTTTGTGTGTCCTCGCCGATTGTCACTCTTGTGTGTGTTAAAGTCATCGGGCGAGGCGGCGAGCAGATTACCAGGATCCAGTTAGAGTCCGGATGCAAGATCCAGATCGCAGCCGGTGAGTCCCGATGAGTCCTGTCAATCATTTGCCGCCGATCGTCGCTAATGATTGACACTTGGCGCGCGTAGATAGCGGCGGTCTGCTGGAGCGCCCGTGTTCCCTCACCGGAACGCCCGAGTGCATCGAGTGAGTTGACAATTTACGCCCACTTTTGTGTCGACTTTGCGTGTGCGTGTATTTGTGTGTGTTTTATTGATTTATTTGTGTGTGTGTATAGGCAGGCAAAGCGTCTCCTGGTTCAGATCGTAGACCGCTGCAGGAACGGTCCCGGTTTCCATGGCGATGGGGAGGGCGGAGCCTTAGTGCAGGAAATGCTGATCCCGGCCAGCAAGGTGGGGCTGGTGATTGGCCGAGGGGGCGAGACCATCAAACAGCTGCAGGTGGGAGCACCGCATGACTCCGCCCCCCACATGACAGGGAGGCGGGGTTGTTTTTTTTTTTTTTTTTTCTTCTTCTTCTTCATGGCCGCCATCATCACGCGTGATTGCGGGTGTTTGTCAGGAGCGTGCGGGTGTGAAGATGATGATGATCCAGGACGGTCCCATGCCAACGGGAGCGGACAAACCCCTGCGCATCTCCGGAGACCCTTACAAAGTTCAGGTCAGGCTTTATTAGCTACAGTAAAGTCTCATTATATCGATATCGGTTATATCGATAGTCCCGCTTATTACGATACTATTTCCATGCGCGCAGGATCGGATATATCGATAGTCCGGTTATATCGATATTTTTTCCCACTCCCGAGAATATCGATAGAACGAGACTTTACTGTATTTACAGATTTGGAAGGCGCTTCAAATGTCATGTATTAATATTATTATTATTATCCATAAGCTAGTTGGCTAGCTGTTAGCTGGCTGGCTATTTGCTATTTATTAGCTATCCATTAGCTAGCTAGCTATCCATTGGCTAGCTGGCTAGCTATTAGCTGTCTAGCTATTAGCTGTGAGCTGTCTAGCTGGCTAGCTATTTGGTATTTATTAGCTATCCATTAGCTAGCTCGCTCGCTATTGGCTGTCTAGCTGGCTGGCTATTGGCTATCTATTAGTTATTTATTAGCTATCCATTAGCTAGCTGTTAGCTGGCTAGCTGTTGGCTATCTGGCTATCTATTAGCTAGCTGGCTATCTATTAGCTGTCTAGCTGGCTGGCTGTGAGCCATCTAGCTGGCTAGCTGTTGGCTATCTGGCTATCTATTTGGTATTTATTAGCTATCCATTAGCTAGCTGGCTCGCTATTGGCTGTCTAGCTGGCTGTTGGCTATGTGGCTATCTATTAGTTATTTATTAGCTATCCATTGGCCAGCTAGCTAGCTGTCTAGCTGGCTGGCTATAAGCTGGCTAGCTGTGTGCTATCTGGTTATCTATTTGGTATTTATTCGCTATCCATTAGCTAGCTAACTAGCTTTCTAGCTGGATGAATATAAGCTGTCTAGCTATGAGCTATCTGACTATATATTAGCTATTTACTAGCTATCCATAAGATAGCTAGCTAGCTTTCTATCGATTTGAGTTACTTCTGGGTTGAGTGAACGCTGGCACATGTGGCTGCCGCTGCTCACCCACAGAAAAACTATATCCTGTGACTGTAAAGTGATCTTAGGAGTTTTGAAAGGCGCTTATAAATGATGATTGTTATTAAAATATGACGAAACATCCCCCCCAAATTGCAAATTGTCATGTGGCCTCGCAGGCGGCAAAGGAACTGGTGCTGGAGGTGATCCGGGAGAAGGACGGCGATTTCCGGGCGGCGCGTGGCGAGTATCCCGCCCGGCCGGGAGGCGCCAGCGTGGACGTACGCACGAATGAGACAAACCCTCCCCCCCCCCCGCCGGTCAGGCTACCTCACGGCGCCGTTAATTTGTGTCGGTGACAGGTTGCCGTGCCGAGGTTCGCGGTGGGCATCGTCATCGGGCGCAACGGCGAGATGATCAAGAAGATCCAGAATGACGCCGGAGTCCGCATCCAGTTCAAAACGGGTACGGCACGCCGGAGGCGTCGCCTTGGCTCACTTGTAAGCGCCGCCGTCGTCTTCCCTCCCGCAGACGACGGAATCAGTCCGGAGCGGGTCGCCATGGTGATGGGCCAGCCGGAACGCTGTCAGCACGCGCTGCACCTCATCAATGATCTCATCCAGACGGCGCAGGTCAGTCAAAACCTTCCTTTCTCATATTTACGTCTGGACGGATGGATTTAGTTTAGGTATTGATTTTTAGCCATGTATTTATTTTTAGTTCTTTATTTATTGTTTATTTATTTCTCCATTTTTTTTTTGCCATGTATTTGTTTATTTATCTGTATTTATTTATTGTTTGTTTACTAATCCATGTATTTATTTGGATTCATTTATTTTTTTGTTTGTTTATTCATCTATTTTTACCCATATATATTTATTTATTGATTATTTATCCATGTATTTATTTATTGTTTGTTTAGTCATCTATTTTTATCTCTATATTTATATTTTTAGTTTGTTTATGTATTTATTTTTATCTGTATATTTTTATTTGTTTGTTTATTTATCCATTTTGTATCCATGTATTTTCTTATTTATTTATTTGTATGTAGTTATATTTATTTTTTGTTTGTTTACATATCCATTTTTTATCCATGTATTTATTTTTTTTCTTTTATTTTTTTGTGTCTATTCATCTATTTTCATCCATATTTATTTATTTATTTATTTATCCATGTATTTATTTTTTCTTTATTGTTTGTTTATTTATCTATCTTTATCCATATATTTATTTATTGTTTGTTTACTTCGCCATTTTTTTCCATGTATTTTTTTTAGATTTATGTTTATTCATCTGTATTTATTTATTGTTTGTGTCAATTTTTTTATCATTGTATTTTTTTTTATTAATTTAGTTTTTGTTTGTTTATCCATCTATTTTTATCCATATATATTTATCTATTTTTATCCATATATATTTATTTATGTATTCATTATTTATCAATTTTTTACCCATGTATTTATTTTTTATTTATTTGTTTGTTTGTTTATTGATCTATTTTTATCCATATATTTTTATTTATGTGTTTATTTATTGTTTGTTTATTTATCCATTTTTTATCCATGTATTTGTTTTTTAATTTGTTTATTTATCTGTATATATTAATATTTCTTTATTGTTTGTTTACATATCCAGCTTTTATCCATGTATTTAATTGGATTCATTTATTTTTGGTTTGTTTATTGAACTATTTTTACCCATATATATTTATTTATTATTTATCCATGTGTTTATTTTTTATTTATCTATTTTTATCCATGTATTTATATTTTTAGTTTGTTTATGTATTTATTTTTATCCATATATTTGTATGTATTTATTGTTTGTTTATTTATCATTTTTTTTAATTTATCTATTTATGTATTTATTTGATTATTTATCTGTATGTATTTATATTTATTTATTGTTTGTTTACATATCCATTTTTTTTATCCGTGTATTTATTTTTATTCATTTTTTTGTTTGTTCATTCATCTATTTGTATCCATATTTATTTATTGTTCATCCATTTTTTTATCCATGTATTTATTTTTTTATTGTTTATGTATCTATTTTTATCCATATATTTATATATTTTGTGTTTTTTTTATTGATCTATTTTTCATCCATGTATTTATTTGTCTTGATTATGTTATGACTGTTTATAAAGAATGAAAAGTACGTACTACGAGTACGAGTTAGTGCGCGGAAACTGACCCCCCCGGCCAACCCCTTCAGGAGCGCGACGGTTTCGGCTCGGCGTTGAGGAGCAACCGGGCCAGAGGTCGCGGCGATTGGGCCATGGGATCCCCCGGACCCCTGCAGGAGGTCACCTACACCATACCCGCAGACAAGTGTGGATTGGTCATCGGCAAAGGTGAGCCCCGCCCCTCCTCGCCTGCCCTCATTTACCAATCGAGCGCTCGCGCAGGCGGCGAAACCATCAAAAGCATCAACCAGCAGTCGGGCGCCCACGTGGAGCTCCAGAGGAACCCGCCGCCCTCCACCGACCCCAACGCCCGCGTTTTCATCATCCGGGGCTCGGCGCAGCAGATGGAACACGCCCGGCAGCTCATCGACGACAAGATTGGGGTAAGGCGGGGAACAAACCCCGTCGCGTTTTAATCAGTGGCAGTTAAAAGGACGCCCGGCACGACCATTCAGTGTCGGGGTCATTGTTTCTTACACCCTGTCAGGTTTGTCTCGTCTTGTCATGTTTTACTCCTGGTTTGGTTTACTATTTTGGACCTTTTTTTATTTTCGATCACTTTATTTTATTTTCGTTTAAGATTTTGTTCCGGCTGATTTGAATCCATTTCATTTGTAATCGCCTTTCAAAACTCTCAAGGTCACTTTACAGTCACGGGACACGTTTTTATGTGGGTGAGCAGCGGCAGCCACACGCGCCAACTCAAACAGATAGAAAGCTAGCTCGCTAGTCAATAGTTAGCTACTAGATAGATAGATAGATAGATAGATAGATAGCAAAAAAGAGTTAGCTAATGCAATAGATAGCCAGCCCGCTAGATAGCAAATAGAGAGCTAGCTAGCTTGATAGATAGCCAGCCCGCTAGTTAGCAAATAGCGAGCTAGCTAGCTTGATAGCTAGCAGGACTGATATGATTCTGATTAGTGATCAATTGGGCCCGTGACCAATATTTGATGTCAGTATTTAGCTGGCTAACTAGCTAGCTACCTAGCAAGCTAGCTCTCTATTAGTCATGTATTAGCTAGCTAGCTTGATCTATTTGAGTTATTCCCGGTTGAGTGAACGCAAAGCGTGTGGCTGCCGCTGCTCACCCACAGAAAAATAAAATGTATTATTATGATTCTATTTTTTGGTGATGATGGTGATTGTGATGAAGCTAATTTTTTTTCTCCACCCCCCGAAGGGTTCTGGTATTATGAGTAATGGAGGATTCGGTTTCAGCCCCTTCACACAAGGCCCCACCCACCAGAAGTAGGTTACCATGACAACACCTGCGTGTGATCACGGAATGAAGAAGTCATGTGACCTGTCTGTACATGTGTGTTTTTATTTTATTTTATTTTATTTTATTTTATTTTTTGCAGCTGCGGTGGTGCTCAAACCTTTTTGACGGGCGTGTGGGGGAACACCTACCAAACGAGCTGGCAGAACGCGGCGCAGCAGGACCCCGGTAACACGCACACACACACACACACACACACACACACACACACACACACACACACACACGCACACACACACACACACAATGTCCTCACTACATGTGGTATAAACACAGTTTAGTTTAAACAGCTTTTATTATTTATCATTGTATTTATGGTTTTATTGTTCTTTTAATTGTAGTTTGGGTGTTTTGAAATGTGCTTGTAAATTATTATTTTTATTATTATTTTATTTTTATTATTATTATTATTAGCTGTCGAGCTGGCTTGCTGTTGGCTATCTGAGTATCTGTTCTCTATTTATTAGCTTGCTGGATAGCTGTCTAGCTAACTAGCTGTTGACTATCTGGCTATTTATTCGCTAGGTATTAGCTATCTATTCACTAGGTATTAGCTATCTATTCGCTAGCTATTAGCTATCTATTTGCTATCTATTCGCTAGCTTTTAGCTGTCTATTCGCTGTTTATTTGCTTTCCATTAGCTATTATTATTCCATCCATATACTATTATTATTTCTAGCTGTTAGGTGTCTGGCTATCTTTTCACTATTTATTAGCTATCCATTAGCTGGCTGTAAGCTGTCTAGCTGGCTCGCTGTTGGCTATCTGGCTATCTATTCGCTATTTATTTGCTTTCCATTAGCTAGCTACCTAGATTTCGATGTATTTGAGTTACTTTCGGGGTTGAGTGAACGGTGACGCACGTGGCTGCCGCTGCTCTCCCAGAGAAAAACTTTATCCTGTGACTGTAAAGTGACCATGAGAGTTTTGAAAGGCGCTTAGAAATCAAATGTATTATTATTATTATTATTAAAATCATTGTGGTCCCGTACACCCTGTCCGGTATCCGTAGCAACATCACAGGTCAAAGTGTCATTTGGACCCGCCTTCAAATGGTCTGATTGACAGCCTGTGGGATGGCTATGCAGTGCTGTGTGTGATTGTGTACGTGTGCATGTGTGTTTATGTGCGTACAGGTCAGCAGAGTCAGCCGGCGAACGTGATGAGCGACTACAGCAAAGCGTGGGAGGACTACTACAAGAAACAAAGTACTACTTTATATCTTAGCTTAGCTTTTTGTAGCTTCAGTCATAGCTACAAGTATTTTTTTCCATATTTAAAAAGTGTTTGAATTTAACTTGTTTTATGTATGACAGTGATACCTCAGTTTACAAACGCTTAAGCTCATGAATTTTTCGCCTTACAAACATTAATTTTACGAGAATATAATCTAGGCATACGAAGTAGTTTTTGGCAAACGAACCAAACCACAGAGTTTTTGTCACTCCCTTTCTTTGAGTGCAGACGTGGTTTGTTATCGAGTGGAGTACTTTTGCTATTATGGGACCGAAAAAGACCCCACCAACCACAGGCTAGTGTGAAGCCGAAGAAGACACAAAAGAAAATTACGATCGAGCAGAAGAAGGAGATCATCAAAAAACACTTAGCGTCCCAGTACCAGTATGCTAAGTCAACTGTTGCTACGTGTTGAAAAACCGTTGATTTGGATTAACGAAAAGCAGCTAGCAGGGGACATTGTGAGTGCGTGCGGAAGCTACGGTATCTAGCTCCCTGGGTGGCTATCTAGCTCGCTATCTATTAGCTATATAGCTATCTAGCTGGCTCGCTATTAGCTATCTATTGGTTAGCTAGCTAGCTTTCTATCTGAGTTACTTCCGGGTTGAGTGAACGCTAGCGCGTGTGGCTGCCGCTGCTCGCCCACAGAAAAACTGATCCTCTGACTGTAAAGAGACCTTGAGAGTTTTGAAAGGCGCTTATAAATTAAATTTATTATTATTATTATTATTAGCTATCTTGCTGGCTAGCTAGCTATCTAGCTATCTATCTATTCCGTATCTAGCTGGCTGGCTATCTAGCTAGATATCTGTTGGCTATCGATTGGCTAGTTAGCCAGCTTACTATCTATTTGAGTTCCGGGTTGAGTGAACGCTGGCGCGTGTGGCTGCCGTTGCTTACCCACAGAAAAAGTTATCCTCTGACTGTAAAGTGACCTTGAGAGTTTTGAAAGGCGCTTAGAAATTACATTTCTTCTTCTTCTTCGTCTTCTTCTTCGTCTTATTCTTATTATTATTATAAATAAAACAACTTTATTATCCAGAACAGTTTATTTCTTTAATTACAATACAATAGCACATTTATTATACCTAAAATAATGTATATTTTGTGTCGTTTCAAGGCTTATTTTGCAGAAAATGATGTTTTATGGGGACCTGGGAACGGATTATTCTCATTTGAATGGTTTCCTATGGGAATTTTTTTTTCGGGATACTCACTTTTCGCTTTACACACTCTGTCTGGGAACCAATTAAGTTTGTGAGCTGAGGTATTATAATATTCTATTGTGATTTTTGTCTTTTTTATCGGTTGGGTTGGAGGACGGGTGAGGGGGGGGGGGAGGGGGTACTTGATGGTCAGGCGTGACCTTGCCTCGCTTGCATTTTGTGTATTTGCTCAGGTCAGTCGTCCCAGCAGAGTTCAGTGCCCGACTATACGGCGGCGCTGGCTGAGTATTACCGCCAGCAGCCCTACCTGTGGAACCCCGCCCAGATCCAGGTAACTCAAGGGGGGGGGGGGGGGGGTGATATTGACAGTAATCTCTCTTTCATCACAGTTACAGACTGTCCCCTATTTACGAACGTTCGAGTTACGAACAACGCTAAAGTCGGCGCGAAAACAAATTCATTCACTGCCATTCACAAATTTATTCGGGAATTGAAAATATGACGTCGAGCGCCATTCCCGAATTTTTGTTCGATAAATTTGTAACCTGGCTAATGAGCTCTTCCTGTGAAGGACTTTCAAGTCGTGAATTGCTTCGGTGAGAAAGGAGTTTCCCAAGTCCTAAATTCTGTCCGAGGCCAGATCTCCTCGATGGAGATGACAGTTTAACTTGCTGTGTCTGTTGACCTCAGATTGACCCCAGGTTGTCTGTGCTTCAATTGTGTATTCGAGTCACACGTGTTGACTAAGCATTTAAAACAGCATGAAACTTTTAAATATGACAACTTCTTATTCTGTCTCATCTCTATCAGGGTTTGTTTTTTTGTTTGGGTGCCGATAAAGCGCTGGCCGTGGCCTCTGGCAATATTTTGTTTCCTTTCCACCCGCAGAAAAAATATCCTGTGACTCTAAAGTGTCCTTGAGAATTTTGATAGGCACTTATAAATGAAATTTATTATTATTATTATTATGCGTTTGCTGATGATGTCATTTCCTGTCTCATTTCCTGTCTCTGTAGGATCACTAAGAGGCCCCGCCCTCCATCCTCAGATGCCACACCTCCTCCTCCTTTTCCAGAGCAAATTAACGGAAACAGGAAGTGCTTTTCTTCTGGTTTTAACCTCCAAAATGTCGGACTTCCTGTTTTGCTTTTTTTTTAATCCAATCCAAACGTGGACGCGTTTGAACAAAGTTTCATTTCACCTCCTTTTCTCTCTTTTTTTTTTTTGTCTTTTCACCACGTGATGCCTAGCAGTCTTGAGGAAGATGAAAAATTATATTGTTTTTAGCATGCGGCAGATTGTTTATTATTATTATTATTTTTGTTTTTTTTTCCCCCGTGTGGATAATTTCATGGCGTCGAACAGAAACGTAACGTTTGACGGTGGTCTTTTTGTACAAAAGTGTCATTCGTTCTATTTCATCGGTCGCCATTTTGGATGGGCTAGCTAGCGATAGCGGCCAAATGCTTAATTTGTAGTTTTTCTCCTTTCGGTTGTGGAATTTGTCGCCGAACGAGCGATAGCTAGCTAGCTAGCGTATAGTTATCTAATGGCTAGCAAATAGCCAATCTTTGTCTATCGAAGGTTTTGGTTCGCGCCCCGTTTTGTGTGCATGCGTATGCTTTTTGGTCCTTGATCGGAAAAGGCAAGTTGTGCGACAAATCACAAATGTTAGCGTTCATCAAATGAGCACTCCCGTCTGTACTTTAGCGCTATCTTGTTTGTTTGTTCGTCACCTAGCCTTAACGAAAAGGAAGGCGCTAGCGTGCTGCTAATGTAGATTTACGCTAGGTCAAACCGCAGGGAGTGACACGTGTCTATTTTTGAATGGAACTGTCAATCATTTTGTTTCCACAATGGCCATTTTGAACGTGCTAACGATAGCGATGACGTGCTAATGTTTTTTTTTTTTGTGTTTCTGGTTTGATGTTTTTAAATCTTTTTTGGTAGTTTTTACCGCGTAAGATGATCCTCTATTCGTTTTCTCTGTGGTCAGCATCGTAGCGCCGGTGGGCGGCGCCAAAACTAGCACGTGAGCACTCAAACTTCCTGTTTGTAGCTAAAAGTGCGAGCGATCTGTCACTTTTTTTTTCACGACGTGTTTGCATCAAATCACAAAATGTTGTTCCAATTAATTCACTTTCATCGTTTAGCTTTATCCACCACCGTTTTTCGGTGATCTCACTTAGCCTTAGCAATAGGAGGTTGCTAGCGTGCTGCTCGCATAGCACCGGGCGCGTGTTGGACCACAGATGTTGAGTGCGTGTGTAACCGTGACGATGATGATTTGGGTTCAGGGGTCTATTTAAATGCATTTATAAATATTTGGTTTGGTTATGCGCTAATATGCTAATGCTACACGTACATGTTGTCGCTTCCAAATTCATGGTTTGTTCTTTGGTTTAGATTGATTAGGGAATATTTTATCAATCATTTCAGCCCTCGAGTCAATGATATCGTTTTGCTATATAAAAATTCCGCGCTAGCGGTGATGCGTTTATGGTCGGAATTCCCTATTTTCTCCTGAATCACTACAAATTTTATTTTAGGATCATCCGTTTTGAAAATAAGCTAAAATACTAATGCGTATTAATATTATATACATATATTGCTTCCAAATGATTTTTTTGGGGGGGTGGGGCAGTCGACCGGCAGCAGGGAGAGGCTCTTCTCAAGACTGCTATGCTAAATGCTAAAGCTAACATGGTTTGGCCCGGCGAGCTACAAAAGTGGCGCATTTAGCGACGACGCCGAGGCCAGCAGACGAATAGATGGGGGAAGCGCCCGCCCCCGATTCAGTTACACACACAAATTTTGTTTGTTTTTTGTTTATTTGGTTGTTGTTTTTTTTTTTTTTTTTTTTCTTTTTTCTGTGGTTTTTCTAATGGACCTTTGTCCAAATGTAACCTTTGGACTTTTCTAGTAGATTCTATGGACTGACGGGTGAGGAAGATGAAGATGAACACGATGATGATGATGATGATGATGATGTAACCATGAGGGCTAATAAACAGGCTCCTTCTTTCTGACTTCCTGTGTCTTTATCAACACTTCCTGTGGCGGCCATCTTGTCTGAGATACCCTCGGCGGCCATGAATAATGGATAATGTATTTATTTATTTATTGATTCATCCTCCAGATGGCCTGATTGATGATATCATCCCCTGAAATGTATGCTGGGGGTTCTAAAGTGTATCTTGATTTGGTTTATTATATTAAAAACATTTTTTGTGTGTTTAATTAGACTGTTTTTCAGGTTGAGTGGTTGCAACATGTCTTTTGTGTGACCCCTTCAAGTACAGTCGTGATTTTTATTAGCGTGCCGTGTGTATCCGGCATTGCCGCGCGGGGTGGAGTCAGCCTCTGCGGTTGAAGTCTGGCGGCTTTTAATGGCGGCGTGCCCGCGCGTGTGCGCGTTAAGTACAGTAAAGTGCTCGGTAAGTACAGTTGAAGTCCAAAATGTGTGCGTTCCCGCAATTAATATTTCATCCATGTTGGTTACGTCCTCATTAAAATGTCCCCCGTCTGTCACCTTTTACAGGAAGTCACATGACCTGTGATGTCACTTGACGGAACCGCCATGGTGTCAATCACGGGCTGAGGATGGTTTCGTCCGATCGGTACACACACGCACTAATATTTACAATTTTAAAGGTAACTCTTAATGCTAATATTAGCTTGTAATATTTTAACAACACGCACACATTGCAGTCATTTGATTTGCATGTTATGGTAATGTATGGTAATTAATCTCATTTATTTTTTTTTAAATGATAATACATTCAATTTACAAGTGCCTTTTAAAAGTCCCAAGGACACTTTACAGTCACAGAATAAGAACAAAAATGTTTTTCTGCGGGTGAGCAGCGGCAACCAGACGCACCAGCGTTCACTCAACCCAGAAGTAACGCACACACATTTAACTCTGAATTCCGACTTTTAACTTTGAATTCCGATTGTTAACTCTAAATTCCGACATAATTCTGACTTCCGATTTTTTTAATTCTGAATTCCGACTGTTAACGCTGAATTCTGACGTAATTCTAAATTCCGATTTTTAACTCTGAATTCCGATTTTTAACCCTGAATTCTGACTTCCGAGACGAAATTTTTTTAATTCTGACTTCTGATTTTTAACTCTGAATTCCGATATTTAACTCTGAATTCCGACTGTTAACGCTGAATTCTGACGTAATTCTAAATTCCGATTTTTAACTCTGAATTCCGATTTTTCACTCTGAATTCCAACTTTTAACTGAATTCCGACTTTTAACTCTGAATTCCGACGAAATTCTGAATTCCGATTTTTAACTCTGACTTCCGACTTTTAACTCTGAATTCCGATTTTTTAGCTCTGAATTCCACACACATTTCGACACATCGTCTGCCAGTCGAGTCAATAAGTCATTGACGAGTGCTTAAAAAAGAAAGTTCATAATTATGCAAATTTATCCCAGGTGGTAATCCCAACACATTTTTTGTGCTTACACACTGTTGATCTGATGATGTAATTCACGCTGGATCGGAAACTAAACTTCTGAGAGGCCGCTGACCTCATTCTTCCTTTTCCTCCATCGGCGGTCGACCCCGTTTGCGCTGGTGACGGTGAGTGCCGTGGGTGCCTTGTGTTGAATTTAGCCTCATTAGGCTCCCACAATGAACACGAATATGGTGCACCCCTTTTTATTGTATTGTGTGTGTGTGTGTGTGTGTGTGTGTGTGTGTGTGTGTGTCAGTCACCTGCCCACCCGCCTGCTTGAACCCCCCCCCCCCTCACACACCCCCGCATTTGCAGCAGGCTAAGTGCTCTGTTGTTGTCTTTGCTGAGACAAAGACGCAAGGACAACGCGCACACAAGCTAGTACCGCGCACGCTACGCTAACGGATTCTGCAGGTCCCAGCTCATTAAAGGGTGTCTGACAACACCCTCCCCCCCCCAATCAACAAAATAATAAATAATACATTTAATTTCTAAGCGCCTTTCAAAACTGTCAAGGTCACTTTACAGTCACAGGATCAGTTTTTCTGTGGGTGAGCAGCGGCAACCACACGCGCCAGCGTTCACTCAACCCGGAAGTAACTCAAATAGATAGAAAGCTAACTAGTTAGCTAATAGATAGCTCATAGTTTTTAGTACGTTTTTAGATAGCTAGCTAAATAGCCAGCTAAGCTAGATAGATAGCTAATAGATCGCAAATATATAGCAAAGAGATAATAATAATGATGCATTTGATTTCTAAGCGCCTTTCAAAACTCTCAAGGTCACTTTACAGTCACAGGATCAGTTTTTTCTGTGGTTGAGCAGCGGTGTGCACACAATCACATAATAGTAATAATAATAATACATTTCATTTCCACACAGACACACGCACGCACACACGACCAGACGTACAAACACATACACACAAAGATGCATACACACGCACATACAACCAACACGCACACACACAACCTCTCACGCAAACACACGTACATGCATACACGTTTAAACGCACAACAACTTCTCACGCAAACACATGTACACGTTTCAGACCCCCCCCCCCTCGACCATTGAAGTGCTCACTTTTAGACGCCCACGCTGACTTTTTGACACACGCACACACACGCGCGCACACACGCACTTAAGCACCCATTAAAACACCGCCCATCCTTTCAGTTTCTCTTTCCAACACACACACACACACACACACACACACACCCCCCCCCCACACACACATTCGCCCCCCCCCCCCCTGCTTCCAGTCGCTCATCCGCACCCGCGGGCACGAGTATAAAAGGTGGCGCGTGTCGGGCTCGCGCTTCATTTGCTTTTATTTTTTGTGCCCCTTCTTCAACTTGTTGACTCCCCCCCCCCCCCCTCAACTCGCCAAAACAACCACAAATAATTTTGTGTGTGCAAACAAGGCCGACCGAGGGGGTGGCATTCAAAAAAAAAAACATTTTGTTTGAATGTAGTTATCTTATTTCTTAGTTTGTTTTTGTTTCTTTAAATTTGGAGTGGTGGTTTTCCCGCCATGGGCTCGGCGCTTCCCGCCTGTCCGCCTTCGTCAGGCCGGAAGTGGTGGTCGCCGAAGTCTCCCGCCGCCGGCGCGCCGTTGTCGGAAGTGATCACGTCGGACGTGGTGCACAGTTTCCTCTACGGACGATGGAGGCGCGTTCACGGCGACCAGCAGTCGACCCACGAGGCCGCCGCCGCGGGTTCGAGTCCCAGGACCGCCTTCACGGCCGAGGTGCTCGCGCAGTCCTTCTCCGGAGGTCGGTGGTCGTCATTTGGCGGGCCTCGTTTGCATTTTAAAATGGCGTCAGCTTCTTTTTCTCCCCCGTGGGAAGTTTTTTTCTCAACAGCCTTGGGTCATAATGAGAATAATTAAATAACAATAATTACGATGGATAAATTAGACAAATTATTGATTGCCAATAGTGAAAAAAAGATGTACGGATGTAAACGTTTCAAATTGAGCGTTTAGAATTTTTAAATTGAACGTTTTTATTTGGGTGGGGTGGGCCTAAGATTTGTTTTCACAAGTACGAAAAAACTTGTGCGTTAAATTCACAAAAGTTTTATTTTGTCAACTGATTTCAACAAATAAAAGCATCCGGATTCAAAAACTTCCTTAAAACAGACGAACGTACCCGGATGTAGATGCCGACCGAATCCATAAACTTTCGGTTTAATATTTAATACAAATACTTGTATTCCTCTTGAAATATTTGTCATGTAATATAAGGTCATTTGAAATTCCAAACTGAGAAAACTCATCGTGGATATTTTAGCAACAGTGAAATATTTTTTTAACCACTTTTACGTCGACCTTGTTCATAAGAACACGGATAAATTCATTTTCAAATGCATTCATGTTGTTTTCTTGCCGCATTTATTATTAATTATATTATCGTTAAATATATACTCCGTTTGAACCTATTTGATACTCTGTTTTGATTTAATTTAGATTTTTTTAAATGAATTTATCTATGTTGATCATTATATTTCCAGCCGTCTTTTGGGAAATCTTTGACCACAAAATCACGTTTTGTTGACTTCAACGATGTCGTCATTCATTCAAATTGTCTCGGTTTTTGTGGAAATATCCGTCCAAATTGTTTAGCGTCTGTTTTTTTTTTCAAGGCCAGAAACTCCCACGGCCCTTTTAAATACGCACATTTATTTTATCTTGTATTTTCTTAATGTGCCAATTTCATTCGATGTTTATCTTCGTCTCGTCGATTTCGACGTGGGCCACTTGAGACGCGACGAAGTATCGTTTTTGCTGGTATTTAATTTTTTTGGCCTCCATTAGCCGTGAAACACTCTACTCGAAGGCCCATTTGTTGAACCTTTTCAATTATTCGTTCATGGAGCGATCAATCAATCGTATTTAACAATTCCAATACGTGCGTGTGTGTGTGTGTGTGTGTGTGTGTGTGTGTGTGTGTGTGTGTGTGTGTGTGTGTGTGTGTGTGTGTGTGTGTGTGTGTGTGTGTGTGTGTGTGTGTGTGTGTGTGTGTGTGTGTGTGTGTGTGTGTGTGTGTGTGTGTGTGTGTGTGTGTGTGTGTGCGCGCCCGTGTCCGCAGAAGTTCAGAAGCTGTCCAGTTTGGTTCTTCCCAGCGAGGTGATCATTGCACAAAGTTCTGTTCCAGGTAAAAAAAAAAGTCGACATCGATATTTATTCATGACGTCACATAACCAATATCTGTGAAAAAAAAATCGTAAAATGTAGTCTGCTTGACTTTACGTTGAAAAGTCTTGACATTTTAATGTGAGTTGGCGTAACATACACGTGACCGAATGATTTCAATCGAGTTGAAAATCGTAAAACTCAAAGGAGTATTTCAATATTTTTATTGAATATTGGGAAATATATTTTGACGGAAATATTTAATCTATATTTGGCTCGCTAGTGGTAATTCACGAAGGATCGGATGTGCTTCGACAGTCAACGCAGATTCGCCAAATATTGGGGCCGAGTCGGGCCAAATGTTGACGACTTTCAGGTTTGAGGAGCCTTTGAATGAAAATTGAGTGGGACATATTTTTTTTTTTTTCAAAAAGGTCCTAAAAACTCACATCGAGTTGTACTTGGCCATGTTTGCTCGATATTCTTTCAAGTGGCTCTCGATTGAGCACTTCGTTTGCTACCGGAAGTCTTTTCGTCGACCATTCAACTCGTGCAAGCGCCGTTTCAATTAAAAATATGGCGGAGACATTTCCCTCTAAATTATTCCAAATAAACACAGCCACATTTTTTACTTAATTATTTCATATATTCAATTATATTCGGTATTTTTACGTGTTTGTAAATTTCTCGTGAGTCTGCGCTGTAAAGTGTCGAATGTGCGTTTGAGTTTCGTCGTCATTTTCCGGCCATTCAACAATGCAAGCGCCGTTTCGATTAAAAATATTGCGGAGACATTTCCAAATAAACACATTCACAATTTTTACGTATGTATTTCACATCCGCAAATATATTCGGGATGTTTACGTGTGTTTTTAAATTTCACGTGAGTCTGCGCCGTAAAGTGTCGAATGTGCGTTTTTGAGGATCAGCGGGACGCGCCTTTTAGTTTTTTTTTTTTCCAAATTAAGATCTTCCCCACATACCGTCGTAATCGAATACCGTTGTCGAAACGAATTTTTTTTTTTTTTGTAATTTTAAATCCGAAATGTCTTCCAGGAGGAATATACTATAAATTCCTGACTCAAATAGCTATCTAGCTAATAGATAGCTAGCGAGATACCTTAGAGCCTCTGATCAGAGCGACTTTACAGTCACAGGATACATTTTTCTGTGGGTGAGCAGCGGCAGCCACACACGCCAGCGCTCACTCATCCCAGAAGTAACTCAAATAGATAGAAAACTAACTAGCTAGGAGATAGATATAATAATAATAATAATAATAATAATAATAATAATAATAATAATAATAATAATAATAATAATAATCATACATTTCATTTACAAGCACTCTTCAAAACTCTCAAGGTCACTTCACAGTCACAGTACAAGTGTGCTAGCTAGCTAGCTAGCTAATGGATTTTTTTTTGTCTCGCAAGGAATTGACATAAAAACTGCTGGCAAATAGTGTGAGTGTTGATTTACTGCCAATATTTTTTTGTTTTGTGTGTGTGTGTATGCATGGGTGTGTTTTTGTGGATACAGGAGAAGGTCTGGGAATCTTCTCCAAGACTTGGATCAAGGCCGGAACCGAAATGGGTCCGTTTACGGGGCGCCTGGTTTCTCCACAACATGTCGACTTCTACAAGAACAATAACCTCATGTGGGAGGTACGTGCACGCACACACACACACACACACACACACACACACACACACACACACACACACACACACACACACACACACACACACACACACACACACACACACACACACACGTGTGTGGGTGTGTGTGCTTTCAGGTGCTTTCTCTGCCATAATTTTACCTAGTTCCTCATCAATTGTGTTCTGTTTAGTTGGGTTGATAGCTTTTTGCATCAAGTGTACAGATGGCTAGTGCGGGTTATTTGTGGAGCCTGATTGATGGCATATTTTAACCTTGCAGTCTACACTCTACCTTTGAACTATCAAAGTTGAAACGAGTCCAAATTCCACTGTTTTTTATCCATTTTCTCACTATCTCTCTGTCGTCTGCCTGTCTCTTTAATATTTAAACCACCTCCCTTCACTGCTGCGTTATTGACCAATCACGTGGCTTTAACCGATATTTATTTTTAATTATTATTATTTTTGCTTAGGTGTTCAACGGTGATGGCGGCGTGCGTTTCTTCGTGGACGCCAGTCAAGAGGAGCAACGTAGCTGGATGACGTACATCAAATGCGCTCGCAACGAACACGAGCAGAACCTGGAAGTGGTTCAGTTGGGGACGGCCATTTTCTACAAGGCGCTTCAGGTAACGCCACCGGCAGTCGTGTTCATGAGACATTATTAATCGATTGCATCATTGATCAAAACATAATTCATCTTGAAAACTACGTTAATTTTAAATAATAAGAATAATACATTTGATTTCTAAGCGCCTTTCAAAACTCTCAAGGTCACTTTACAGTCACAGGATCAGTTTTTTTCTGTGGGTGAGCAGCGGCAGCCACACGCGCCAGCGTTCACTCAAGCCAGAAGTAACTCAAATAGATAGAAAGCTAGCTAATATATAGCTAATAGCTAGTCAGCTGGCTATTAGCTAATATATAGCTAATAGCTAACCAGATTTAACCAGCTAATATATAACCAGCGAGATAGACAGCTACTATATAGCAAATAGCTAGCTAGGTAGCTAGCTAAAATCTAGCTAGATAGATCATATAGAGCCAGCGATAATTTCATTTATAAGCGGTTTTCAAAACTCTCAAGGTCACTTTACATGCGTCCGCTAACGTGAGGTTATGTTACCTAATGTTGCCCTGAACTGGCTCCTAGACCATCCCCCCTGACCAAGAACTGCTCGTCTGGTATGGAAATTCCCACAACACCTTCCTGGGAATTCCTGGAATTCCAGGAGGCGACGACGAGCAAGCAAAGAAAAGCAAGAGCGGTAAGCTATCGTTAGCATCGCAAGGAATAGCCCCTGCAATTTTTTTTCTTCATCATTTATGTATTAATGGTATAGCAAATAAGTCAGTATTAGCCTAGCAGCTTTTAGCTTAGCAGCTGCTAACGTAATTTAGCTTGCTAGCATTATGAAAGGGTTTTATGTTGAGTTTAACTCATTCACTGCCATTCCCCATTTTATTCGGGAATTGAAAATATGACGGAATTTGTTCGGGTGTTGGTTGCCGATAAAGCGCTGGTTCGACCTCTGGAAAGGTTTTTTTCGGATTATTCGGGGCAATGTTTGTACAGCGGCCCCCATTTCAAGCTCACATAACTCCAGATCAATAAAATTTCGGAATTAACTTTTTTTCCGATGAAAGAAGAGAGTATACGGTTTCTTACGCTGAATTTAATGTTTACATAGTCCTAAAACTCAATATTATAAGAATCAATTTCATTTATAAGTGCCTTTCAAAACTCTCAAGGTCATTTTACAGTCACAGGTTATTTTTTTCTATGGGTGAGCAGCGGCAGCCACACGCGTCAGCGCTCACTCAACCCGGAAGTAACTCAAATAGATAGAAAGCTAGCTAGCTTATAGACAGCTAATTGCTAGCTAGATAGATAATAGTTAGCAAATAGAGAGGTATGTAGCTAGAAACGTTGAGTCTACTTCAAAAAGTGCCATCAAGAGAGAAAAAAAAATATTTAAATTTAGAAGTATGGCATAATGTACACAGATTAGCACGCGCGCACACTACTAAATACGACTACTACTAAGAACAACAAGCTAGTGAGATATTTAATAGATAGATAGCTAATAGATACCTGGCAAGATAGCCAGCTAGCCAAATAGATAGCCAGACACATAGCTAGCTAATAGACAGCAAATTAATGTTCTGTGGCTCCTGGAATTTGAGTGACAGTGACAAAAACCCTGGCACTGGAGTGGACATATTTTTTTCACATCGTCTGGCAGTGAATGAGTTAATGTAGTTTGCTACGTAGGAAAGAGGAAAAAAACGTTAGCATTAGCTTGTTACAATTAGCATTTTTTTCTTGAAAAATTACACAGTGTATTCTCGTTATAATAATAATAATAAATTTACAAGTAACATGAAGTAAAAAAAAATGGAAATAAATAAATATAATAGAAATAATACAATCTAATTAATTAATTAAAATAATTAATATATAACATAATCATATAAAAATAAAATAACAATATAAAAATAATAAATAACATAACGTACCTTTCATCACTTTGCTGCTGTGAAATGTAAATTTCTCCACTGTGAGACTAATAAAGGCAAATCCAATCCAATAACAATAAACAAATAAATAAATAATGAAATATTCAATACAATGAAATAACAATAAATACAATAAAATAAAATAAATAAAACGGATACATTAAATTTTAATTTAAAATTGAATTGAATGAGAATAAATTAAATAAAAATCAATTAAATTACATGAAAAATACATTAAGTTAAAGGAAAATAAAATTTAAGTAAAATTAAAATAAATTAAACTAAAATGCAATAAAATAAATTCCAATAAATAAATTCCAATAAATAAATTCAAATAAAATAAAAAAAATAAAAGTCGTGCTGTAGCCCAGCCGGTTAGCATGGTTGCTAAATACATTTCAATTGTGCCTTTTGTTTTCCACTTGTCATATTTTAGACGATTTCCATGGCTGCGAAAGCTCAATGTCATCATCGTCATTCTCGTCTTCGTCGTCTTCGTCTTCGTCGTCGTCGTCAGGCTCGGTGGCTTCGGGCCGCATGCGCTGCGTCATCTGCCACCGCGGCTTCAACTCTCGCAGTAACCTGCGCTCGCACATGCGCATCCACACGCTGGACAAACCCTTCGTGTGCCGCTTCTGCAATCGCCGCTTCAGCCAGTCGTCCACGCTGCGCAACCACGTGCGTCTGCACACGGGCGAGCGCCCCTACAAATGTCACGTCTGCCAGTCGGCGTACTCGCAGCTAGCCGGCCTGCGCGCCCACCAGAAGAGCGCCAGGCACCGGCCGGCAAACGGCGCCGCAGTCGGCGCCGCGGCCGCCAATCCTGGAGGGGCGTTGCTGCTGCTGCGCGAACAGCACTCCCCTCCGCCGCATCCCGCTTCCATGGTTCACCACATTCCCGCCATGGTGCTCTAGACGGGAAGCTAGCCGCTAACGCAAGCAAAAGTACACGCGGGAAGTAAGCTTTTGTAGCGTGTTTTAGCATAACAGCAGCTATGCTAATCGTTTGATGTGTTTTTTTTTCGCTGTGGTACTTACGACAGGATGTTAGCTTGTTCCCTCCGCGGAATTACCTCTTTTTTTCTGATGAAAGAAGAGAGTTTAAGGTTTCTTACGCTGCATTTAATGTTTACGTCGTCCTAAAACTATCAAGGTCACTTTACAGTCACATGATTAGTTTTTTTTTCTGTGGGTGAGCAGCAGCAGCCACACGCGCCAGCGTTCACTCAACCCAGAATAACTCAAATAGATTGAAAGCTAGCTAGATAGCTAATTGATAGCTAGCGAGATATTTAATAGATAGCTAGATAGCCAGATAGCGAATATATAGCTAGCGAGTTAGCCAGCTAGCCCGATAGATAGCTAATAGACAGCAAATAGATAACCGGCTAGGAACGACAGGATGTTAGCTTGTTTCCTCCGCGAGAGTGATACCACCCTTAACGTTTGTGCGGCACACTTGGAAATGGAAGCGCGGAGAGTTAGCATGATGCTACCTTTTGATTTGCAATTATAATCGCTCCCTACATTTTTTTTTACAAACAATGTTCTGAATTGAAATATAAGAAAGAGATTTTCTGTGTCAAAGCTACCTTTTGAATCGAACGCTGTAACTTAGCATAGCAGCATACTTTGTCTTGCATGCTGCGTGTGTGTTAGCCTAGCATGCTAATCGTTTCACTTTTCTGCATGCTCTGAGCAGGCAATACACTACAAGATCAAATCTCTTTTTGGAATGTATGTCCTAATATGATTATCGATGTGTCATGTATGCTAACATGCTATTTACGTATACAAATAAAGTGAGTTGACCTTCAGTTTCAGCTGCTCTCTTACACAAAGTTGACACGCTAATTTTAGTCAGCAAGCCTATTAACTGATGCTAACATGTTTTGAATCAGAATCAGAAGTATTTTTCGGGAAACATACGGCGCGCCACAATGAGTGATGCGTCATTTGCGAACTAGCCGGTTCTTAGAGCTCCTGAAATGGCTGCCGGCTTTTTTCCCCCCTCTATTCCGCGGCCCCGGTCTTCGGTTAAAGCCGCACGTGATTGGTCAAGAACAAAAAACAAAAGTGAGAAAACTGTTAGAAAACAGTGACATTTGAACTCGTTTCAACTTCATTGATAGTTCAAAGGCAGAATGTAGACTGCAAGGTTAAAATATCCCATCAATCAGGCTCCACATATAACCCGCACAAGCCATCTGTATAATTTGAAGAGAATATACAAGCAACCGGCTATTAATGAAGTTTCTAGCGTGTCTGCCTGCATCTGTTGCTGTTGCAATACCACAACTTCTAAGATGTACAACCCAGAGCTCCTTGAGACACTTTATGCAAAACGTTATCCAAGCCATCAACGACCATCACAAAAGGCAAATAAAACTTTATTTTACAGTACAGTTTATTTCTTTGATTACAATACCATAGCGCATTTATTATACATAAAATAAGGTATATTGTGTGTCGTAAGTAAGGTGTATTTAGTTGAAAATGATGTTTTATGGGGACCTGGGAACGGATTATTCTCTTTTTAATGGTTTCCTATGAGAAATTAATTATTGGAATACACAATTTTCACCTTAAACACACTTTCTGGGAACCAATTAAGTTCGTAAGCCAAGGTATTACTGTAATTTGAATTTTCTCTCTAGTCTTGCTTCTACACGGGCCGATTTTAGGCCCACGGGCCACATATTTGAAGCCAAATTTATCTTCAGCTTCTGCTGCGAAGCCGCTAGCCAAAATCGATATGTTGCGCAGTGTCCGAAAACACCCAAGTGGACCCAGTCACCTTTGGACGCGCACACGTACACACATTTAGTGTACACACACAGGAAGTTCCATTGTGTGTACATGTCTGTCAACGCGCCGCGTTAAAAGTCGCCTGTCAATCACACGACTTGCTTTTCGACTTTTCGAGACTTTGGAGGATCGTCTTATTTTGTGTGTGTGTGTGTGTGCGGCATGAAAGTGTGTGTGTTGTTTTTGTGTGTATGTTGCGCAAGATGGACGGCGGCGGCGGCTCAGCAGGCTACAACGTGAGTCTATTTCCTTTTTCCATTTATTGAATGAACTAAATATGTCATGTTTGTTGTTTTTTTTGTGTGTATTTTTTATGTTAGTTTTGCCTTGCTCCTAAAAGTTGTAGAAGTGATCACACCCTCTCAAGAAACACTTGTTTCCATACAATTAATTGGAAGCACAGAAAAGGCATGCTGATGCTTTGTTCACAAATACCAACAAGTCAAGATCTTTTCTGATTCTGATTTTTACATTCAGTGAAGAAGCCTAAAAAAAGTCTGAAGCCTCAAAAATATTTTGCCGGACCCAAAAAAGATGACAAATTCCAAAATAATAATAATCAATGTATTATCAAAGCGCCTTTCAAAACGCTCAAGGTCGCTTTACAGTCACTTGATAAGTTTTTCTGTGGTTGAGCAGCAGCAGCTCAAATAGATAGAAAGCTACATAGCTAATAGATAGTTAGCTACATAACTTGTCAGCCAGACCACTAATAGATAGCTAGCTAGATAGCTTGTCAGCCAGCTAGACCGCAAATAGATAGCTATCTAGGTAGCTAGCCAGCCAGCTAGACCGCTAATATGGTATTTGGTACTCCACAAAAACACATTGCTAACCATAAAACGTCATTTGGGACAGAAAACCAGAAATGTGTGAACTTGTGTTTTTCTCATGTCGCCTCAATTATAATAATAATACATTTCATTTAGAAGTGCCTTTCAAAACTCTCAAGGTCACTTTACAGTCACGGGATAAAGTTTTTCTGTGAGTGAGCAGCGGCAGCCACTTGCGCCAACGTTCACTCAACCCGGAAGTAACTCAAATAGATAGAAAGCTAACAGCTAGCTACCTAACTAATGGATTGCTAATACCTCAAAGATAGCCAACAGTCAGTCAGCTAGACGGCTAATAGCTAGAAAGCTAGCTAATGGATAGCTAATAAATAGCAAATAGATAGCCAGCCAGGACGGTCCTATGCCAACGGGAGCGGACAAACCCCTCCGCATCTCCGGAGACCCTTACAAAGTTCAGGTCAGGCTTTATTAGCTATTTATTAGTTATCCATTAGCTGGCTGGCTAGCTATTAGCTGGCTGGCTGGCTAGCAATTGCAAAATTCCTCTTCATTTGGTGGCACCCGGTTCACAAAATCAACCAGCAGGTGCGTTGCAGCAGGGAGAGACGGAAAAACCGACAGGACTGGACTTTGAGACTTGGTTGCTAGTGCGATGATGCTGAAAAGGAGGAACTGAGGCCAGTAGGTTCCAAGCAGCCCCAAGTTCTGACGTTGAAGTGGTTGGCTGTGGCGCCCTCGTCTGGCCGCTTTTAGACACTGCACAATGACACATGGACGACGGACACCTTGCTCGTCCATCTTTGGTAAAAGAACGCATCAATGTGGCCTAGAGTCTGTCCCAGCTGCAGGCAAAACTCCCTGGAATGGTCGCCGGAAACTTTAGTTCAGGTTCCTTTTCATTTTGTGAAGAAGAAATGTGAGCCGTGATCAGAGTTGAGGACTTTCTCACAATGCTCAATTTTTCTTCCTGCTCATGACCTCATTAGGCCATGAGCCAATGGGACCCAAGGGTCTGATCTAGACTCCGCCCCCTTTCTCTTAGGTACCTGGTGAGCGCCCCCATGGTTTTACACATCGATGCGATGGAGACGGTCCTGGTGCAGATGTTTGGCTTCACCCAAGAGGTCCGGGTCTACGTCTTCATCAAGACCTCCATGGCGCCGGACCACAAGGTTCACTCTCTCAGTCGTTCATTCGCTCATTGACTCATTTTCACACTCGCTCACTCACTCCCTTTAACTCGTTGCAGGTTCTGTCCCGTCAAGTGGTGACCCTAAATAACCAGAACCAGCACCAGGCCATCACCTCAGTGAGGGTGAGGGAAGTTCACTCATGCTACCCAAAAAAATATTTTCACAGTTTCAACATCGCCTTAATAGTTGATGAACAGAGTCGGCCAATGATTCGGTTCTTCTCGTCTTCAGATCTTTTCTAACCAGCTGGACAAGAGCATGGATCATGTGATCCTGCACGTCCAATCAGCAGAGATCAACCAACATGTGTCAATTCCGGTTAGCCGGCAAAATGGCTTCTTGTTCATCCAGACCGACAAACCTTTGTACACGCCCAAGCAGAGCGGTGAGACACTCTGCAGGAAGACACGAAGTAGACGGTTACTTCCTGTACTGTGGGGGTGACATCACTTCCCTTTTCTGGGTTTGTAGTGAAGGTGCGGGCGTTTTCGTTGAACCAGGAGCTTCATCCGGCAAATCGCAGCGTCTTTCTGACCTTCAAGGTGGGCGAGAACTTCTGGCAGACTGCCTTCTATCCTATCTACTCTATAGTGCTTTCATAATGTCCATCACCTTCTCATTCAGCAGGTCCTTCGTTCAGTCGGTCCTTCACTGACTAACCCAGTCATAGAACCAGCTAGAAACTTTAACCCGCTCACTTGGAAAGTGTGTTTTTATTGTTGTTGTCCTCATCATTGTTGTCATCCACCCACCAGGATCCAGATCATCAGACGGTGGACATTCAAGAGTTGTTGGACCTTAACAATGGGATCCCGTCAATGCAGAATCCCTTCAAGATTCCCATCAGACCAAAGTACTGACCCGGAAATAAGAACCAGAACCGTCCCAGGGCTTCTCGGGACCTGATCTTTTGATGTCATTCCAGGTTGGGTATTTGGTCCATCGAAGCCTCTTATTCGGATCTCTTCAGTACCAAAGCCAAAACGCATTTTGAGATTAGAGAATATGGTGAGACAAGGAGCTGTCAACGGTCTATGGTCTATGGTCTTTAGTTCTTGTCCAGGTCTTGGTGTAGGTCATGGTCCTGGTGTGTGGGTCTGATCCTGGCCCATAGTCTGTGGTCTTTGGTCCTGACCCAGGATATGGCCTGAGTCTATGAACTTGAATCAGTTTAAGTTTGACGTATTGTGTGTTGTCAGTTCTTCCCAGTTTCTCCATCGTGGTCCAGCCTCAAGTCAACTACATCAGCTTTGGGAACTTTAAACGTTTCTGCTTCAAAGTGGAGGCCAGGTGAGCAAAAAAAATCCCCTTCACCCTCTCGTCCACCTCAATCTTCTGGATGGTGTTGTCTATCTTCTCCCGGTCTTGCTCTCAGGTATCTTCACGGTGCTCCAGTTTCTTTTGGTGAACTCTTCTTACGCTTCGGCTACGTGAGCCAGAAAGCACTTCCTGTTATCATCCCAAACTCCGTGACCAGAGAGCGAGTCAGAGCATCTGCTTTTTTTTCTTCTTTGAGTTGCTCGAACGCGTGTGGCGAAACTTTGTATGTATGCTTTCAGTTGTCTCCAACGGGTGATTTGGACATGTGCGTCAACATGGAGGAGCTTTTGTCCAGTCAAGATGGACCGAAAGACCTTCACGCTCTCATCGGGAAGTACTTATATATTGCTGTGCTTCTCCAAGAGGAATATGGTATACATACACACAGACGGACAGTTAGACAGACGTTCAGCTGCCCCTCACCCCTACACCCTACCCCCCTACTCAGGTGGTATCAGCCAGGAGGCAGAGTTTTCAGCTGTGAAGTTTGTCAAGTCACCTTACAGTTTGACCCTGGTATCAACGCCCCCTTTCATCAAACCCGGACTTCCATACACCGTCCAGGTAATGGCTGCTTCACACAATCACTCATTGACTCACTCACTTATTTATTCTTTGATTTATTGCACATACTCCCTCATTCATTCACGACGGCAGGTTCTGGTGAAGGACCACCTGGAGCAGCCGGTGAGCCAGGTTGCGGTACGCGTGTCCCAGCAGCGCACGTGGAGTCCAAGCGGCGAACTGGACGTCAAAGTCTGCCCAGAGCAGGCCCGCAGTCAATCGGAAGGCCTCGCCATCTTTGTTTGCAACACGCCCGCTACAGCCGCTAAGGCGTCGCTCACGGTAAGGAAGATGCTGACCCTCAATGTGTTCGTAACATGCTAGCAGCCAGAAATTAACGTAGCGACCTGTTATTGACGTGTTAATTACTATATTGACATCTTATTCGTGTTTCCGCCATGGCGGCCAAGGGTTTGCACATGCTGACATACGCTATCGCCATGAACACGCTATTAACATGCTATTATGTGACGAGGGTGATGAACCTGCAATTAGCATGTTAATAAACTCGATTTGTTATCCTGCTATCGATCTGTAAGCTGTGAAGTTTACTTTGTCATTCTGAAGGCATTTGTAGACCTTCTATGTCCAATTTGTCCTTAATCTATTCTTAACATCTTGGTAAGTTGTTACTAAATCACCTAGCTTCATGTTTGTTTTCAACATTTAGCTTGTAGCAGACGTACATCTTTCCCTACATTGCATCACAAAAGGTTGAGTGAAGGCTTAGCTAGCTATCTGTTAGCTGTCTATTAGCTGGCTAGCTTTCTATCTGAGTTATTTCCGGGTTGAGTGAAGGCCTAGCAAGCTATCTGTTAGCTATCTATTAGCTAGCTAGCTTTCTAGCCAAGTTACTTTGGGGTTGAGTGAACGCTGGCGCGTGTGGCTGCCGCTGCTCACCCACAAAAAAACTTAGCCTGTGACTGTAAAGTGACCTTGAGAGTTCTGAAAGGCGCTTATAAATGTAATGTATTATTAGTATTAGTAGTAGTTGTGCTCTTAACACCATACTGGCCTGTTAGTAAACACGTATCGCTAACCTTTGGGATGATGCTATTAACGTGTCACGACACACAGTCACTGTTTGAAACATACTTTTAAGATGTCTTTTCTACAAACGGCTCCTTCCAGTTCGAAACATCGGACCCATCGCTTCCGCCCGCCAGTCAGGCTCACCTGGTTCTGACGGCGGTGGCTTACAAGTCTCCAAACCGTCGCTACTTGTACATCGACCTGCCGCTATCGGGCCAGGCCCTCCAGGTGGGCCGCTTCGCTAACATCAAGGTGTACTCAGCCACGCCCTCCTACGTGCCCATCAATGCGCTTAGCTTCCTGGTGAGTACAGCGGATCGACCGTCGTTTGCGCCTCACTTTTCCCACCGCCGCACTGACCGACGTCACCCGGATCTCAGGTGCTGTCCAAAGGCAAGACCGTCCACTTCGGCAGCCATAAATTTGTTGCTAGTGGCGACCACAAGCAAACGCTTAGCTTCCTTGTGACCGATGCTATGGTGCCTTCCGTACGCATCCTGGTTTACTACATCCTGCGCGGCGAGGGCATATCCGAGCTGGTGGCGGACTCCGTGTGGCTCAAAGTCACCGCCCCCTGCGTTGGTGGACTACAGGTGGGAAACCAGACACCCAACAAGTCCTCGCTAAGATCTTTGTTGAGCAGTGGACTTGTGACTGGTTGTGATCCATGTGTGTGTGTGTTTGTATGACTGGTCTTGTGAGGACCACTAACATTTTATACCATACGTAGTGAGGACATTTTTGACAAGTGAGGACCTTTTGGCCGGTCCTCACAAGTTCTTCATTCTAAAAGCTTCTAGGGGGTCTATATATGCATCTGTTAGTTTCTAAGAGGTCCTCACAAACTCCCCCAAAAATATTTTTGGTGTGTATTTTCATTTCACTTGGATACACATTTTTTACTCACTGTGTGTGTTTATTTGTGTGTGCGTGCGTGGTGAATGAGAGGAAAAAGTTCATATCACAAAAAGTAAAACGAAATTTTAACCGAATTCACTACAGGGGTAAGGACTTTGAATGTAGCCATTCAGAAACCTCACCCCTACTATTATTTCAGGTTCAAGTCCATTTTTTATTTCTTTGTTTTTAAAGAAGCTGAAGTGGGAAATGGGGTGACATTTAGTGTTCAAATGGAAGACGAGTTCTTCTCTAAACTTATCAGCAACGGTGGTCCTCACTCCTGATCTGGAGTTATCCGGACCTCACAAAACAATTGAAACAGAAATGTGTGTGTGTGTGCATGTGTCTGCGTGTGTCTGCGTGTGTGTGTGTGTGTGTGTGTGTGTGTGTGTGTGTGTGTGTGTGTGTGTGTGTCTGGGATTTGGATGCAACCAGACTGAACTGTCATACAGAAGGCGGAACTACAGGCCAAAGGATGACTTGCGGCTGGACGTCAAGACCAATCAAGACGGGCTGGTGGCCTTTTCTGCCGTGGACTCCGCCCTCTATCAACTGTACCCCAACTATAAAGACCCCGTTACCATGGTAATTGGACTACTCCACATGAGGAACGTGATTGGTTGTGATGTCACTAACAGGATGTGGGCGGGTCCTCAGGTGCTGCGTCACATCAAGGAAAGCGACCAAGGCTGCGGAGGGGGAGGCGGCAAAGACGCAGCGGACGTCTTCAGATTGGCTGGCCTCACCTTCATGACCAACGCCAATGCACAGCCGGCACCCGGCGGTCAGTCAATGTTGCCCGGTAGTTGTGAACCAGACAGGAAGTACTGTTTGCTATCTATTCGCTCTCTAACTAGCTACCTGGCTACCTAGCGAGCTATCTATTTGCATTCTAACTAGCTAGCTGGCTATGTAGCTAGCTATCTATTTGCTATCTATTTAGCTCGCCGGCTACTTAGCTAGCTATCTATTTGCTATCTATTTGCTATCTAACTAGCTAGTGGCTACCTAGCTATCTATCTATTCGCTATCTATTTGCTATGTAACTAGCTAGCTGGCTTCTTAGCTAGCTATCTATTTGCTATCTAACTAGCTAGCTTGCTGTCCATTAGTTATCTATTAAATGTATTCTGATTATTTGAGTTATTCC
This sequence comes from Hippocampus bargibanti, assembly GCF_051943395.1. Taxonomy (NCBI): domain Eukaryota; kingdom Metazoa; phylum Chordata; class Actinopteri; order Syngnathiformes; family Syngnathidae; genus Hippocampus; species Hippocampus bargibanti. Next base: position 765,812 of record NC_142737.1, read on the forward strand.
GGCTTGAGTGAACACTGGCACAAGTGGCTGCCGCTGCTCACCCGCAGAAAAACGGATCCGGTGACTGTTAAGTGACCTTGAGAGTTTTAAAAGGCGCTTAGAAATGAAATGTATTATTATGATTATGATTATGATTATTATTGTTATTATTATTATTATTATTACTGAAGAGTCCATTGTGAGCATGTCCGACACAGGTGAGGCGTGCACGGCTGCCGTACGAAGCAAACGAGCCTTGACGGAAGCGATGAAGAAACAGAAAGGTGCCTGTTAAGCGTGTGGATGAGGTTCAGATTCTTGTGGTTCTTGTTGGTGAGTCCCATCTGTTTGCACAGTCGCCTCATTCGGAGTTCTGGCGCCGTGCTGCGAGTACGGCATGAAGTACATCCCCAAGAGTGTCACCTGCCAGCAATTTGCTGAGCAGAGCATCCGCCGGACGACGCATCACGTGCGATGTCGTCTCGCATTTACAAATTGCTGCGAATTTATCCAGCTGCACTTGGACCAGGACCAGAACCTCATCCTGGGTCGCTATGGTCAGTATCCGCTTGGTCAGATTTCACGAAAACACCCCCAAGCTGCAATCAAATGGGGGTAGAACGGGGTGAGATCAATCTACTCAATTTTGCAGCCTCCTGTGTCCTCCGGTGTGGAGACACGGCAAATCACGGTCCAACAAATGCAACGAGGCCTTCAAACCCTTGAAAATTGGAAATGGTTCTGATGAATGGTTCCATAACAGTCTGTGCATGTGTGTATGCGTGCCCATTTAGACATGGGGGCTGACTTTGATGAAGCGCCCTCTCTGGTCAGGAGTTTCTTTCCCGAGAGCTGGCTGTGGGAGGTCCAACCCACCAGGTTAACCAGCCCCCCTACCAAAAAAGTTTTGACTCTGTGAGCTGCAAAAGAAACTTTTCTCCGTTGTCCTTGCAGAGGAGGTCAGATGTCCGTCACCAGGGCACTTCCCGACTCTCTGACCACGTGGGAGTTGAAGGCCGTCGGAATGTTCAGGAACGGTGAGAATGGTTTCCTACCTGCTTCCTCACCACCCCTGTTCCCTTCCTGCCTTCAGTTTTACCGCTCTCTCCCGCAGGTATTTGCGTGTCCGACGCGGTGCAGGTCCCAGTCCAGCTGCCGCTCAGCGTGGACGTGCCGCTTCCCTACCAGGTGATCCGCGGCGAGCAGCTAGAGCTTAGCGGCTCTGTGTACAACCAGCAATCGGATAGCGTCACGGTACCACCGACTCTCTTTCCCGCGATACTTTCTGCTACCGTGTCAACCGAAATCATCGTCCGTATGTTCCTTCCTCAGTTCTGCGTGACGCTGACGGTGGGACCCCAGGTGTGCCTGCTCCAATCCCAGCCGTCCGCCGCGGGGATAGGGTTTCGTTCCACCGCCTGCCAATGGAGCCTACTGTCGGCGAAGGATGTTGCCAAGGTGACGTTCACCCTCATGGGCCTGGAGCCCGGGGAACACACTCTGACCTTCACCCTGAAGACTCAGAACCAGGGAACGCAGGACATCCTGGAGAAGAAACTGCGAGTGGTGGTAGGGGCTCAACCTAACTTGACATCCAAGGTCAAAGATGACTCTGTGAATGAGCACTGATTGTTTATTGGCAGCCTGAAGGTGTGAAGATGGAAGACTTTTCCGGTGGCATATTGGACCCACAGGGAATCTACGGTACAGAGAAGCCACAAGTCTTTTGTTGGTTACGGGGTTAAAACTGTCTGGGTGTATCTGGGAGCACAATCCCAACGACCATACAAGAAGCTGGGTATTTCTTTTGTTTCTATCAATTTTGGAGACACTTGTTTTTCGGTTACTTTGGAGCAGTGGTTCTTCATCTTGTTGGAGGCACCGAACGCCACCAGTTTCATATGCTCATTCACCGAACCCTTCTTCCAATGACTATGCCTACTAACTGCAGTCTGGACTGAGGGGTGGACCTCTGTGGCGGAGGATCCACCAAAGCCGTGAGACCGACTCACTGAACCCCTCGGGTTCGATCAAACCCAGGTTAAGAACCACTGCTCTAGAGTATCCTTGTGGCTGCCACAATCACAAAAAAAAGTTTCCAGTTGACTGATCAAAGCATTGGCAATTGCTTGATGCGATGGTGTCACGTCACAGGTTCTGAGAAGACCGCGGTGGTGCTAAAGAACCTCCCGCCAGCTAACATCGTTCCTAACACAATTGTGGAAAGGATGGTGACCATTCACGGTGAGATGTTTCCTGGTTTTCTTCTACCGAATAAAGTCTGGGTTACAGGGCATGAAATCTGCATTAGGAAATCCCTCTGGGATCTCCTCTAGTTTCAGGGAGGACGCACCAAAGCTTTCCTAGGTCACTTCCTCCGTTTTCCAACTGAGGAACATCATCTCAGATAGATTTGGAGTTTTTCAAACCTCTCTAGAACCCTGAGCGAAGACTAGACAACAGAGCAGCAGAAGTTTGTAGGGTTTCCTGGTTTAGTGGCCTCAGTTATTGCATGTCTGTGTCTTGCACACCGTGTTGTTCTGTTGGTTTGACCCAAACGATCTCTAAGGGTTCACTCCCAAATCAGTAATGTGGATATGTGGGTTAAAGGTGAAGTTCTAGGAGATGTCCTGGCAGTGGTGTTCAACCCCGAAGGCCTACGACAGCTGGTCAATCTCCCCGGTGGCTCGTTGGAGGCCGAGCTGGGCAGGGTCCTCCCTCTGGCCCTGGTGTACCGCTACTTGGAGACCACCCAGGGCTGGGATACTCTGGGCGGAGACATCCGGAAGAACTCAGCAGACATGAGACAGAAAATCAAAGAGGGTTCTCTTTCTCTTTCCTCATCATGTTGTGTCTTGTTGGTTTTTGTGATGCCTGCTTGTAATGAAGTGGACAGGAAGTAGTGAGCTCATGGCTGTGTGTGATTAGGACTGGTCAGCATCTCTTCTTTCCGATGCGGAGACTCCAGTTATAGCATGTGGACCAAGAGGGAAGCCAGCACCTGGTCAGAATCCGCAGATGCATCACATGCACAAACATACAGGTCTCTTGATGATCTTCCTGTCTCCTTTCCACCAGGCTAACGGCGGCGGCAGTTCGTACCTTGGCTTCCGTGGACCCTGTGCTCCGGGTGGACCGCCAAGCTCTGTCCGAATCTGTGTCCTGGCTGATCCGGAATTCCCAGAACCCGGATGGCTCGTTTTCAGACACGTCCTCCTTCAGGGCCAACAAATTCATGGAAAGTTTACCTTGACACACCACCAAAAAAATTTGAGGAGTTTGTTTTACAACATCCGCAATCTCTGTGATTGGCCGCAGGCCGAGGGGGCGGATCCAGTCGAGCGCTCGCTGTACCTGACCTCACTCGTCCTTATCGCCCTGCGCCGGGCAACCAGCATCAAAGAACGTATCCTGCAACTGAAGGTGCCTCCTCCTTTGTGTTTCCAACTTTCCCTTCCTGACCTCCATATCGCAACGACTTTCTCTGGGTTTCTCCTTCAGTTCCATGACGACAGCATGAGGTCCGCCGCGAAGTACATTTCCCAGCATGCTCTGACAGTGAAGAGTGTATATGTGCGGGCGCTGGCTACGTACGCCGTGACGCTTCACGACCCAAACGGCGCCATCAGTGTCACACTAATCAATAGCCTCGAGAGGCTGGCCAAGGAGAAAGGTGTGTATGTGTGCATGTGTGTTAGAGTCAGTCTACTCATGCATGTGTCTGCGTCCAGGACGACCAGCCGTGCTCAGGTACTGGCAGGAGTCCGACACAGCAACGGGTTGGCTCAAACCCGACCAATCAAGCGGCCTGACAGTGGAGACGACGGCGTACGTGCTACTCAGCACACTGTTGAAGGTGCCACTCACTGATTGGACGCATCTGTATCCACACTGAAGATGTTGATTGACATGCCAGTTCTTGTTTGAAGGGCCGGATCCCATACGCCAACCCTATCGTGTCCTGGTTGACCCAAGATCAACACTATGGACAGGGATTCTACTCTGTGCAGGTACCTCAGCGCCGTCCCCATCTCGACATGATATTTTACCCACTTCCTGCTTGATACTTTGACTTTTGGGCCAATCAGGACACGGTTTTGACTCTGGAGGCTTTGACGGAGTATAGGCGCCTAATCCCCCGTGCCGTCCTAGACCAGGATATCAACGTCCGCTACGGACGCAAAGGAACGTTGGCTCGGGTCCACCTGAGCCCCTCAAGGCCGGTAGCCACGCCCATCCAGGTGAAGGGGGAGGGGCTTAGGTTGCAGTCATTTGGTTCCTCTTGCGCATGAAGAAGCCAAGTGACTCCTTGTCGGTATAAGAATCAAGAAATCCAGTGTCACCATGAGACCACTTGAGGCCTTGAGAATCAATGAGCTCACGAGAGTCCAGGTTGTAAAGTTGTCATCTGTGCTGTAAGGTGTTGAAGAATGACGACATCACTGTTTCCACGGGATTCGGGAACGGCGTGTCTAGTGTCAAGGTGGGTGTGGCTTTGCTGAATCTACACACTTTCCCACGATGCAATTGGAGGTCGCCCTGAAATTTGGTGTCTTAGATGAAAACAGCGTACTACCAGACCAAGGCACCCTCTCGCAACTGCAACTTTGACCTTAGCATCGAGATGGTCGGCGCAGACCCGGAGGAGGGTAAGACGTACAAAATGGCTGCCACGCCAACTATCCATTGACCGTTAACATTGGATGTTCTTCTATTTCTCTTCTTCGTCCTCCTCAGGCCCTAGCATCCGTGAACCGCACCTGTCCGCGTGCGCCAAGTAAGACAAATTACCCATTAGGCTCTGCGCTAACTATCCAGCATGCCCAACTAACGGTCCTGGCAGTTGCGGTGGGAAGTTACCAAGTGGCGCAAATATTTGGATAACATACTTTTTACAAACATCTGATGAAATGACTAAGGTCATTTAAAATCACAGGAAGTATTTCTGCCAAACAAATATAGCTCCAAGAAAGGTGTCCTGGTTATTTCTAACCCGTTTATTTTGCAAGTGCAAGACTACTCGTTTGGTCTGTTTTTCACGTGCAGGTACAAGCCTCCTCCCAATGAGCTAGCAACCGAGTCCACCATGACGGTCATGAAGATCCAGCTGCCAACCGGCGTGGAGGCCCACCTGGAGGACCTGAGACAGGTGACTCCCATGGTTGCTGCGTGGCAAAACGCTACCCAAATAAATCAATAAACATGTTCCAGTTCCGAGATACACTGGAGCCTGTCATCTCGCACTACGAGCTTCAGGGTACCACGGTCATCATCCAGATGGACTCTGTGAGCACTGAAAAGACCCAGATGGACTTCCCCCTTACCCCCTTGCGCCACCTCTGACGACTTCCTGTCTGGGTTTTAGGTTCCCTCTGACGTGTTTCTGTGCGTCAGCTTTCGTATCCGCATTGGGTTTAAGGTGGGCGGAGCCAGCAAGTCTCTTCTAACTGTTTCAGAGCCTCAAGACAAAGGTGAGAACATCCTTGGTATGGAAATCCACTTGGGGAATTTGTAGTACTCTGAAGGTCTGTTGCTTGGTGTGCCTGTTTGAATTTCTGAAAGATGGGATTTGAGCTTTTGTAGTCCTCCGGAAAGAAGTTAAAGTTCATCAAGACTGTGTTGTGGTTCTTGGGGTTGAGAAAGAGAACATGCTGGTTACTGTCGTTTAGGGCCATTGTAGGGTTTTACATGCTATGACAACGTTGCGTTGGAATAACGGCAAATCCGAACCAAATTGCGTCAGTAGAGATTAATGTTAACAATAATAATAATAATAATAATAACACATTTCATTTCTAAGCACCTTTCAAAACTCTCAAGGTCACTTTACAAGTATCAGTTCTTCTGAGGGTGAGCAGCGGCAGCCATACGCGCCAGCGTTCACTCAACCCAGAAGTAACTCATGTAGATAGAAAGCTAGCTAGCTCCCTAATAGATAGCCAATGGCTCGCTAGTTAAATAGCTAGCCAGATAGATAGATAGATTAATAATAATAATAATAATAATAATCCATGTCATTTAGAAGCGCCTTTCAAAGCTCTCAAGGTCATTTTACAGTCAGAGGATATTTTATGCGGGTGAGCAGCGGTAGCCACACGCTCCAGCGTTCACTCAACCCGGAAGCAACTCAAGTCGATAGGAAGCTAGCTAGCTAGCTAGGCAATCGATAGCCAACAGATAACTATCTAGATAGCCAGCCATCTCGATAGTGAATACATAGCTAGCTAGCCAGCCAGATAGCTAAAAGATAGCAAATAGCTAGCAAATGATGATAATAATAATAATAATAATAATAATAATATATATTGATGTCAGCACTGAGAGCTACGCTAAAAGGTACCTTCCAAATTTCTCAACGGACTATTGCATTAAAAATTCACTGACGACACTACTGAAAAAAAAGTTTTAAAAACAAAAAGGAAATTTGTGTTGTAGATGGTCGATATTTGGAAAAATGAAATTGTTATTTGATGTTTGTGGATGGAACATGTTGCCAATAGGAGGCTAATAGATAGCCAGCTAGCTAGCCTGCTAATAGATAGCAAATACAGGTGACATCCGACTTGTGACCGAGTTCCGTTCCGACCAAACGGTCGTAAGTGGAAATGGTCGTAAGTCAACATCCATTCAAAATGTTGAATAGAGACTCGCAAACTAAACCCCTCTGGTACCATCGCGCGGTCGATTGCTGTGTGAGAGTGAGATGCTGGTTGGCTGGCCAAAATTGTCGTACGCGTTGCCGGCTCGCTAGCGCGTTGCGGTATCAGGGGTAGAATTATATTTTTTAAAAATAGGCTCTGCAGGTCGTGATAATGTGGTCATGTTGTTGTTCTTCCGTAGGAAGTTTGTGTAGCAAAGAATTCTCCTACACGGAGCAGAAGCTACAACGCTTCTGTGTGGATGACCAGTGCCAATGCATGAGAGGTGACTCCGCCCCCCGTAACATCTGATTGGTGGCCACTCACCCAGGCGCTCTTTCATTGAACGTGCGTCGTGAAACTCGTGTCGTCGTAGCTGCGTGTGCGACCTACAGAGCCAAGCCCGATTTGACCTTGACCGCCGCCAAACGCCTCCAGGAAACGTGTCAACCGCACATCAAATACGGTGAGAATGCGCGGCGCTCTGTACGGGGACTCGAACGCAGCGCCGGCGTGACGCGACTCCATGTTTGCAGCTTACAAACTGCAAGTCAAGTCGTCGCAAACGGAAGGTGACTTTGTGACCTTCACAGCCGATGTGCGTGAAGTCCTCAAGAACACAGATCCAGGTAATCTCGCCACACTCAATCGGAAACCTGAGAAGCTGAAGACTGAATCGCCCTCAGCGTTGTTCAAAGAACAATTATGCTAGCTATCTATTTGCTATCTAGCTGGCTACCTGGCTAGCTAGCTATTTGCTATCTATTATCTAGCTACCTAGCTGGCTCTCTATTTGTTATGTATGCTTGCTAGCTATGTAGCTGGCTGTATATTAGCTATGTGGATATCTAGCTAGTTGGCTAACTGTCTAGCTGGCTATCTCTTAGCTAGCTAGTCGATGTTACCTGTATTTGCTATCTATTAGCAGGCTACCTAGCTGGCTATCTAATTGCTATTAGCTGCATGGATAGCTTGCTAGCTATGCAGCTGGCTGTCTATTAGCTATATGTCTATTTAGCTAGTTGGCTAACTGTCTAGCTGGCTATCTATTAGCTATCTTAGAAATGAAATGTATTATTATTACTGTATCTATTAGCTAGCTAGCTTGCTTTCTATCTATTTGAGTTACTTCCGGGTTGAGTGAACGCTGGCGCGTGTGGCTGCCTCTGCTCACCTGCAGAAAAAATATCCTGTGACAGTAAAGTTTCCTTAAGAGTTTTGAAAGGCGCTTCGAAATGAAATGTATTATTATCTGTTAGCTAGATAGCTAGCTTTCTATCTATTTGAGTTACTTCTGGGATGAGTGAACGTTAGCGCATGTGGCTGCCGCTGCTCACCTGCAGAAAACCTGATCCTGTTCCTGTGACTGTAAAGTGACCTTGAGAGTTTTGAAAGGCACTTATAAATGAAATGTATTATGATTATTATTATTATTGTTGTTGTTGTTGTTATGATGATGATGATTAGGGTTCGAGGCCTTGAGTTCCGGCTCGGAGGTGGAGCTCATCCACAAGGTGACGTGCGACCTCGTCCGCGTGGAGCTAAAGCAGCAGTATCTGCTGATGGGATCCAGCGGGTCGGAGGTGCGAGTAGGTCAGGCCTCCAGGTGAGTGTACCGCCCCCCCCATTTTGGGCAAAGGCCCCATTGGTGGAGCCCAACGCGCCCGTCCGTCTTTCACGTCCTCAGGTTCCGCCTCCCGCTGGACGCCGACGCCACGTTGGAGCCGTGGCCCACCCGATGCGAAGATCCGGTCTGCACAGCGCAAACAGCCAGCATGGACGAGTACGCTCTTGACCTCCAGCTCTTCAGCTGTCCGAAAGCCTGATGGCGTCGCGTGACGTCATCAGCATGGCGACAGCCTCGGTGTTTAAAACGGAGACCTTGATAAGGCTTCCTATGGATTCTTTTTAATACGTGCTAATGCTAGCAAATGCTGGTCTCCAGGATAACAGTACAACTAAAAATGGCATTGAGTTATTTGTTTGGTTGTTTGTATTGGAGGGGCTAATGTTGCCCTATTACCGATGTGAAATTTGTCACTCGCCGTAAATGAAATATTAGGAAGTTACCGCGAATTAAAAACAAACGTCCTGCGTGTGGGGAGGATTTCATCATAAAAGCTGAACACCGCTTCTCCACTGTTATACTTTTATTGTGAAGCGATCTTCAGGAAATGAAACAATTTTGAAACTGACGTTACCCGCGGAAGTCACTGCGGCTTCCCCGTTAGCCTGTAAGCTAACGATCCGCGCGTGACGTGGATTCAAATGTCGTTTAAAAAACACGAACAAGATCAACATTTTCTTGACTGATTCCGGGAGCGCTGGAGATGACGACCAAGCAGAGGTAATGTCAAATTTGACCGCGACATCAAGAAGACTGCTTGGAATTTCATTTCGCCCCCTAAACTGGCTTCGTTTGCGCGTCCGTCCATCCATCCCTTTTTCCATATAGTCAGGCATTTTTCGCTGAAAAAAACCGACCATGTACGTATAGTACGTATGGCGTTTTCATTAAGGCGTTTTTAGGCCTCCAAATAACGACCAAGAATAGGGAGGCATTTTGAGCCCGGAAAATGTATACAGTAAGGCGTTTTTAGCTGAAAAAACGACCATGTATAGTAAGGCGTTTTTAGCTGAAAAAAAAACGACCATGTACAGTAAGGCGTTTTTAGCTCGAAAATCATGACCATGTTTAGTAAGGCGTTTTTCGCTGAAAAAAAAACGCCCATGTTTAGTAAGGCGTTTTTCGCTGAAAAAAAACGCCCATGTTTAGTAAGGCGTTTTTTAGCTCGAAAATGACGACCATGTATAGTAAGGCGTTTTTAGCCGAAAAAAAACGACCATGTATAGTAAGGCGTTTTTAGCCCGAAAATGACGACCTTGTATAGTAAGGCGTTTTTAGCCCGAAAATGACGACCATGTATAGTAAGGCGTTTTTAGCTCGAAAATGACGACCATGTATAGTAAGGCGTTTTTAGCTCGAAAATGACGACCATGTATAGTAAGGCGTTTTTAGCCCGAAAATGACGACCATGTATAGTAAGGCGTTTTTAGCCCGAAAATGACGACCATGTATAGTAAGGCGTTTTTAGCCGAAAAAAACGACCATGTATAGTAAGGCGTTTTTAGCCCGAAAAAGACGACCATGTATAGTAAGGCGTTTTTAGCCGAAAAAAACGACCATGTATAGTAAGGCGTTTTTAGCCCGAAAAAGACGACCATGTATAGTAAGGCGTTTTTAGCCGAAAAAAAACAACCATGTATAGTAAGGCGTTTTTAGCCCGAAAATGACGACCATGTATAGTAAGGCGTTTTTAGCCGAAAAAAAACGACCATGTATAGTAAGGCGTTTTTAGCCCGAAAAAGACGACCATGTATAGTAAGGCGTTTTTAGCTGAAAAAACGACCATGTATAGTAAGGCGTTTTTAGCTGAAAAAAAACGACCATGTACAGTAAGGCGTTTTTAGCTCGAAAATCATGACCATGTTTAGTAAGGCGTTTTTCGCTGAAAAAAAAACGCCCATGTTTAGTAAGGCGTTTTTCGCTGAAAACGCCCATGTTTAGTAAGGCGTTTTTTAGCTCGAAAATGACGACCATGTATAGTAAGGCGTTTTTAGCCGAAAAAAAACGACCATGTATAGTAAGGCATTTTTAGCCCGAAAATGACGACCTTGTATAGTAAGGCGTTTTTAGCCCGAAAATGACGACCATGTATAGTAAGGCGTTTTTAGCTCGAAAATGACGACCATGTATAGTAAGGCGTTTTTAGCTCGAAAATGACGACCATGTATAGTAAGGCGTTTTTAGCCCGAAAATGACGACCATGTATAGTAAGGCGTTTTTAGCCCGAAAATGACGACCATGTATAGTAAGGCGTTTTTAGCCGAAAAAAAACGACCATGTATAGTAAGGCGTTTTTAGCCCGAAAATGACGACCATGTATAGTAAGGCGTTTTTAGCCGAAAAAAAACGACCATGTATAGTAAGGCGTTTTTAGCCCGAAAATGACGACCATGTATAGTAAGGCGTTTTTAGCCGAAAAAAAACAACCATGTATAGTAAGGCGTTTTTAGCTCGAAAATGACGACCATGTATAGTAAGGCGTTTTTAGCCGAAAAAAACGACCATGTATAGTAAGGCGTTTTTAGCTCGAAAATGACGACCATGTATAGTAAGGCGTTTTTAGCTGAAAAAACGACCATGTATAGTAAGGCGTTTTTAGCCCGAAAATGACGACCATGTATAGTAAGGCGTTTTTAGCTCGAAAATGACGACCATGTATAGTAAGGCGTTTTTAGCTGTATAGTAAGGCGTTTTTAGCCCGAAAATGACGACCATGTATAGTAAGGCGTTTTTAGCCGAAAAAAACGACCATGTATAGTAAGGCGTTTTTAGCTCGAAAATGACGACCATGTATAGTAAGGCGTTTTTAGCCCGAAAATGACGACCATGTATAGTAAGGCGTTTTTAGCCCGAAAATGACGACCATGTATAGTAAGGCGTTTTTAGCTCGAAAATGACGACCATGTATAGTAAGGCGTTTTTAGCCGAAAAAAACGACCATGTATAGTAAGGCGTTTTTAGCCCGAAAATGTATAGTAAGGCGAGCCGAAAAAAACGACCATGTATAGTAAGGCGTTTTTAGCTCGAAAATGACGACCATGTATAGTAAGGCGTTTTTAGCTGAAAAAAAACGACCATGTATAGTAAGGCGTTTTTAGCCCGAAAATGACGACCATGTATAGTAAGGCGTTTTTAGCTCGAAAATGACGACCATGTATAGTAAGGCGTTTTTAGCCGAAAAAAAACGACCATGTATAGTAAGGCGTTTTTAGCCCGAAAATGACGACCATGTATAGTAAGGCATTTTTAGCCGAAAAAAACGACCATGTATAGTAAGGCGTTTTTAGCCCGAAAAAGACGACCATGTATAGTAAGGCGTTTTTAGCCCGAAAATGACGACCATGTATAGTAAGGCGTTTTTAGCCGAAAAAAAACGACCATGTATAGTAAGGCGTTTTTAGCCCGAAAAAGACGACCATGTATAGTAAGGCGTTTTTAGCCCGAAAATGACGACCATGTATAGTAAGGCGTTTTTAGCCCGACCATGTATAGTAAGGCGTTTTTAGCCGAAAAAAAACGACCATGTATAGTAAGGCGTTTTTAGCCCGAAAATGACGACCATGTATAGTAAGGCGTTTTTAGCCGAAAATGACGACCATGTATAGTAAGGCGTTTTTAGCCGAAAAAAACGACCATGTATAGTAAGGCGTTTTTAGCCCGAAAAAGACGACCATGTATAGTAAGGCGTTTTTAGCCGAAAAAAAACGACCATGTATAGTAAGGCGTTTTTAGCCCGAAAATGACGACCATGTATAGTAAGGCGTTTTTAGCCCGAAAATGACGACCATGTATAGTAAGGCGTTTTTAGCTCGAAAATGACGACCATGTATAGTAAGGCGTTTTTAGCCGAAAAAAAACGACCATGTATAGTAAGGCGTTTTTAGCCCGAAAATGACGACCATGTATAGTAAGGCGTTTTTAGCCGAAAAAAACGACCATGTATAGTAAGGCGTTTTTAGCCCGAAAATGACGACCATGTATAGTAAGGCGTTTTTAGCTCGAAAATGACGACCATGTATAGTAAGGCGTTTTTAGCTCGAACATGACGACCATGTATAGTAAGGCGTTTTTAGCTGGAAAAAAAACGACCATGTATAGTAAGGCGTTTTTAGCCCGAAAATGACGACCATGTATAGTAAGGCGTTTTTAGCCCGAAAATGATGACCATGTATAGTAAGGCGTTTTTAGCTCGAAAATGACGACCATGTATAGTAAGGCGTTTTTAGCCGGAAAAAAACGACCATGTATAGTAAGGCGTTTTTAGCCCGAAAATGACGACCATGTATAGTAAGGCGTTTTTAGCTGAAAAAAAACGACCATGTATAGTAAGGCGTTTTTAGCCCGAAAATGACGACCATGTATAGTAAGGCGTTTTTAGCTCGAAAATGACGACCATATATAGTAAGGCGTTTTTAGCTGAAAAAAAACGACCATGTATAGTAAGGCGTTTTTAGCCCGAAAATGACGACCATGTATAGTAAGGCGTTTTTAGCCCGAAAATGACGACCATGTATAGTAAGGCGTTTTTAGCCCGAAAATGATGACCATGTATAGTAAGGCGTTTTTAGCCCGAAAATGACGACCATGTATAGTAAGGCGTTTTTAGCCCGAAAATGACGACTATGTATAGTAAGGCGTTTTTAGCCGAAAAAAACGACCATGTATAGTAAGGCGTTTTTAGCCCGAAAATGACGACCATGTATAGTAAGGCGTTTTTAGCCCGAAAATGACGACCATGTATAGTAAGGCGTTTTTAGCCCGAAAATGACGACTATGTATAGTAAGGCGTTTTTAGCCGAAAAAAACGACCATGTATAGTAAGGCGTTTTTAGCCCGAAAATGACGACCATGTATAGTAAGGCGTTTTTTAGCTCGAAAATGACGACCATGTATAGTAAGGCGTTTTTAGCTGAAAAAAAACGACCATGTATAGTAAGGCGTTTTTAGCCCGAAAATGACGACCATGTATAGTAAGGCGTTTTTAGCCCGAAAATGACGACCATGTATAGTAAGGCGTTTTTAGCCGAAAAAAACGACCATGTATAGTAAGGCGTTTTTAGCCCGAAAAAGACGACCATGTATAGTAAGGCGTTTTTAGCCGAAAAAAAAACGACCATGTATAGTAAGGCGTTTTTAGCCCGAAAATGACGACCATGTATAGTAAGGCGTTTTTAGCCCGAAAATGACGACCATGTATAGTAAGGCGTTTTTAGCTCGAAAATGACGACCATGTATAGTAAGGCGTTTTTAGCCGAAAAAAAACGACCATGTATAGTAAGGCGTTTTTAGCCCGAAAATGACGACCATGTATATTAAGGCGTTTTTCGCCGAAAAAAACGACCATGTATAGTAAGGCGTTTTTAGCCCGAAAATGACGACCATGTATAGTAAGGCGTTTTTAGCTCGAAAATGACGACCATGTATAGTAAGGCGTTTTTAGCTCGAAAATGACGACCATGTATAGTAAGGCGTTTTTAGCTGGAAAAAAAACGACCATGTATAGTAAGGCGTTTTTAGCCCGAAAATGACGACCATGTATAGTAAGGCGTTTTTAGCCCGAAAATGATGACCATGTATAGTAAGGCGTTTTTAGCCCGAAAATGACGACCATGTATAGTAAGGCGTTTTTAGCTCGAAAATGACGACCATGTATAGTAAGGCGTTTTTAGCCGGAAAAAAACGACCATGTATAGTAAGGCGTTTTTAGCCCGAAAATGACGACCATGTATAGTAAGGCGTTTTTAGCTGAAAAAAAACGACCATGTATAGTAAGGCGTTTTTAGCCCGAAAATGACGACCATGTATAGTAAGGCGTTTTTAGCTCGAAAATGACGACCATATATAGTAAGGCGTTTTTAGCTGAAAAAAAACGACCATGTATAGTAAGGCGTTTTTAGCCCGAAAATGACGACCATGTATAGTAAGGCGTATTTAGCCCGAAAATGACGACCATGTATAGTAAGGCGTTTTTAGCCCGAAAATGATGACCATGTATAGTAAGGCGTTTTTAGCCCGAAAATGACGACCATGTATAGTAAGGCGTTTTTAGCCCGAAAATGACGACTATGTATAGTAAGGCGTTTTTAGCCGAAAAAAACGACCATGTATAGTAAGGCGTTTTTAGCCCGAAAATGACGACCATGTATAGTAAGGCGTTTTTAGCCCGAAAATGACGACCATGTATAGTAAGGCGTTTTTAGCCCGAAAATGACGACTATGTATAGTAAGGCGTTTTTAGCCGAAAAAAACGACCATGTATAGTAAGGCGTTTTTAGCCCGAAAATGACGACCATGTATAGTAAGGCGTTTTTAGCTCGAAAATGACGACCATGTATAGTAAGGCGTTTTTAGCTGAAAAAAAACGACCATGTATAGTAAGGCGTTTTTAGCCCGAAAATGACGACCATGTATAGTAAGGCGTTTTTAGCCGAAAAAAAACGACCATGTATAGTAAGGCGTTTTTAGGCCGAAAATGACGACCATGTATAGTAAGGCGTTTTTAGCCGAAAAAAACGACCATGTATAGTAAGGCGTTTTTAGCCCGAAAATGACGACCATGTATAGTAAGGCGTTTTTAGCTGAAAAAAAACGACCATGTATAGTAAGGCGTTTTTTAGCTCGAAAATGACGACCATGTATAGTAAGGCGTTTTTAGCTGAAAAAAAACGACCATGTATAGTAAGGCGTTTTTAGCCCGAAAATGATGACCATGTATAGTAAGGCGTTTTTAGCCGAAAAAAAACGACCATGTATAGTAAGGCGTTTTTAGGCCGAAAATGACGACCATGTATAGTAAGGCGTTTTTAGCCGAAAAAAACGACCATGTATAGTAAGGCGTTTTTAGCCCGAAAATGACGACCATGTATAGTAAGGCGTTTTTAGCTGAAAAAAAACGACCATGTATAGTAAGGCGTTTTTAGCCGAAAAAAAACGACCATGTATAGTAAGGTGTTTTTAGCCCGAAAATGACGACTATGTATAGTAAGGCGTTTTTAGCCGAAAAAAACGACCATGTATAGTAAGGCGTTTTTAGCCCGAAAATGACGAGCATGTATAGTAAGGCGTTTTTAGCCGAAAAAAACGACCATGTATAGTAAGGCGTTTTTAGCCCGAAAATGACGACCATGTATAGTAAGGCGTTTTTAGCTCGAAAATGACGACCATGTATAGTAAGGCGTTTTTAGCCCGAAAATGACGACCATGTACAGTAAGGCGTTTTTAGCTCAAAAATGACGACCATGTATAGTAAGGCGTTTTTAGCCCGAAAATGACGACCATGTATAGTAAGGCGTTTTTAGCCGAAAAAAACGACCATGTATAGTAAGGCGTTTTTAGCCGAAAAAAACGACAATGTATAGTAAGGCGTTTTCAGCCCGAAAATGACGACTATGTATAGTAAGGCGTTTTTAGCAGAAAAAAAAAACCGTCTTCAAGTCCTTTAAATGGATGTAATCCGTCTATCGTTCAAAGGCGGAGTATAATTTCTTGGAAAAACACGACCCACCTGAGCGCGACGACATGAGCATGAAGCTAAGCGACATGAACGCTCGCCTTGAGGACTTCCTGTCCCGCATCGCCGCCGAGACACAAGAAATCCAAGAACTGGAGCATCAGTGGACGGATGGTGAGGAAAGCCTCCTCCTCTTGTCGCGGCTTGGAATTGAAGCGGATTTACGTCCTTGTGAGAGATTTCTTTGTGCGCGTGTGGTCTTCAGGGCAGATTTTAGCTAATGAGCTCCTGCAGAAGGACCTGGAGGGAATCCTCGGCGGACTCCAGGAATATCTCAGAGGGCTTCGACTTAAGGTACCACGCACGTGCCTGGCTCCTGAGTTGGACAGACCATAATTAGGTCATTTCGCGCAAGTAATTCCACTGGCGCTTGTTTCAGGTCGGTGAGCTGCAGGCTGAGAATGAAAGTCTTCAGCGCCACCTGGAGGAAGCTCAGAGACACAGCAGGAGGCTGGAGAACGCGGCCCGGGTTTGTGATCAGGTGACCTTTGAACCTGCGTCACGGACCAATCGGCTGCTCAGGTGTGACATTTGATGACGTGCAACCGCAGAAGACGGCGGCCCAGCAGGAGGCGCTGAAGTCGGAGGCCCAGATGCTGAAATGGCAGAAGGCGGGACTGGAGGCGGAGCTAGAGGAACTGAGGGAGGAGCTAAACCGGCAACTGAGCCAGGTGAGTCGACCCCTTCCGAACAACACGATCCGACCACTTCTTGAGCCTTGATGACGCCACGCCGTGTCAAACCCAACAGACCAAAATCAGAACCAACGTGGACCAAAACCAGCATCAAACGACCAGACTGCAGAACCAGCTGGCCCGGAACCGCATCGCCCAACTCGAAGACTGTGTGACCCAATACCAGTCCCATGGAACCCAACTTGAAGACCAGCTGACCCCATACCGGAAGCGCAGAACTCAACTCCAAGATTCTGTGGCCCACCACCACAAATGCGAATCTCAGTCAACGGCAAGCGTCGTCAACGCCAGGACGCCCGCAAGAGGGCGAGCTAGTCGCCTATCGGGGGGCGCCAGCGACAAACCGAAGCCCCACGTAGGCAGGTACACACCTCCTGAGACCATTGCACTGTTCGCTGTGTGAGTGTGTTAGGTTTGGGGTTAGGGTTGGGTGGATTTGGGTTAGGGCTTAAGGTTAGTGTTAGGGGTGTTAGGGGGGTTAGGGTTACAGGGTTTAGGCGTTACAAGGGTTAGGGATGCAGGGTTTTGGGGGTTAGGGTTTTGGGGTTAGGGTTACAGGGTTAGGGTAACACCAACCGTAGAGGGTTAGGGTTGGCGTTAGGGGTTTGTTTGGGTTACAGTGTTAGGGTAACACAAACCCCTAACACCAACCCTAACCCTCTACGGTTGGTGTTAGTGGTTTGCGTTAAGAGGAAAGGAAGTGGTCGAAAAACAAAATACAGGAGCTGAGCTGCTGTAAAGGGAGCCACTGTAGCGCCACCGTCTTGAAGTCAAAACAACAAAGCACAATCGCCCCAGAACTGTCCAGCGATGACAGTCAAATGGCAGCCACATTGCTCCCAAATCAAAAACAGTGCTGGCGAAACGGCGCAAGCGCTCGGCACAGTCTCCTCCTTGATGAATGTCGTGGGCAAAAATTTCGGACAAAAACAATCCGTTGCACACGACGCAACAAGTTTGCGAGAGCACTTGCTGACGGCGGCCGCCATCTTGTGTGTGTGCGTGCAGGAGCGTGTTGCCGTTGTGCGAGGAGGTTCGTTGCGTGGAGCAAACTCTCCACAAGAGACGAGCCGAACTTCGTGAGGCCGACAGACGATTGATGCACGTGCACCAGCGTTTCCACAGCAACCGGGTAAACACGGACGCGTGGCTGGTAGGGGGGGGGGGGACAAAAAGACACACAAGACGGGACAATGAGATGTTAGTTTGTCTTCCAGGACGCCTCCCAGAATAGCGCCACCACACTGAAGCAGATGGAACTGCGCCTCAGGTCAATAAATGTACTTTTCAACACCGATTGCAATTTTAAAGACGTGAAGGCACTGGTGTCAAAGTCAAGGCTTGAGGGCCGAACCTGGCCCGCCATATCATTTTCTTCGGTCCACAAAAGCAAATCAAAGTCTGAAGCAAAATGTCTTTAACCTATTAGCTAGTTAGCTAGCTTTCCATCTATTTGAGTTACTTCTGGGTTGAGTGAACGCTGGCGCGTGTGGCTGCCGCTGCTCACCCACATAAAAACACCAATCGGGTGATTGTAAAGTGACCTTGAGAGTTTTGAAAGGCGCTTCGAAATCAGATGTATTATTATGACTTTAAATTTTGAAAACTAATTATTCATTAATTTGTTGTGCGCTCTATACATAACATTCGAATGGCTTCCCCAAATTCAAAATGGCCCCCGAGAGGAAACCGTATCGACAATTTGGCCCTTGGAAAAAAATGACTGACACCCTTGCGTTAAACGTTGTACTTATCCATGTTTTGAAAAGAACACTGACAGCTTTGAATACTAATTACTAATAATATAATTCATAATAATAATAATATTAAATTTCATTTGTAAGCGCCTTTCAAAACTCACAGCGTTCACTCAACCCAGAAGTAACTCAAATAGATAGAAAACTAGCAAGCTAGCTACCAGATAGCTAATAGATAGCAAGCCAACTTGCATGCTAATAGATAGCTAATAGCTAGCCAGCTAACTAGCTAGCAAGCTAATAGACAGCCAGCTAACCAGCCAGCTAGCTAATAGATAGCTAGCCAGCCGGATAGATAGCTAACAGATAGCTAGCCAGCCAGCAAGATAGCCATTAATACAGTGATACCTTGGCTTACGAACTTAATTGGTTCCCAGAAAGTGTGTGTAAGGCCAAAAGTGTGTATTCCAAACATTAATTTCCCATAGAAAACCATTAAAATGAGCATAATCCGTTCCCGGGTCCCCATAAAACAATAATACAGTATAATAATTACAGAAGGGATACAGTAGATGCTCAACCAGAATTTAAAAAAAACAATTTAATATCAAAATGTCATTTAAGTCATTTTACTGTGCAAAGTAATCAGAGTAAAAGATGAAACTTAACACCGTACAATATGAAATGTATCAAGTTTAAAACATATATCACATTCAAACGCTGAATTAAGCATCTTACAAGGTGGAAACGCTTTCAAAACAAACCAGAATGCTGCAGGAGGAAGAGGCGGAGCTTAGGAGGCGGTCGGGGGCGGAGCATCAGCGGCTGAGAGCAGTGGAGGCGGAGCTAAGAGACAAAGAGGCGGAGTTCCAAGAACTATGCACCACAGTGCAAATGGCCACGAGCAGGTGGGCATGCAAGACACACACACAAATGTGGATGAAGGCTTTATGCTATCAATGAACCATCAGTGGAGCTAAAATATGCTAATTAAAATGAATAATGGACCCATTTGTCGTTTGCGTGCGCGCAGACTAGCTGACCTTATGCGTGCGTGTCAGGAGGCTGATGCATGCCTGAACCGGACCCTCAGTCGGGTATGACACGCACACACACACACGTACACGCACACGTACACTATTGCTAATGTTGCTAATGGTTTTGATGGTCTTGCTGTAGGTGGAGCAAGCAAGGGCGGAGCTTCACAATGTGGAGGCGGAGCAATGCAGACTCAATGCGCCCGTGCATTGACACCACGTGCGCAACAAATTACCCAGCGGTTGGCGTTTGTGGTTTCGTTTACTCTTGGAAGACCACAAAGGCGTCACGTTTCATTTTGGTGGTCTTCACCGTTCTTCTCCCTCGCCGTTGTGATTTTAGCCAGGTAACTCGCCACTTCGGGACTGCAACAGCTCGTGTCTACCTGTTCCAGCGCACACTGGCAAACACACGCGCACACACACAGTTGATTCAACATGCTAGCGCGTCACACGCACACACACGAGCTACATGGACGCCCACCTGCAGGCGTCCGTGGGCGGCGGCGTCCAGCAGCGCCAGGCATCGAGCGGCCCGTCGGCTCAGCTGACGGACGACGTCGCGGCGAAGGCCCGGCTGGGACCAAACGTCCATCAGCAGGCGCAGCAAACAGGGCAACCACACGTTGATGCTAACGGCTAACCTGCGGGTGTGACCGTCGCCGTCAGTGGAGACTTTTTAACTCATTCACTGCCATTCACAAATTTATTTAGGAAGCGAAAAGCAGGACTTGGAGCGCCGTTCTCGAATTTGTTCGGGTTTGGGGATTTTCCTGCGGGGGTGCTGATAAAGCACTGGTCAGACATCTGGCAATGTTTTTTTTTAATGTAATGGTATGCTATGTAAATACAATGTATTATTATTATTATTAGCTATCTATTAGCGATATAGCTATCTAACTGGCTATCTAGCTAGCTATCTATTAGCTATGTTCTTGAGAGTTTTGAAAGGCACTTAAATACAATGTATTATATCATTATTGTTAGCTATCTATTAGCGATATAGCTATCTAGCTAGCTATCTATTAGCTATGTTCTTGAGAGTTTTGAAAGGCATTTATAAATACAATGTATTATTCTTATTATCATCATTATTAGCTATCTATTAGCTAGCTAGCTTTCTATCTATTTGAGTTACTTCTAGGTTGAGTGAACGCTGACGCGTGTGGCTGCCACTGCTCACCCACAGAAAAAGTTATCCTGTGACTGAAGTGACCTTGAGAGTTTTGAAAGGCGCTTATAAATGAAATGTATTATTATTATTATATAAATCCATATGTATGCAATGTATTGTATTTTGGACAGCTGCCCTCATTTCAAGCTCAAATAACTCCAGACCCATATAACTTAGGAATTAACTCTTTTTTTTCTGATAAATGAAGAGAGTTTAAGGTTTGTTACGCTACATTGAATGTTGATGTAGTCCTAAAACTCAATATTGTGTGGGTCCTGGAATTTGGGTGACAATGACAAAAACCCTGGCACTGGAGTGGACACATTTTTGCACATCGTCTGGCGGTGAATGAGTTAACATTACTTTGTCTTTTTCTCAACACGTTGTGGAAGTATCCTATTTATTTTGTCTACAAATCTTGAATAAACATCATTTTGAAAACACTTTTTGAATATTGTACCCCCCCCCCCCCCCCTCCTTCCAAGTCACCCATAAACAGCATATAATAAATATAATTCAGGAAATACGCTAAATGCTAACGCATGCGTGCGTGATCTTACCGTGGCCACGCCGTCGTAAAAAGTTGCTGTAGGGCTTCGAGCGTGTCGAGTCTGGTGAGCTCGTCGGGGGCGTCGCTAACTTGCAGGTAGCTCGGCACCACGCGACTCAGACGCGCCAAATGGCGACACGCGCACACCCCCATCCTAAAATTTGAAGTCATTTTAGTCATCATGAAGTGTGGGGATGGACCATCACTTGAGCTATCTGGCTAGCTATCTGGCTGGCTACCTGGATAGCTAGGTAGCCAGCTAGAAGGTTGACTGGCTGGCTAAATGGTGGATGGCTGGCTAGCGGGTTGGAAGGCTGGCGTGTAGCAAATAGCGAGCTGGCTAGCTGGCTGGCTATTTGCTAAGTGTTGGCTATCTGGCTGGCTGTAGATTGGTTGTCTATTGTCTGGCTAGCTATTTAGCTATCTATTCGCTAGGTATTAGCATTCTATTCGCTAGCTATGAGCTATCTATTCGCTAGCTAATAGCTATCTATTCGCTAGCTATTAGCGATCTATTCGCTAGCTAGATAGCTTTCTATCTATTTGAGTTATTCCGGGTTGATAGCGCATGTCGCTGCCGCTGCTCACCCACAGAGAAACTGACCCTGTGACTGTGAAGTGACATTGCGAGTTTTGAAAGGCGCTTGTAATATGTCGATCAAGCGCTGGTCAGGTGAGGTTTTCTCTTTTCCATTTGCCTTTTGTCCATGTTAGCGCTTTATTCCAGCTTCAGCTGTTGTTAAAGCGCCTGTCACGTTTGTCCTTTTAGAGTCTAGCTATCTACCTAGCTAGCTATCTATTAGCTATCTAGCCGGCTATCTATTAGTTATGCACAAACATGGCGCACCTTTGGATGTAGCCAGGAAGCGCCTGCGCGTAGACTCTCCTGAGCGCCACCTTGTGTTCGCCCTCCATGCGCGTGAGAAGCAGACGCAGCACGTCGTCATGGCGACAAGCCTTCCGGCGTTTGGGCGCCGAACCGGCGGTGGTCACGGGCGCCGAGGGGGGGTTCTCCAAGACGGCCAGCAGGTCCAACAGGCACGACAACACTACCTATGAACGCGGGGCAGTTTGTGAGGTGCAGTCGTCATAGCAACGTGGCGCAGTCGTCATAACAACGTGCGTTACCTGCATGATGTCGGCGTTTGTGCCGTGCAGATGCTTGAAAAGCGCCTCGTACATCACGTCGGCTTGGTTCAACGCGCGCAGCTCGCTGGCGGCCTAAAGACGCACGTGGGTATGAATTCAAATTAAAAAATTAAAACAAAAAATTAAAAAAAAAAAAACACTTTTGGAGTGTGTGTATTCTGGTAATCATCACATGTGGGGACCGTGTGTGTGTGTGTTTCTGGTATTTGTCACATATGGGGACCATAATAATAATAATCCATTTCATTTCTAAGCGCCTTTCAAAACTCTCAACGTCACTTTACAGTCACAGGTTAATTTTGCTTTCTGTGGGTGAGCAGCGGCAGCCACACGCGCCAGCGTTCACTCAACATGGAAGTAACTCAAATAGACAGAAAGCTAGCCAGCTAGCTAATAGCCAGCGAGCTAGATAGCTATATAGCTCGCCAAATAGCTAGATATCTAATAGATAGCGAGCCAGCTAGACAATATAGCTAGATAAAGATCTTTATAGCTAGCTTTTGTAGCATTAGCTAGATAGATATCTATATCTATACCTATGTATTTATCTATGCATTTATTAAACTATTTTTTTAATGACAGTTGTGAAATTGGCTTTTTTTGGCTGTGTCAAATGTAGAAATAATCCATAATTATAATAATCCATTTCATTTATTCAGTCACAAGATAAGTTTTTTTTGCTGTGGATGAGCAGCGGCAGCCACACGCGCCCGCGTTCACAAAACCAGGAATAACTCAGATAGAAAGTTAGCTTGCTGGCTAATGGATAACTAATTGATAGCTAGCGAGATAGATAGCTAATAGATGGCAAATAGATAGCTAGTTAGGTAGCCAACTAGATAGCTAGCTAGATAGTGAGATTAGCTAGCCAATAAATAACTAATAGATAGCCAGCTAGAGAGCTAGCCAGCTAGCTAATAGATAATAATAATAATAATAATAATAACAATAATACATTTCATTTCTAAGAGCCTTTCAAAACTCTCAACGTCACTTTACAGTCACAGGTTAATTTTGTTTTCTGTGGGTGAGCAGCGGCAGCCACACGCGCCAGCGTTCACTCAACATGGAAGTAACTCAAATAGATAGAAAGATAGCTAGCTAATAGATAGCCAGCTAGACAACAAGCCATCAAGCTATATAACTAATAGATAGCCAGCTATCCAGCCAGTTAGCTAATAGATAGCTAATAGATAGCTAATAGTAGTACAAATGGCGCGTTCAAAACACATTGAAGACTGAAACCATGTTTTTTTTTTTTTTGTGCTGACCGTGTTGTTGACAATGTGGTGCAAGCAGCGAATTCCCAGCATGCACTTGTTTGCCTCGTGGTGGTCGCTGAGAAGGAGGGCGGGGCCAAGGAGGCGGGGCAGGAAAGAAGCCAGGAAGGGGCGTCGCACCTGCGCCCGCAATGACATCACTCAAACGTTGGCCAATCGGGAGGAAGAACCTAACTGGTGCCGTTTTTGTCGCACCTGGAAAAGCGTCCACGCGAACACCGAGTCCACCTCATCGATCTCGTCGCACCGCTGCCGAGCTTCCCTGAAACACACGCGTTTGTCAATAATAATAATAATCATAATAATAATAATAATAATAATAATAATAATAATAAATTTCATAAGCGCCTTTCAAAACTCTCAAGATCACTTCACAGTCACAGGATCAGTTTTTCTGTGGGTGAGCAGCGGCAGCCACACGCGCCAGTGTTCACTCAACCCGCAAGTAACTCAAATAGATAGAAAGTGAGATAGTTGGCTAATAGATAGCAAATAATAATACATTTTATTTATAGCGCCTTTAAAAACTCTCAAGGACATAGCTAATAGATAGGTAGCTAGATAGCTATATGGCTAATGGATTGCTAGGTAGATAGCCACCTAGATAGCTAATAGATAGCTAGCTAGGTAGCTAGCTCGATAGCCAGGTAGATAGCTGGATAGCTAATAGATAGCAAACAGATAGTTAGCTAGGTAGAAGTTAATAGATAGCAAATAGATAGCTGGCTCGGTAGATAGCTGGATAGCTAATAGATAGCAAATAGATAGTTAGCTAGGTAGATAGCTAAATAGCTAGATTCTAAAAGGACAAACGTGACGACGGGCGTGTTCACCTGGTAAGTGCGGGCTGCAAAATGTCCAGGACTCCGCCCAGGATACCCGCCTCATCAGGCCCGCCCCCTGTCAGCATGTGGGCGGGGTCTCGCCAGCCTGCCGTTGCCAGCAAATGCGACTCCAAAGTGCGCGACGCTTCTGTCGACGCGCTGGTCGTCCAAGGACGCTCCTGAAAACACGCTCATTACAACTCATACACACGCACGCGCGCTGGCATTACAAAACAAAACATGTGTCTACATTTCTCTATAATAATAATACATTTAATTTATAAGCGCCTTTCAAAACCCTCAAGGTCACTTTATAGGCACAGGATCAGTCTTTCTGTAGGTGAGCAGCGGCAGCCACACACGCCAGCGTTCACTCAACCCGGAATAACTCAAATAGATAGAAAGCTAGCTAATAGATAGCTAGCCAGGTAATAGATAGCTAGCTAGACAGCCATATAGACAGCTAGATAACTAATAGATAGAAAATAGTTAGCTAGATAGCAAGCGAAATAACCAGGTACCTGTAGAAAGCCAGCTAGCTAAATAGCTAATAGATAGCAGGCTAGATAGCTAATAGATAGAAAATAGTTAGATAGATAGTTAGCAAGATAGCCAGGTACCTGTAGATAGCCAGCTAGCTAGATAGCTAATACATAGCCAGCTATATAGCTAATAGAAAATAGTTAGCTAGATAGCCAGCAAGATAGCCAGGTACCTGTAGATAGCCAGCTAGATAACTGATAGAAAATAGTTAGCTAGTTAGCGAGATAGCCAGGTACCTGTAGATAGCGAGCTAGCTAGATAGCTAAGACATAGCTAGGTAGCTATCCAATTCTTTGTGTGTTTGCACCAACCTGCATGTGCGTGGCTGCAAAAACACAAACGTGCGGCGCCACGGCTAGCGTCACGGTCCGGGCTCGGCAATCCGAGCCAGCCGCCTGTAATTTTGCCAGCAGTGCTTGCAGAGCAGCGGCAACAGCGGGCGCATCGGCGTAGTGACGTGGCGCCGCCGGGCCGCCATTGGTGACGTCACGTGGCGGCAGGGAAGCGCGGGCGATCAGAGCGCGGACCACGGGGACGTACGCCGCCTCCAGACGGGTCGGCTGATCGATTGGGCCCAGCAGCCAATGGGGATCGGCCGCTCGGAAGATCCGAGCCACCCGCTGGACGGGGAGATTCGGGTCTGGGGGTCGGCCCATCAGACGCCGCCGTAGCTCGGGCAGGAGCGCCGCGATGGGTGGGAGGGATCCCGAGGGGAAGGGCCGCGTGTCATCATCCAGCGCAAGATCATCAAGTAAAGCTGAAAAGTCCATCAGGGCAGGCTGACACCACCGAAGAAGAAAATCGTTAGATGAATATTGATCTTGAACTACAGTGAGACCTTGCCTTACGCACTTAATTGGTTCGCAGACAGAGTAAGGCGAAAAGTGTGTATCCCCCAAAAAAATTCCCCATAGGAAACCATTAAAATGAGAATAATCCGTTCCCAGGTCTCCATAAAATATAATTTTCAACTCAATAAGCCTTAAAACTACACACAACATACCTTGTTCTATGTATAATAAATGTGCTATTGTATTGTAATGAAAGAAATACACTGCACCGTATAATAAAGTCACTTTATTTACATTTGTGATGGTCGTTGATGGCTCTTAATTGACACCTGTTGCTTTCTGACTTGTAAGGTCTTACGAAACTGAGGCATCACATGATCATTCATCATGTTGATGATTCTCAGTCTTTTCTGGATGGAACTGTTCAATAAAAGCCTGCACATCATTCCACTTAGCAAATCAAATCCTGTGTGTTGACGACCTCATTATGGTCAGCAACAAGCTCCTCGACGTCAACTGCATCCACTTTGCGTCCCATGTTCTGTCCAATGGAAACAATGCCGTCCAAAACAACAGAGTCATGAGGATCAAATGCTTCAAAGTGCATGCGGGCTACAAATTCTTCCATGCTGCTTTCAAGGATCGAAGGGTAACATCATGCCAAGCCTTTTCTATCAGCTGAACACAATGATACACATTGAAATGGGCTTAGCATAGCCGCTAAACGGCTAAATCAGACAAACGCACACCTCGTTCGTGTTTCTCAATGATCTCCTTCTTCTCCTCAACTGTAATTTTGTTTTGTGTCTTTTTCGGTCCCGAAAAAGCATAAGTATCTGTAAAAAAAACTCCTTGGAGGCGATCGACGGGTACCTCTTTCTCTCTCTCTCTATTTCTATCTCTGTTACTCCGCCAGCCGTGGTGGGGGTTGTGTATCGTGCGTAATCCAAGGTTTAATTTTCATAAATGTAACATTCGTAAACTGAAAAGTTCGTAAGGCAAGGCGTTAGTAAACCGAGGCCCCACCCCATTTTATTGCTATCCTGCCTACTCTTTCAACTATTTTATGTGTAGTTATTAATCTCGCCATCTTTGACGATGACAGGGATGTATCAGATCGACATATTCTACGGTCATCTACATACGCTACAGTTCGCTATATAACACCGCGATTGTTGCTGTCCAGTGAAGCGAGCGCACTCTGTACTCACAGTGGTATATCATTGCATTTTTGTGAAGTACGTCATGGTTTTTGGTGGGATTTTCCAAGCGATGCAGTTTATGATGACGTATTACACGTTTCCCCTCCATGCTGGTTCTTGGAATTTCAGAATACAATGAGAAACGGGGGGGAATGGATTGAAGTTGACGCTCTTTTTGCTAACACTACAGTTTATAAAGGTGAGTAAGTTGTATTTTTATAACTCATAGAAGCGGAAGAATATATATTTTTCTCCATAACTGCCGAGTTTCAAGCAAAAAGAAGCATCAGCATATATGTTTCTGGAGCTCGCAAATTTCTTTCCTAGTGACAGCCATTTTGGATTTCTGACGAAAATCTGCCTGCATTCGACGGTTGATATTTGTTCATTTATATTTTGTTCTGTTCTTGTTTAGAACTTCAAAGGCTTTCCAATGGTACCTGACCCGTTAAGATCTGCCAAGTCAAAAAGAACTCGCTCACAGATTTTCATTTTTTTAACTGTGTAATTAAAGGCAGACAATCCCCTATTTCGAAAATTAAAAATGGCATTATTTCCTTGTTATTTGTCATAGAACAATAATCTATCCATCAATTGAAAGCTATTTAAATGCACTTTAATATGGTATGAGAAAATGTGTGAATTATTATTGAATAATTTTGTCACACCCTACATATTAATTCGTCATAAATACATCTTTTTACTGCAGGGATTACGAATATACAAACGAAAGTTTTCACATGGTCGACGCTGCACAGAAATAACAGGCAGTTTTAAAGTTAAAACTTTTCAGTGTCGTATTTACCTTTCACAAGAAGCAGCTCGAGTGAGTCATTTTGATAAAACAAACGAAAAGCGACGATGTACACTTCCGCCTTGAATGCGTCCTTCGGTTAAATGGTTCCCCCCGGAAACAAGAATGAGCCATACTTTGTGGCGGTCGTCGAAGGTTCCTAAATTGGAAATTGCGTATTTTTGTGAAATAAAACATATTTAAAACTCTGATATGCATCAACATACGCCCAGACACATTAAATAACGTTGAAATGTAAGTATTTTGAACAAATGTTAATCTTATTAAGCAAAAATTAGGTGACCGCATGATACGAATGTACTTGGTACATACAGTATAGAGATGGATGGATCGATAGCTCGATTTGTCGGCCATTTTGGACCCCATTCTGAAGCATCAGGACAAAACATTTGAGCATAAAACTCAATTTGTATGTGATTTGATTTTCACATTGTTATAAATCAATTATGGAAATATTTTTTAAGTGTATGCGTGCGTGCCAGTGTGTGCATGTGTCACTATTGGTCAGTGAGTGTGTGTTTGTATGGTAAGTTGTTTGTCTATAGCTTCAAATACACGCTGAGGATCCTGATCTGCATCCACGTGCACGCCATCTGGAAACACACACTACACAGACACACACCCACCAAAATACAAACTCAGTGCCACAATTTACAGAAATCTTGATTAATGTGTGTGTGTGTGTGTGTGTGTGTGTGTGTGTGTGTGTGTGTGTGTGTGTGTGTGTGTGTGTGTGTGCGTGTGTGTGTGTGTGTGTGTGCGTGTGTGTACCTGCAAGCCTGCGGTGTTTGTCCTGTACACTGCGAGAGAAATTGTGACCATGCGTGTGTTGTCGTCACATTCGCGGGCGTCGCAGGGTGCAGTGTGAAGGCTGAACAGGAAGTGACATCACTCGTCACATGATCATTTATTCATCTTCTATTTGTTTTGCACTAAAGACATTGATAATAATAATGTCTGATAATAATGAAGAGTTAGCTAATAATCACTTAACCCGGAAGTAACTCAAATAGATAGAAAGCTAGCTAGCTAAGAGTGAGCTAATAATCACTCAAGCCGAAAGTTTGATGGCGCAGTAACTGACCTAGAATCAACTTGTTTGGGCTTCATCGTGGTTCTTTCCAAGCAAACGTCATCAGTCAACTCCAGAAAGAAAACCCTGCCAAAACACATACATACATGAGTAAAAGTCGTGTGTGTGTGCGTGTGTGTGTGTGTGTGTGTGTGTGTGTGTGTGTGTGTGTGTCCATATGTGCAAAAAGTAACCTGTTAGGCGCGTTGAGTGAATCCATAAGGTTTTTGGTGTGTTGGAGGTCGCATGGCAAGTGGTGAAGGATCCAACCTCGTTGGCTGCAGTCTGGACGGTCCAGACGCTCTTGAAGGACTTTCAAGGTCATACTCTTTGGAACTGGAACATGTACATGCAGACGCACACACACACACACACCTGTAAGTACTTTGTGTATGTCGCTACCCCATGTGCGTTATGGTATTAGTAATCCGAAATTTTGCAATGACATCAATGCTAATTTCCATTAGCCAGTCTATGATTTTTGCATGGTATGGTAGCATTGAGCTAGTGAGTAGACTTTTGAGATTAACGTATTCACTGCCATTGAAGAATTTATTCAGGAATTGAAAAAAAATGACGTAGTCCGCCATTCCCGAATTTGTTTGGGTAGTTTTTTTCATGCTTGGGTGCCGATAAAGTGCTTGCCATGGCCTACGGCAATATTTTTTCTTTTCCAGAAGGGGGCGACATTTCCCTTTTTTCCATGGTAATGCTTTGTTCCACCTTCAGCTGTTGTTAAAGCACTATAGAAATTGATATGTATGTATTGTATTTTGGACATCCACCCCCATTTCTAGCTCAGATAACTCCACACCCTTATAATTTAGGAATTAACTCTTTTTTTCTGATGGAAGACGAGAGTCTACATTTTTGAATATTTACGGATTGAATATTTATATTAATAATACTACTACTACTACTACTACTACTACTACTAATAATAATAATAATAATAATAATAATAATAATAATAATAATAATAATAATAATAATAATAATGCATTTGATTTATAAGCGCCTTTCAAAACTCTCAAAGTCACTATACAATCACAGGATAGGATTTTCTGTGGGTGAGCAGTAGCAGCCATACGCGCCAGCGTTCACTCAACCCAGAAGTAACTCAAATAGGTAGAAAGCTGTCCTTTGGGCTCTGGAATTCGAGTGACAATGACAAAAACCCTGGCACTGGAGTGGACACATTTTTGCACATCGTCTGGCAGTTAATGAAAAAAAAATCCCAATTTGTCATTTAGATAAAAAAATGAGTCCACAAAACATGACCAAGCCCCCCCCTGCCCCCCACACACGCACGCACCTGTCCGATTGTGACGCATATACGTTCGGATTTCTTCTCCCACCGAAGACGGGTCAGCTTGGGCCCAAGTATGAAGGTCACTGCAACACACTAACACGCCAACAACACATCACGACGCCATTAAAGGACAACCGACACCATTTTTTTTGTTTTCTAACTGACATCAGAAAAACATTTTATAGCATCAAAAATAGCCAAAACACGCAGACTGATATTTTTAGTCAAATGCAAAACACCAATAAAAAGGACTCAAAGTGTCCCAAAACTGCCACAAAATGAGCTCAAAATTGGGTAGATTCAAAAAGTCCCGCCCCCTTGTCCGTGACGTCACACCAGGATACTCCTTCACAAACTGCCTTGGTCCAGAATCAAAACAATGACTTCAGAGTTGAAGTTCCAATACGGAAAAAGATGCTTTCTTGTTACTCACCCAGTTATGAATAGCATTCAAATAGTTCTGAAGAGGAAAGCATAAATGTTTGCAATGGATTCAAGAAGTCCTTCCACATCAATTCGAGCCGTCTCGACTCTAATGTAGCGCCCAGAAAATGCACAAGATCCATTAGAAATGGGCTGATTTGTCCGCTGGGAATTTGTGTCAACTTACACTTCCTTTATGCGTGTTAGCGCAATTAGCTGCGACACACAACAATTCACGATCGCGTTATTTATGTCGTTTTCCTACTAATTTCGCCATCAACACGGTGTTTTCAGATGAAAAAAAATTACCCAAAATGCATTGTGTGTCGCTTTGTCGGTCAGGGGCGTTCCTTACGTGACGTCACTTCAGGAATCGTCAACAACTCAAAAACAAGACTTCCGGAATATTCAGCGCGAGTCTTAAAAGGTAAAATATAGCTATATGCCGCGGAATCTTTGTAAAATGCGCTCAGTAGAAGTCATTTAAAGTGATTTTACAAATTATGGACGCAACTTGTCCGGAAGTGTCGGTTGTCCTTTAAGCGTGTTTACGAACCAGCGTGGACGTACGTACCGTCCACCATCTTGTATTTGTCAGCCAACATCTGAGCTTGAAGTCTCTTCCCTGAACCCGGTGGACCTAGCAGGAGAACTCTGGGCGTTCGGGAGCAACGGCGAGTCCGTAAATAGGCCACCGCTACAGAAAAAAAACACACGTGAAGGTATGTGTGCACCCTATATGACACCCCATCGCAAACCTGACCTTGCTCGTAGACGTCGGTGGGCGACTGGTCGGCGTCCACCGTCTTGAGGATGTGCCGGTAGGCGGAGCTTAACCCGGTCACTTTGCAGCGGTAGCGCTGCAGGTCGGCTGTCAAACCGCCGTCACGCCCCGCCGCGTCCTCGCACGGCCGCGCGGATGGTTCGTGGGATACGTCTGAGGACATTACGTCGGGTCAGGGTCGCGACCCCGATGAGAACAGGCGAGGGCGGTACCTTCGGTGGGCGTGTCCGACAGTCTGCCATGATGCCGCTCCAGGAGAACGTCTTCACCGGCGTCCAGCAGGACTGAAAAGTCGCCAATGTCGCATTAATTTCACGCAAATACGACACCGAGCACGCAAACGCTTACCAACGTGTTTGGGAATGACGCCGCCTTGCTGAAGACTCCGAGCCTGCAGGCGGGTTTGAGGAAGTCCGTCCAGGACCCAACCCTGCAACGGACCAGTACGCACCAAACGAGGCCATTCCATTTTTCTTCAATCATTTTGCATATACAGTGATACCTTGACTTACGAACTTAAGTGGTTCCCAGACAGAGTGTGTAAGGCGAAAAGTGTGTATCCCAAAAAATAATTTCCCATAGGAAACCATTAAAATGAGAATAATCCGTTCCCAGGTCCTCATAAAACATCATTTTCTACTTTCTGAAAACTACACAAAATATACCTTATTTTACGCATAATAAATGTGCTATGGTATTACAATTAAAGAAATAAACTGTACTGTATAATCAAGTGGTTTTATTGACCTTTGTGATGGTCGTTGATGGCTTGATGGAATGGAGAGGCCGCTTTCATCAGCATTAAACACTTGATGAGGAACGCAGCCTTCTTCTTTCACCATCTTGGAGGCGCTTTCTCTGCTACCATTTTACCTTCTTCCTCATCAGTTGTGTTCTGGTTGATAGCTTTTTGCATGTACAGATGGCTTGTGTGGGTTATTTGTGGAGCCTGATTGTTGGGATATTTTAACCTTGCAGTCTACACTCTGCCTTTGAAGTATCAAAGTTGAAACGTGTACAAATATCACTGTTTTCTATCCATTTTCTCCCCCTCTGTCATCCGCCAGTCTCTTTAATGTTTAAACCACCTCCCTCACTGCTGCGTTCTTGACCAATCACGTGGCTTTAACCAACGACTGGGGGCGGGGAATAGAGGACCAAAACAGTCGGCTGACATTTTGTTGTTAGCAAAACGGGCTCGTTCACGAACGACACATCACTCATTGTGGCAGCTCTGTGTGTATCCCGAAAAATAGTTTGTATGCCAAGGTAACATTTTCATCAATGTAATGTTCGTACACCGAAAAGTTTTGTAAGCCAAGGGCTTCGTAAACTGAGGTATCACCGTATTTTATTTTGTTTTCATTTTATGTTATATTGGACTGGGCGGGATTGGATTAGCCTTGATTTGTCTGTCAGTGGAGAAATTGACATTACACAGTAGCAAAGTGATGAAAGGAAGAGGAAAGGAAAGGAAGAAGTAGAAAGACAAAATACAGGAGCTGCTGTAAGATTAGCCACTCTCGCTGCGCCATTTTGAAGTCAAAACAACATGAAAAATAACACTAAAAATTCGAACCCTGATGCGCGCCCGCGTACCGTGTTGAAGCAGTCGGACTGTTTGAGTCGTCCTTGAATCAAGTCCACCAGAAGATCATCAGGCACCTCCTGCGGATGAAAAACGCGCATGGTGACATCACGCCGTCGCAGATGCGTGGCGGGCGTCCATACCTGCTGTTTTAGCGCGTAGCTGCGCGCCTCTTCCCCCAGTGGCGACGGGTCCTCAAGTAGCGTTTCCATGGTGACATGGACAGCCCCCAGGTCGGCGCAAAGTCTCTCGGCCTGATAAGTGAGACACGCGGACGGGAGGTCACGTGACCCCCTCCGGCGTCACGAGAAACTTCTTCACGTGAGCTCAACTCACCAAGGTGGTCTTTCCCACGGCGGGTGGACCCATCAGGACCACCCTGGGAACTGGGAATTAAAAAAAAACCAGCGTGAACGTAAGTCCATGTTGGTGCGGCGGGTGTGCAGTGAAGTGCCTCACCGTGCACGCTGCTGTCCTGGAGAAGAAGCAGAAGATACGCGATGGGGTCTTGGGGTTGGTCTACAGCTAGGCTGGATACCATACTCTGAAATACAGTGATACCTTGGCTTCCGAACTTGATTGGTTGCCAGACAGAGTGTGTAAGGCGAAAAGTGTGTATCCCAAAAATTAATTTCCCATAGGAAACCATTAATATGAGAATAATCCGTTCCCAGGTCCCCATAAAACACAATTTTCTACTTTCGAATTTTCTAAGCCTTAAAACTACACAAAATACACTTTCTTTTATGTATAATAAATGTGCAATGGTACTATAATTAAATAAATAAACTACTGTCTAATAAAGTGGTTTTTATTGACCTTTGTGATGGTCGTTGATGGCTTGATGGAATGGCATTAAACACTTGATGAGGAACATAGCCTTCTTCTTTCACCATCTTGAGGAATGATCCCTTGTAGGTATTTTCTCTGCTATACTTTTATCTAGTTCCTCATCAATTGTGTTCTGTTTAGCTGGGTTTGGAGCAGCTCACCTGGACCAGGTGGATAATGTTGTGCTGGTCGGCATAGATGGACATCTGAGGGGGGACCCGCAGGGGCTGGACGCTGTCCTCCATCGTCACCTTCAACAGGATGAGCACAAGGATGGGATGGACCTCTGAGCTGTGAGGCACATGCGCTAACCAGCTAGCGAATCATCATTTGGTCATTTTGTCATGAAAATGTGAAACACGAATAGATGGGCGGATGAAAATTGTTGTTGTTTTGACTTCAAGATGGCGCCGCCAGAGTGGCTACCTTTACAGCAGCTCTTGTATTTTGTTTTTCTACTTCTTCCTCTATCGTCCATCTATTGCTGTTGTGAAATATAAATCCCTCGACTGCGAGACTAATAAAGCTTAATCCAATCCAAAACACAGTTATGATTAATTCCTAAGAGAACTCAAAAACAATGAATATTTTGAGGTCGGAATGCTAACTGTTTTTTTATGGATACAAAACACGGAATATCCCGGATGTTACGCTACTTGTTATTGTTCCCGTGACAGTGCCAATAAAGTTTTATTCCTTGCTCGAGCACATACTTTATATATATACACGACACATCTAATGATAATATTAAAGTCAGTGTTTCCATTGTTAAAAAAAATGCTACCTCGTTAGCTAGCTGCTACTATAAAGCTAGCGTGAATCTTCTCCGTACTTGACACTAAAGGACTCGCGTATTTCAAACAAAAATGGGCAAAGCTTTCAATTTGGATTAGCTTAGTTGAGCACGCTACCTCCTCGTTGGTCAAAATGCTAAAAGCGCGGAGCACGCTCGCAAAATTGGAACCTTTTCGTGTTTTACTTGAGAGTCTTGCCTCTTTACAGCCGTTGTGGGACGCCGACGTCGTCGTCCGGCAACGCTGCGTCATGACGTCACCAGCAACTAAGCGACGAACGGAAGTGGTTTGATCGAGAACGGAGTAAAAGGAAACGCAAATTGATACAATTAAAGACAAAATATATTCTATAAAGTATATCCAAGATTATCAAGAATGAATATAACGAGTAATATACATAAAGAGCTACATGTATGGTCATTAAGAGTGGCTCTGAATATTTTGACGTCGCTAGCACCGTGAACAGTAGTAGGCTAGCATACTCATCAAGAGATAAATGGGGGAAAAAAGTAAAAAGTATCCAATCATGTAGTATGTGTAAAAAAAAAAAGAAAAAAAAAAAGCTGTGCGTGACCTGAAATAAAACTCCAAAACTATGCACAAAGTATAATCCCTTTATTATCTCAATTTCACATTGTCAAGAATCAAAATGGCCGTCGTCACATCTGCGGCGCCGCGTCGTCGTCATAGTCCATGATGCTCAACTCGCGGCGTCTCTGCTGTACGGCCAGCGAAATGTCGGGGGCGTCGCCAAGTGGCGGCGCTGATAGGCGGCCTCCCATCTCGGGACTTTCTACCGGGAGCGGGAAGTCCTCACCTGGACTTCCTGTCTGGATCTGTTCAATTTCCTTCAGTTCTTCTTCTTCATCGTCGTCGTCAACACATGGGTCATCCTCATTCTCCCGCTGTTCTTCCTCCTCTGGACTGTGACTGGGCGGTCTGAAGAGTTCCCACGCCTTCTGCTCCAGGAAGGAGCCAACCGCCAACGGGGACTCGATGGGGGACAGCGCAAGGGGCGATGACGATGGGGCGGAGGTGGGGAAGAGCAAGGGTGAGGTGGACGCACGGGAGACGTTTATCACGGCCACGCCAGAGGAAGCGGAAGGCTGGAGATCATCAGGCTCGACAACGGCGGGCCTGCGGGAGGAAAGATGACATCACATGGTCACATGACATCCTCCATGTTACGTGAGTTCTTGTGACATCATCGTGTTATATTACCACCCCCAGATTTCTTCATGTGATTACCATGACGACATCACTCAAAGATGACACACATTGTTGGTGATGACATCACGTGAAGGCGCTCGCTTGTGTGTGTGTGTGTGTGTGTTTGTGTGACAATGCGTGTTTTTTGCGGGACCTGCTGAGCGCATCCACGGTGCCGAAGAGTTGAAGCATCTCGCTCTGCAGAGCTTGGACCGTCTTCCGCAAGGCTGCGCATTGGGCCTCGCACGCAGACAGCTCAAACCTGCCGGACAACACGGACAAGAGAAGGAGAAGCGGTTAGAGAGAGAGAGAGAGAGAGAGAGAGAGAGAGAGAGAGAGAGAGAGAGAGAGAGAGAGAGAGAGAGAGAGAGAGAGAGAGAGAGAGAGAGAGAGAGAGAGAGAGAGAGAGAGAGAGAGAGAGAGAGAGAGAGAGAGAGAGAGAGAGAGAGAGAGAGAGAGAAAAGAGTAGAGAGAG
This sequence comes from Hippocampus bargibanti, assembly GCF_051943395.1. Lineage (NCBI taxonomy): Eukaryota > Metazoa > Chordata > Actinopteri > Syngnathiformes > Syngnathidae > Hippocampus > Hippocampus bargibanti. Next base: position 801,810 of record NC_142737.1, read on the forward strand.
AGAGAGAGAGAGAGACGAGAGAGAGAGAGAGAGACGAGAGAGAGAGAGAGAGAGAGAGAGAGAGAGAGAGAGAGAGAGAGAGAGAGAGAGAGAGAGAGAGAGAGAGAGAGAGAGAGAGAGAGAGAGAGAGAGAGAGAGAGAGAGAGAGAGAGAGAGAGAGAGAGAGAGAGAGAGAGAGAGAGAGAGAGAGAGAGAGAGGTTGGAAAATGTATGAGAAGCACGAGCAACGCACGCCCGCCCGCACGCCCACCTGCTTCGCCTCTTTTGGTCATCCAACAGCTGCTTATGTTGTTCTATGAGCGCCTCCTTGTGGGCCAGTTGCTTCTCCAGCTCCGCCGCTCTGTGATTGGCCGCATCCAATCTCTGCCTGTGCTCTTGCTCCGCCTCCTTGGCCCGTTTAAACTCTCGCCGGGCGACAACGCCCAACATGGACGCCTCCTGCGTAAACAAGTCCGCAGTTCGTTATGATGACTGAAAATTAATAAAACATTTCATTTCTAAGCGCCTTTCAAAACTCTCACTGGATAAGTTTTTCTGTGGGTGAGCAGCGGCAGTCACACGCGCCAGCATTCACTCAACCCGGATGTAACTCAAATAGATAGAAAGCTAGCTAGCTAATAGATAGCTCATAGATAGTTAGCTAGACCGCTAATAGATAGCTAGCTATCTAGATAGCTAATAGATAGTGAGCCAGCCAGCTAGACCACTAATAGATAGCTAATGGCTAGCTAGCCAGCCAGCTAGACCGCTAATAGATAGCAATCTAGATAGCTGGCCAGCCAGCCCACTAATAGATAGCTAGCCAGCCAGCTAGACCACTAACAGACAGCTAATATACAGCCATCCAGCTAGACCGCTAATAGCTAATAGAGCGCGCCAGCCATCTAGACCAATAATAGATAGCTAATAGATAACTAGCCAGCCAACCCACCAATAGATAGCTAATAGATAGCTAGCCAGCCAGCTAAACCGCTAATATATAGCAAGCCAGCAAGCTAGACTGCTAATAGATAGCTAGCCAGCTAGACCGCTAATAGCTGGCTAATAGCTAGCGAATAATATGTTTCGTTTGATTTTGCGCGGGTGTGTATGCGGGTGTGTGTGTGCACTGACGGTGCGGCTGCGCGGCTGCTGCGCATCCAGTTGCTGCGTTAGCATTTTGTTGGTTTCCGTCAGCACAATCAAGTGTTGGTTGAGCAAGAAGATCTGATGACGTAACTTGTCGCTGCTCCTCAACTGAAACGAAACGTCGTCAGCGTTCACATTTTGACGGACAGCTCCGCCCACCGCCTCCACTCACCTTGATTGACAGCTGGCTCAACTGGCGCTCAGCATTGGAAGCCTTATGTTTGGATTTTTGAAGCTCCGCCTCCAAATGCTTCATTCTGCTCCGATAGTCCTGAAGCTTGCTCTGGAACACCCAATCAGAGATCGGCGACGGGACTTTGTGTGTGTATTATAATAATAATTATTATAATAAATTTCATTTGTAAGCGCCTTTCAAAACTCTTAAGGTCACTTTAGTCACCGGATAAGTTTTTCTGTGGGTGAGCAGCGGCAGCCACACGCGCCAGCGTTCACTCACCCCGGAAGTTACTGAAATAGATAGAAAGCTAGCTAGCTAGCTAATAGATAGCTAACAGCTAGGTAGCTACAAAGCTAGCCAGCTATATAGATAAACAGATAGATAGCTTGCTAGCCAGCCAGATAGCTAGCGAGCCAGCTATATAGCCAGCTAATAAATCATCATCATCATCATCATAATCATTTCATTTCTAAGCGCCTTTCAAAACTCTCAAGGTCACTTTACAGTCACTGGATAAGTTTTTCTGTGGGTATGCAGCGGCAGCCACACGCGCCAGCATTCACTTAACCCTGAATAACTCAAATCGATAGAAAGCTAGCTAGCTAATAGCTAGTTAAAAGATAGCTAGCTAATAGGCAGCTTACAGCCAGCTAGCTAGACACCTAGGTAATAGATAGTGAGATACATACATGGGTAATAGATAGCTAGCTAGCCAGTTAAATAGCTAATAGACAGCCAGCTAGATAGCTAACTAATAGATAGTGTATGTGTGTGTTACCTGCATGGCAAGGTGTTTGGCATTGTGTTCCTGTTCCTGCTGCAGTAGTTGTTGCACGTGGGCTTGGAGCTGCTGCGCGTGGAACTGCGCGTCCCGTTGGAGTTGAGCCGAACGCTGCCGCTCGGCCTCCAGGTTGCCCGTTAGCGCCCTGGTCTCTTCGTCCTGAACCGCCAGCTGATTGCGCTGCAGAGAAAAAAAATAAAAGCGGCGGCGCCGCCAAAAAGTCAGATCAATACGCCAGGGATCAATATCGGAACCGTAGCGGCCTTCTTATATGGCCGGTTCATGGGAAGTATGAAAACAAAGCATGACAAAAAAAAAAAAAAAAACATTTAATTAATAAAATAAAAATAAAAAAAACAATAACAAATTAAATAAAATATATACAATAAAGAAACTAGAATAAAAGTGAAAAATAAAATAAGAATACCATAAAAAAATACAATCAAATTAATAAAATGAAAAAAATAATAACAAAACAAAATAACAAAATAAAACTAATACAATAAAAAAAACAAATAACATGAAATAAATACAACAAATGTATACAAACATAAAATAAAAATAATCAAATAGATAAAATATAATAAAAAAATAATTAATAAAATAAAAATAAATACAATTAAAAAAAAAATCAAATAAAATAAATACAATAAAAAAAAACTAAAATAAAAAGGAAAAATAAAATAAGACTACAATAAAAATTACAATCAAATTAATAAACTAAAAAATATAATATAAAATAACAAAAAACAATAATAATCTAAAGAATATAAATACAATAAATGAATAAAAACATGACAACAAATAAAAAAATAAAGACACACAAAATAAGAAAATACAATAAAAAATACGTTTAAATTAATAAAATAAAAAACTATAATAAATTTAAAAGTACAATAACAAAAAAATACAATAAATGAATAAAATAAAAATAACTAAAAAAATAAATAAATAGATAACTAAAATAAAATAAAAGTTTTGTCGGCCACGATGAGTCGAAAAATATTTCGATCCCACGCAGGGAGGAGGAGTTGGCCATTTTGCTGTGAACTGCAAACAAGATCAACCAATCACTTGTTTTCTGAGCTTGGTCATGTGACATTAGCGCTGCCCTATGATTGGATGTTGGCATTTTGGAGTGGACCGTTTGTTCTGGTTTTGTTGAATGGAGGTGGTCAAACTAGAGAGGCTAAAATTAAAATGAAAAGGAAAACTTACTCCAAAGATGAAAATTAAATGCGCGAAACGTAAATAAAAAATAGACCTTGAGATTTTTGAAAGAAGCTTATAAATGAAACGTGTTATTGTTCCAAAAGAAGCCACGTTACCATGGTGACGCTCTGCTCCTCCAGCGCGACGGCACTGACCACGCGGCGCAGGAGTCGGCGGTTCCTGATGGCGTGCTGCTGACGTTTGAAGCGCTCGTACTGCAGCTGAGCCTGCGTCAGCTGCAGGCCTCGCCGCAGAGCCTCGCTGTCCTCCGTGGGGTTGCGATCGGACCACTTGGCGGTTGCTGAAGACCTGCAAGAGCCAAAAAAAATGATTCTTCAAATTAAAATGTCACATGAAGCACCACCGTGTCTTCTTTTCATGCTGTTAACTGGCTAGCTGGCTATCTATTAGCTATCCAGCTAGCTGGCTGTAAGCTGTCTAGCGTGCTAGCTGTTGGCTATCTATTCACTATTCATAAGCGTAGCTTTCAGTGCTGACATGAATGTATGTTATTATTATGATTATTATTATCATTTGCGAGCTATTTGCCATCTATTAGCTAGCTATCTATCTATTTGAGTTACTTCGGGGTTGAGTGAACGCAGGCGCATGTGGCTGCCGCTGCTCACTCAAAGAAAAACTTATCCTGTGACTGTAAAGTGACCTTGAGAGTTTTGAAAGGCGCCTATAAATGAAATTTATTATTATTATTACTATTCATTTTGCAAAAGTAAAGAAGCTAACATGCTCACCTCATGCTAAGGCTAACGTTAGCATGCGTCTCGTGCCCGTGGGCGATGAGGCGATCCAACAATTGCAGAGGAGACGCAGCGGTCGCCTCTTTGTCCTCGTCGACCTCCTTTTCACTGTCGCGTTTCTCGGGCGTCGCCTCCGATTTGCGTAGCGCCTCCTGGAACGGGGGGCGGGGCGGCAATGACGTCACAAAGTCGGCTATCGGCGGCTCGAGGTGGGCTACCTGTGTCTTGCTCTTCACAAACGCCATGGCGGCGTGGGGAAGCGCAAGCTCAAACAGGAAGTCGTAGGAGGGGGCGGGGCCGGCGGCCGTGCTCGGCGAACCGAAGCAGGGACGGGGCGTGTCGGACATGGGCGGGATTTGGTGGCGGGTGGGCGTGGACGTGAGGAGGAGGAGGGAGGGGCTTTGGGGAGAAGAACAGGATGAGGAGCGAGGCGGCGGGGGGCAGGCCTTGTCTGCTGGGGACGAAAGCGTGAGGAGCGGTGAGTTAAAGGGGGCGGGGCTAAGGACGGCGGGTGCGGCTTCGGGGTGGAACTTTAAGACGAACGAGCACACCTTCTACAATGATGACATCATCCATCACCTCCTTCCTGATTGGCTGCAGCCTGACCTGCGGACAGTGAGCTTCCTGATGCTCCTTCAAAATAAAAGCTGACGACCAGCAAATGGAAAAGCAAAGAGCAATCAAGTCACCTGCGAGCCTGTCGAACGCCGGACGTCATCTGGACTGTCACCTGGGGGCGGGGCCACGGATGGAGTGATACCCTTTACACCTGAACACACGCACACGCGCACACGCGCGCACACACGCGCGCACACACACGCGCACACACACACACACACACACACACACACACACACACACACACACACACACACACACACACACACACACACACACACACACACACACACACACACACACACACACCTGAAGCATGTGAACAATCACGCACACGTGTCCTATAGGCGTGTTACCTGAGAGCGAGTTGTTTCGACTCAGCGACTGGGCGGGGCTTACAGCCCCCATTTCCGGAGGCGGGGTCGACAATCCGCATTGGGAGGAGGGGCTCCAATTGATATCGAGCTGGACCAAACGTGACATCATCAAGGTCCGAACGACGCGAGCGTAGACATCCGATGGACGTTGCCGGATGCGGCGCGGCGTGACTCGCACACGCCGACGCACGCGGGCGGCCATACTTGCACATCCAGCTGGTCAACGTCGAGGACGCTTCCTGACGTCGAGTCCCCGCTGCCGCCGCACGCTGAGCAAACAACGGGGAGTTACAGACAGGAAGCGGATGACGGGAAGTGGTCACGTGACTCACCGCTGCCGGGATAGCTGAGGTCAAGGTGGGTCAGTGGGGGCGGGGCCAGTTTGGGGTCATTCCAACAGGACTCCAGAGGGTCCAGGGAGACTCGGGAGCACTCCATGATGATGTCGTGGACCTCCAAGCGACGCCACCTGATGTCGCAAACGCGGGAGCGATCTAAATTTCAAAATAAAAGTCTCACAACACAGGACGACTTTGGGGGCGGAGCGACTGACCTGGAAGGGTCCACTTCCGAGTCCTGAGTGCCGCTCACCAGCTCAGGGTGAACGCGCACCTGATCCAACATCGGCTGACGCACAACCACAAACGACATTGGACGCGCACATTCAAGTTATGCACAAATTCACTTCTAAGACAGACAAACACACACACGGACAGACACACGCACCCGATGCCCTCTCGTACCTTCACCAGGTGGTGGAAGGTGTCCACGTTTTCCTTCATGCTGTAGTGCAGGCGCAGGTACGACAGGAAGTTACACGGGAACATTCCGTAAAGGCGGTGGAACAAGGCGTACACCGCGGCGTGAAGGTGGACAAGGTGGGAGGCGGGGGCGTGGCCTGCGCGATGCACGCCAATTTTACAATTTGATCGGGAATCCAAAACTATTCCTAAAATATGGGAATTCCGCCATTACCATGTAGCGCCTTATAATAATAATAATAATAATAAATACATTTAATTTCAAAACGCCTTTCAAAAGTCAAGGACACTTTACAGTCACTATATATTTTCTTCTGCGGGTGAGCAGCGGCAGCCACAGGCACCAGTGTTCACTCAACCCGGAAGTAACTCAAATAGATTGAAAGCTAGCTAGCTAATAGATACAGTAATAATAATAATACATTTCATTTCTAAGCGCCTTTCAAAACTCCCAGGGACACAATGTCATATTTTTTCTGCGGGTGAGCAGCGGCAGCCACATGAGCCACCGTTCACTCAACCCGAAAGTATTAGAATGAATAAACAAACCTATAAATAAATACATAAATATATATAAACAAACAAAAACATACATCAATACATAGATAAATACATATAAACAAATACATCCATAAACTAACACTTAATAAATAAATACATAAATAAATACATAAACTAATACATAAATACATATAAATACATAAATTATGCTAACATTCCCACCATCACACTGGTGGTGATGGTGGGAATGTTAGCATAATTTGTGTATTTATATATGTATTTATTTAAGTGTTTGTTTATGTATGTATGTATTTGTCTATGTATTGATATATGTATTGATGTGCCTTACCGGGGTTTTTGACGTTCCATGCTGCCAGGCGTCCAAAGATGTCAAAAAAGTCATAGATGTGTTGCTTAGCAGCCTGAGGGATCATGGGTAATAGCGTCACGAGCACCAAAACCCCGGGCACCAACACCATCACATCCCCGTCGCTCTAAATGACAAGGCAGGTGGATTTCGGTCACATACAATAATAACAATAAATAGTAAATTGCGATCTAGATAGCCAGGTAGCAAGATAGATAGTGAATTGATATAAAATACATAACAACAACAACAAGAAATTTCATTTCTAAGCGCCATTCAAAACTCTCAAGGTCACTTTTTAGTCACAGGATCAGTTTTTTTGTAGGTGAGCAGTGGAAGCCACATGCGCCAGCGTTCACTCAACCCGAAAGATAGCAAACAGCTAGTAAATGATGATAATAATCAACAGCTTGAGCTGGAACAAAGCGCTAACATGGGAAAAAAGGAAAAAAAAAGAAAATAACATTGCCAGAGGCCATGGCCAGCACTTAACCGGCACCCAAAAATGAAAAAAAAAAGAACAAATTTGGGAATGGGGGTGCTTTATAATAATAATAATAATAATAATTACTACTATTATTATCCATTTCATTTCTAAGCGCCTTTCAAAACTCTCAAGGTCACTTTACAGTCACAGGATCAGTTTTTCTGCGGGTGAGCAGCGGTTGCCACATGCGCCAGTGTTCACTCAACCCGGAATAACTCAAAAAGATAGAAAGCTAGCTAGCTAGCTAATAGATAACTGATAGCTAGCTAGTTAGATAGCAAAGAGATAGCTCGCTAATTAGCCAGCTAGCTAGTTAGATAGTTAGCTAGATAGGTAGCTAGCTTTTCAAAACTCATTTCTTTCATGTCAAATTGTCAATTCCCGAATAAATTTGTGATTTGCAGTGAATGAGTTAAAAGCACAGCACATTTCAAAATAAGAGTACAGGAATAAAATGTATCTTCCAAAAACAATATTAATACTACCTCACCATGTTTACTTTGAACTCTGGGCTCATCCATACCCGTGTGTTGAGTTACCGTCTCCATTTTTGTCCTTTTTGACAAAGTGATTGGCATGTTTCTTTTTTTTTAGATTCACTCAAACGCAACACAGACAGGCTAGCTAGCGCGCATGTTTCACCTTGAGGCAACGCAGCAGCGAGGTTAGCAGAGCTGAACGGCTGACGTGATGAATCCATGGCGGTTGCTGGCTGATCATGTGACCCAGCAGAGTCACGGCAGCCAATCGGTTCGCTGGTCTGGATACTGCTTCGTTCAATTTGTCCAGCAGGGCCTTAGAGAACCAGAGAAAACACAGATTGAACACACTAGCTTGTCTTTGTCACGCGACGCCATATTTAGTCACGTTTTTAAATCCTAAACGGATTTCATACCTGTAGTTGAATGGTTCTCATTACAACATGTGTATACTAGCTTTCTAGCTATCTAGCTGGCTACCTAGCTAGCTATCTATTTGATATCTATTTTCTGTCTATTAGCTATCTAGCTATCTATTAGCTATCTACCGAGCTAGCTATCTGGCTGCCTATCTATAAGCTGGCTAGCTAGCTTTCTGTCTATTTGAGTAACTTGAGGGTTCAAAACCCTCAAGGACACTTTAGTCACAGGATTTTTTTTTTTCGCGGGTGAGCAGTGGCAGCCACACGCACCAGCATTCACTCAACCCGGAAGTAAAATTATAAAGCTTTAAAGTGAGGTGATTTGCGGTGTTCTGAGTTTATGTCTGACAATTTGAGGAAACACATTTTGAGTGAACGCTGGCACGTGTGGCTGCCGCTGCTCACCCACAGAAAAACTTATCCTGGGACTGGAAAGTGACCTTGAGTTTTGAAAAGCGCTTAGAAATCCAATGGATTGTAATCATTATTATGATTATTAATTTAATTAGTGACATTCAGTGTATTAACTAACTAGCTATCTAACTCGCTATCTTTTAGTTATATAGCTATCTAAGTGGCACGCTAGCTAGCTATCTTTTGGCTATATATTAGCTATCTTCTAGCTAGCTTTCTACCTGTGTATTTTAGTGACATTCAGTGTATTAGCCAACTATCGAGCTAGCTAGCTAACTGTATAGCTATCTAGGTGGCTAGTTATCTAGTGAGCTATCTGTTGGCTATTTATTAGCTATCTACTAGCTGGCTATCTGTGTATTTTAGTGACATTCAGTGTATTAGCTAACTATCTAGCTATCTATCTATCTAGCTATATAGCTAACTATATAGCTACCTAGGTGGCTAGCTATCTATTAGCTATCTATTAGCTGGCTAGCTAGCTTTCTATCTATTTGAGTTATTTCCAAGTTGAGTGAAAACTGGCGTGTGTGGCTGCCGCTGCTCACCCACAGAAAAACTTATCCTGTGACTGTAAAGTGACCTTGAGAGTTTTGAAAGGCGCTTAGAAATGTAATTATTTAAAAAGGCGAGACCTTGTGTAGAGGTTCTCTGATGGAGGAAAGCAGCGTCAGAGCCAAGGCACAAGAAGATTTTAAGTAGTAATCCACCAGACTGCTTAGTACAGCGCCTCCTCTGTCTGTTAGGACACATTGCAGTCGTCACTCAAAGCCAACAACCACACGCGCGCGCACGCACAAGGAATGCACCTGAATTTAAAAGTTGGCTGATTGCTGCTCGGCCTTGCTTCGCCTCATGCAGGTCCGAACTGTCCAATGAGAGCAGGAGCTCACCGATGCTCACCTGCTCCTTAGACATCCTGCTTCATAAATAAAAAAAATACAATTAAACACAAACAAAATACCAAAAGTAACATATAGGATGATTCAATAGGGACTAACAAAGAATACTAATACATGTTTACGGGTTAATCTACTTATTTTAAAATGTGTCAAATCAGCGACTTTGTGACGTCACGACTCTGCCACCTTTGGTCGGTCACGTGTGCAAGCAGAGCAGCCGCTCGGTTAGCATTTGCCCGAGCTAACATGCTAACAGCTGTCACGCAACTGCAAAGCTTCGTTGGCAAAGTGGCGCCGGACAAACCCACATGCTAACCAATCGACTCGGGTTGACGTTCACGCGAAGTGCTTGACATAAGCTTGAAAGTTTAAAAAAAGTTTTTTTTACCTTCAGACGTGTTGAGCAGAGCAGGACGCCGCCATGTTGAGCAACAAAAGTCCGGCCCACTGCGAGAAACCCAACACCTGCGCCCGTCAATCAATGCTTGGAGAGACGTTCACGGCACGGGAAGAGTTGGGAAAACTTATACTCGTACTTTAAAAAAATGAAACACGACGATAGATCTGTGAAAATGAAACTTGAATTGTTCTGGAACTTGACAACAAAGCTGTAAAATTATCTAATTCTTTCATAGTTTTTTTTTTTATTTTAAGATGACTATTTTCCAGTTTGTGTGTGTTTTAAAAGTGAAACAAGACAAACTTTTTATTGAACGAGTATCGGCTAAACCAACTTTAGATCGTTACTTAAACGTCTCTTTTGTGACAGTGAAAAGTTCACATTTATGTTCCCATTAAAAAAATATGTGATCGGTGTCACCCGAAAATTCAACAATTCAATATTTGATTTTGATGAATGAGCTCATATTTTATTGCGACGTCTGCAGGGTCAATCTAAAGTCAGTGTCGAATCTGCTGTGTAGTTATCTTGTTCTCTTGTTCGATTCAAGTACAGTATAAAATAAACATTAGTGAACATGTCGGACGGTAGCGTGACATTTAAAAAAAGCGTTCAGCGCGGAAAGACTGAGAACATTGTTATGCGGTCGCGTAGCAAAAAATAAATAAAAGCAAAAGTGTTTTTTTCACTGACTGCACCAACAAACATAATGCAGAGATAACAAAACTCAGATTTTTCTTCGGTGTGAATATGAAGTCAGTGTCGAATCTGCTGTGTAAGACAAAAGTTGTTTCTCTCGTTTGATTCAAGTATAAAATAAACATGAGTGAATATGTCGGACGGTGGCATGACATATAAAGTGTTCAACGTGGAAACGTGAGAACATTGTTATGCGGACCCGTAGCAAAAAAAATAAAAATAAAGGCCAATGTGGTTTTTTTCACTAACTGCACCGGCAAATATGATGCAGCGATAACAAAGCTTAGATTTTATTGTGACATCTTCCGTGTCGAATCTGCTGTGTAGGACAAAAGTTGCTTCTCTTGTTTGATTCAAGTACGTACAGTATAAAACAAACATGAGCGAACATGTCGGACGGTCGCATGACGTTTAAAAAAAGCTTTCAAGGTGGAAAGACTCCGAACAGTGCGGTATCGTCGCAAAAAATAAAAATAAGTGTTTTGTTTTTCACTAACTCCACCAACGAATATGATAGAGATAACAATATTGACATGCATCCAATAGACCTTTGTGAGTGTGTGTGTGTGTGTGTGTAATGATTGACCAAAACTTGTTAGTACATGATTACGTAAGCTAACATCTGCGCTCATTCTCACGTCTCTGTATATGAAGTATATCGAATAATTTATGGCCTATAATAAGTTGGTGCTTATATTACATATTTTGTCATCATAATATAGAAAATATAATATAGTATAGATCGACACACATTACAATTGAATGAAACAACTACATGAAACATAACTAGCTAGCATCTGCGCTCATTCTCACGTTTTTGTATATGAAGTATGTCGAATAATTTATGGCCCATAATAAATTGAGGCTTATATTACATATTTTGTCATCATAATATCACCTAAAATATAATACATAGTGTATATCGACACACATTACAATTTAATGAAACAACTAAATACATTAAAAAAAATATATATATATATGTATTGACCAAGTGGAGGTTAGCATGTTAGCTAGGTCTTTGGCAAGCATTCCGTCAGGTCCCGCCGTAATTTCTACATGCCCTCGTAGTACATAAGCGCACACATCGCTTGCTGCCGTGATGCAAAAGCTGCCCGACTATAAAAGGCCGCCACCGAGGTGACGTGTGACAGGACGACTACGAAGGCCACAATGACGATGACGGCGACGTTGGCGCTGATGAGCGTCTGGATCACCTTGGTGTCATCTGCCAAGGTTAGGAAAATGCTCGCAAATCCATAAATGCTTTTAGAGCTCATGTTAGGCTGTCTCACGACGGGTGCGATTGCGTTCCTGCGTCCGTTCGTCCAGCTTGGTGTGGTGCAGACGGAGGGTGGTCAAGTTCAGGGCACCAACAAAGGCACCGGACTGTTCACATCCGTGGACGTTTTCAAGGGGATCCCTTTCGCCGATACTCCCGGATTGTGGGAAAAACCCAAACAGCATCCGGGATGGGATGGTAGGTAACGGGATTCTTTCATTTACCAGAAGAAGAAAAAAAATGTTGTTTTTCGCATCTTCATCTTCTTGAACTCATTCACTGCCAGACATGTACCAAAATGTGTTCACACCAGTGCCAGGGTTTTTGTCATTGTCACTCGAAATCCAGGACCCACAGAATATTGAGTTTTAGGACTACATCAATATTCAATGCAGCGTAAGAAAGATTGGACTCTTGTTTTTCATCAGAAAAAAAAAGTTAATTCCTAAATTATATCGGTCTGGAGTTATATGAGCTTGAAATGAAGGTGGCTGTCCAAAATACAATGCAGTACATACATATTGAGAGACAGATAAAATCCCACTTACGACCGAGTTCTGTTCCGACCAAATGGTCGTAAGTCAAAATGGTCGTAGGTCGAAATCCATTCAAAATGTTGAATAGAAACTCGGAGGCTAAATAACTCCCTTGTGGAAGGAAAAAAAAAAAAAAACATGGACAGAGGTCTGACCAGCGCTTTATCGGCACCCAAGCAAGAAAAAAACACCTGAAAATTTCGGGAATGGCCCCCTGTGGTGCCATTACATGGTCGATTGCTGTGTGAGAGTTTTTTTTTTAAACCAAATTCACTACAGGGGTGAGGACTTTGAATGTAGCCATTTAGAAACCTCACTCCTGCTGTTATTTCAGTTTCAAGTCCACTTTTTATTTATTTGTTTTTAAAGATGTTGAAGTGGGAAATGGGCTGACATTTAGTGTTCAAATGGAAGACGAGTTCTTCTCTAAACTTATCAGCAACGGGGGTCCACACTCCTTATCTGGACTTATCCGGACCTCACAAAATCCATTGAAACAGGAATGTGTGTGTGTGTGTACAGGGGTGCTGAAGGCCACCAAGTACGCTGAACGCTGCCTGCAGGTGACGCTGTTGCAGACCGAAACTCGGGGCAGCTTGGATTGTCTGTACCTCAACATCTTCGTGCCTCAGGGACTCAAACGTACGCGAGAGCTTGTCACGCCAGATGTCAAACCTCCTCGCCAGATGTTGTTTCTGAACACACACACACACACACACACACACACACACAAAAAGAAAAAAAAAGAGTCATTGATCCCGTTTGTGCACGTCAGTGTCATCCAACCTGCCCGTCATGGTGTACCTGTTCGGCGGGGCCTTCCTGCTGGGGGCGTCCAACGACTTGGCCATCCTGGGAGATTCGCTGTACGACGGAAAGGAAATGGCCGAGCGTGGCAACGTCATCGTGGTGTCGGCCAACTACCGCGTGGGAACGTTGGGCTTCCTCAGCAGCGGAGACGCTCGCATGCCAGGTGCGCTAAGCGCAAACACACTCAAGTATTTCACACGCTGGACATTGTAGTGAGGCATAAAGGAAATATATCATAGTAATATCTATATATATATAATGTCAAAAAAATCTTGATATAAATATAAAAAAAAAAAAATTGTTATATATATATATATTATTTTTTTTTTAAACATCTACATGTACATATAAAACACATACACACACTGATGTAGATGTCTAATATCTTTAAAAAATTGAAAGGTTAAAAAAATATACATACAGTATATGTATATATTTTTTACACACATTATATATACACGTAAAAATATATAGATTTCAAAAAATAGAATATTTGAAAAAACATGTACATATACATATAAGACATAAATATACATACACACACACACACACACACACACACACACACACACACACACACACACACACACACACACATATATATATATATATATATATATATATATATATATATATATATATATATATATATATATATATATATATATATATATATATATATATAGTAAAGTCTCGTTATATCGATATTCAAGGGAGTCGGAAAAAATATCGATATAACCGGGACTATCGATATATCCGATATCGATATAACGAGACTTTACTGTATATATATATATATATATACCTGTATATGAAAAATATAGGACAAAATACATAAAAAAAATACAATTGTCTTTTTTTTTAAGGGAGGAAGTGCTGAATAAAAACACCAACTGTGTCCGATAGCAAAACTAGCATGTAGGAGCTAAGCATATATGACTCGCAGCGGAGTTCAAAGAAAAATGTATCGGCATGAAGATGTCGCTAGGACATGCTCCTTTTCAGCTGCGCACCAACGGCCACGCAAAGAATATGCGGGTGCGCTTGATGGCCCTTACAGGCAACTACGGCTTGTGGGACCAGCACGCCGCCATTTCGTGGGTGCGAAGGAACATCGCCGCCTTCGGAGGGAACCCAGATACCATCACCATATTTGGACAGTCGGCGGGGGCCGCCAGCGTCACCTTCCAGGTTTTTTAACATTGTCCGAGAGATGCTAACGTTAGCTGCTAAGTGCTAAATGAGCGCGGATGCGGTGGCGCGCGGGTGTAGATGTTGTCCCCGTACAGTAAAGGCTTGTTCCGGCGGGCCGTCAGTCAGGGTGGTGTGGCCTTAAGTCCTTGGGCCTTGCAGAGGGAACCCATGGCACTCACCAAGAAGGTAGGCCAATTCCTCTCACGCGCTTCCTCTTTGCCGACATCGTCCCGTCACACTTCCTGTTTGCCGCAGATCGCCCGTAAAGTCGGCTGTTACCGTAGCGACGAGGACACGATGTTGACCTGCCTTAAGATGTCGGACCCGGTGGGCCTCACCATGGCGGGAAAAATTGACATCTTGCAAATGTTGGGCAATGGTAGGAGGGGGTGTGGCTTGTGGCCAAAGGGGGCGGGGTCAAGGCGTATCGCGAATGTCATCGTCTCTTGTAGGGGTGGTCATGGACCTCCTGGAACTGGCCCCCGTGGTGGACGGCGACTTCCTGCCCGACGAGCCCGCCCGACTTTTCCACAACGCCGCCGAGGTGGACTACATGGCCGGCGTCAACTCCATGGACGGGCACATTTTCGCCGGCGTCGACGTGCCCTCCATCAACAAGAAGAAGGCAAACACCACCGTGTGAGGATCGCATCCGCTCGTGCTTGGGTGCCGATGAAGTGCTGGTCAGACCTCTGGCAATGTTTTTTTTTGACCTTCCACAAGGGGGCAGCATTTGCTTTTTGTCCATGTTAATCATAATAATACATTTCATTTCTAAGTGCCTTTCAAAACTCTCAAGGTCACTTTTCCAGTCACAGGATACGTTTTTCTGTGGGTGAGCAGCGGCAGCCACACGTGCACCAGCGTTCACTCAACCCGGAAGTCACTCAAATAGATAGAAGGCTAGCCAGCTAATAGATAAACAGCTCGGTAGCTAGCTATATAGCTAGCTAGTTAGATAGCAAATAGATAGCTAGCTAGGTAGCCAGCCAGCTAGTTAGATAGCGAATAGATAGCAAATAGATAGCAAATAGATGGCTAGCTCGGTAGCCACCCTTTCAAAACTCACTTTTCAGTCACAGGATAAGTTTTTCTGTGGGTGAGCAGCGGCAGCCACACGCGCCAGCGTTCACTCAACCCGGAAGTCACTCAAATAGATAGGCTAGCTATCTAATAGATAGCTAATGTAAGCGCTTTGTTACAGCTTCGGCTGTTGTTAAAGCGCTATATAAACTGCACATCGCCTGGCAGTGAATGAGTTAAATGAAACTTTTGTCGTTTTCCGTCAGGGAGGACGTGAGGGATCTCCTGATGGGCCTGACCAAAGAAAAAGGAATGGCAGCCGTGGGCTCCGCATTTAGCGTGTACTCAGCCCACTGGGGCTCAAACCCGGATCCGGCGGCGCTGAAGAAGACGGTGGCGGACATCGAGACCGATTTCCTGTTCCTGGTACCGACCCAGATTGCGCTCCAGCTCCACGCCAACCACAGCAGGTCACAAATGAAACCAGCGTTGATTATGTGTCTCGGTTTTGCTAGCTAGCTTCGTTTAGCCTCACGCTTCGTTCTAGTTCGTTGAATTATAATAGATAGCAAATGGATAGCTGGCTAGGTAGCCAGCTAGCTAGTTAGGTAGCGAATAGATAGCAAAGAAATAGCTAGCTAGGTAGCCAGCCACATAGCCAGCTAGGTAGCCAGCCTTTCAAAACTCTCAAAGTCACTTTACAGTCACAGGATACGTTTTTTTTGTGTGTGAGCAGCGGCAGCCACACACGCCAGCGTTCACTCTCAATAATAACTCAAATAAATAGAAAATTAGCTAGGTAGCTAATAGATAACTAATAGATAGCTAGATAGATAGTGAGATAGCGAATAGATAGCAAATAGATAGGAAGCTATATAGCCAGCTAGCTAATTAGATAGCAAATATATAGCTAGCTAGGTAGCCAGCTCGGTAGTTAGATAGCGAATAGATAGCCAGCTAGGTAGCCAGCTAGCTAGTTTGGTAGCGAATAGATAGATAGCAAATAAATAGCTAGCTATGTAGCTAGCCTTTCAAAACTCTCAAGGTCACTTTACAGTCACAGGCTCAGTTTTTTTCTTGCAGGTGAGCAGCGGCAGCCACAATTTCATCGAATGATTTGGCTCTTTTGTCCCTCAGCGGAGCCCGTACCTTCTCCTACTTGTTCAATATGAAGACTCGCATCCCGGGCTTCCCCGCATGGGTGGAGGCGGAGCATAGCG
The DNA here is from genome assembly GCF_051943395.1 of Hippocampus bargibanti. Classification (NCBI taxonomy): domain Eukaryota; kingdom Metazoa; phylum Chordata; class Actinopteri; order Syngnathiformes; family Syngnathidae; genus Hippocampus; species Hippocampus bargibanti. Next base: position 818,359 of record NC_142737.1, read on the forward strand.
AGGACCTGCAGTACCTTTTCGGAAAACCTTTCGCTACGCCGCTCGTCTACTTCCCGCGACATCGCGACCTATCCCGGAACATGATCGCATACTGGACCAACTTCGCCAAGACCGGGTACGCTTCAAGAGTCCCCAGAAATAGTAATAAGAATACATTTCATTTATAAACCCCTTTCAAAACTCAAATAGATAGAAGGCTAGCTACCTAACAGATAGCTAATAGATAGACAGCTAGCTAGGTAGCCGTATAACTAATAGATAGCCAGCTAGATAGCTAGCTATCCAGCCAGATAGCTAATAGATAGCAAATAGACTAATAGACAAAACTCTCAAGGTCACTTTACAGTCACAGGATAAGTTTTTTTCTGTGGGTGAGCAGCGGCAGCCACACGCCACAGCGTTCACCGACCGAATGCAAAAAAAAAACAAAACCCATCAGAGACTCTGTCCTGATGGGTGTCTTCATGTCCTAATGTCTTTGTGTCCCCCCGCCCCCCTGGTGTCCAGCGATCCCAGTCAAGGATCCAGTAAGGTTCCGGTCCCGTGGCCCACTTTCGGCAAAAACCATCATCCCTTCATGACCATCAACCACAAGATGACCAAGTCGTCCGTCGGGTCGGTCTCCGTCCTCCGTTGACTTCCTGGTTAGCTTCCCGTCAGAAGTCGCTAACGTGCTAGCTGTGTCTCTCCAGTTACGACCTGAGGCAGAATTACGTCAAGTACTGGACGGAGACGTACAGCGTCCTGCCGTCGGCCCGGATGCCTCCACGCGAGTGACGGGAAGGCGGCCGAGGAGACGCCGAGGAGACGCCGAGTCGCTAGTTTTCGGTGAACGACATGATCCAATCCAATCCAATAAACCGCCTTAAATGAGTCACTACTCTTCTGAACAGGAAAAGAAGCTCCGACGGTTTTCGTGGAGATCGACCGCACGCCGACTTCAACTATCTTTTGATACTGCCGGTACTTTACGATACTATGTGCATGTGTGCATGAATGGTGCTATACAAAGAGCTCTTGAACAACAGTGATACCTCGGTTTACAAACTCCTTGGCTTACGAACTTTTCAGTTTACGAACGTTACATTGATGAAAATTTTACCTTGGCATACAAACTATTTTTTGGGATACACACGGAGCTGCCACAATGAGTGATGTGTCGTTCGTGAACAAGCCCGTTTTGCTAACAACAAAATGGCAGCCGACTGTTTTTGTCCTCTATTCCCCGCCCCCAGTCGTCGGTTAAAGCCACGTGATTCGTCAAGAACGCAGCAGTGAAGGGAAGTGGTTTAACCATTAAAGAGACAGGCAGACGGCAGAGAAAGAGTGAGAAAATGGATAGAAAACAGTGATATTTGGACTAGTTTCAACTTTGATAGTTCAAAGGCAGAGTGTAGGCTGCAAGGTTAATATCAGGCTCCACAAATAACCCGCACAAGCCATCATTTCTTTAATTATAATACCATAGCACATTTATTAGACATCAAATAAGGTCTATTTTGTGTAGTTTTAAGGCTTAGAAAATTAGAAAGTAGAAAATGATATGGACCTGCGAACGGATTATTCTCATTTGAATGGTTTCCTATGGGAAATTATTTTTTGGGATACACACTTTTCGACTTACACACTCTGTCTGGGAACCAATTAAGTTCGTAAGCCAAGGTATCACTGTATTGGGACATAAGACAAAAGACAATTAGAAAAACAACAACAAAAAAAATCCCCAGATGCTTCCAAAAGAGGAAGGGCACGATTAGAATGTTGCGCAATCACCGCAGTGAAAATCACCATTTGCTGAGCTAACACAACAACAATAATAATAATAATAATAATAATAATAATACATAACATAATAATAATAATAATAATACATTTCATTTTTAAGCGCCTTTCAAAACTCTCAAGGTCACTTAACAAGACATTTTGCTTGTGTTTTGATTTTTCCCCCGTGGTTACGCCTTGAACAGATGAAACTTAAGTCGACCTTGTATGCCTATTTTTATTGATATTTTTGCATGTTGCAAATTATACATTTTGACCAAAAAAAAATTAAATTACTGCGAAGCCACTAAAAAAAAGATTTTCAAAATAAAGTATCAGTCAGAAATGTGAACAATTAAAATCACTGCAAAGCCACCCGAAAAAGAAATCAAAATAAAGTATCAAATCAGAAAAGTGAACATTTTAAATCACTGCGATGCCGCTAAAAAAATACAATAAAAAGCTTTTCAAAATAAAGTGTCAAATCAGAAAAGTGAAAAATTTAGACCACTGCGAAGCCTGCAAAAAAAAAAAAACGTTTTTCAAAATAAAGAGTCAAATCAGAAAAGTGAAATATTTAAATCACTGCGAAGTCACCCCCCAAAAAACAATATAGATTTTCAAAATAAAGTATCAAATCGTAAAAGTGAACAATTTAAATCACTGCGAAGCCGGCCAAAAAAAAAAGCTTTTCAAAATAAAGTGTCAAATCATAAAAGTGAAAAATTCAAATCACCGTCGAGCCAGGAAAAATATAAAAAGCTTTTCAAAATAAAGTGTCAAATCAGCAAAGTGAAACATTAAAATCACTGCAAAGCTACCCAAAATAAGCACAGCTTTTCAAAATAAAATATCAAATCAGAAAAGTGACAAATTTAAATCACTGCAAAGCCACCATTTTTTTTCTAAATAAAGTGAAAAACTTAAATCACTGCGAACCCACGTTTTAAAAGGCTTTTCAAAATAAAATATCAAATCAGAAATGTGAAACATTTAAATCAATGCAAAGCCACAATTTTTTTAAAAGCTTTTCAAACTAAAATATCAAATCAGAAAAGTGAAACATTCAAATCACTGCAAAGCTACCCAAAATAAGCACAGCTTTTCAAAATAAAATATCAAATCAGAAAAGTGAAAAATTTAAATCACTGCAAAGCCACCAATTTTTTTCTAAATAAAGTGAAAAACTTAAATCACTGCGAACCCACGTTTTAAAAGGCTTTTCAAAATAAAATATCAAATCAGAAATGTGAAACATTTAAATCAATGCAAAGCCACAATTTTTTTAAAAGCTTTTCAAACTAAAATATCAAATCAGAAAAGTGAAACATTCAAATCACTGCAAAGCCACCATTTTTTTTCAAAAAGCTTTTCAAACTAAAAGGTGAAATCAGAAAAGTGGCTGGGCATCCAGCGCTGCCACGCGAGCTGCGAACAGTGCCACGCTTTTCTCCACGTGAGCGTTGACCGTCGCCGGAGTCGCACGCGGATTCTCGCGCACGAATTGAGCCACGTTCAGGATGCACTCCATCTAAGGTCACGCGTGCACACACACACACACACACACACACACACACACACACACACACACACACACACACACACACACACAACACACAGCAACACACACACACATATACACTAATTCAACAGAAATTCCAGCAACTTTAAAATCAAGCAACTTTTCAGGCAACAATTTGCCTCCCAAATCACCAAGCTCCAAGCAAACGCACTGAGCCACATCTGAGCTTCTCACACTTTAAACCCCAAATAGCAGCCCCACAAAAAAATGAGCGACAATACGACAAGCTATATTATGAGCTTCAGTCTCATGAATATTATTTTTCATGTATTACACCCAAAAACAAACAACGTCAAAGTCCTTGTGAAAAACATTGCTCATTTCCATTCATTTGAATGGCCAGGCCACTTTTCCATTCATTTCTATGAATGCGCTGCCAGGGAGTGCAGTACCGCCTTTGACCGCAAGGAGCGGTCTCCCTCACGAAAAATTGAGTGGAGCGCAGTACCGCCTCTGGCCGCCAGAGGAACGCTCTCCCCCATTCATTTCAATGGCCAGGCCACTTTTCCATTCATTTCCACGGAGGCGCTACCAGGGCGTGCAGTACCGCCTTTGGCCGCCGAGGGCGCGCTCCCCCATTCATTTGAATGGCCATGGCCATTTTCCCACTCATTTCTATGGAGGCGCAGTACCGCCGGTGGCCTGCAGCGGACGATCCGCCATTCATTGGGGGGTGCGCCTTATACACCGGAAAATACTGAACTACAAAGACCACATGACGCACTGGAGAGAGCCATCGGCGGCCGTACCTTGTAGGCGTCTACCCTGGACTGTCCCGTGACACGGCCCAGAAGTTGGTGGGCGACGCGGATGCGGGTGCTCAAGGTCAGCAGGTCACGATCCTCTTGGCTGTTGGAGCTCAGCCATTTTAGCAGCGCCACCTGCGACAAATGCCAGCGCCGTCCGTACCAGGCAGAACATAAAACAGGTTGGGGTTTTTGTTGTTGCTGTTGCTTTTTTTATGGCTTTGTGTTGCCAGCCAAAATATTGCGAGAGTCAAATAAAATGGAGGCAAGATATGGAGCTACTTGGGTATGGATAGGCGAGCATTTGTTGAATGGGGCGCGCTAATACCGAATGACCACACTCGCAAATAATAATAATAATAATAATAATAATAATAATAATAATAATAATAATAATAATAATGATGATGATCATAATAATAATCATAATAATAATATAAATAGAATAACAACAATAACAAAAATAATAACAACAACAACAACAATAATAATAACTATAATAATAATAACAACAACAATAATAACTATAATAATAACAACAATAATAATAATAACTATAATAATAATAATAATAATAACAATAATAACAAAATAATAACAATAATTGCAATAATAATAATAACTATATTACTAATACTACTAATAATAATAACTGTAATAATAATCATAATAATAATAACTATAATAATAATAACAATAATAACTATAATAATAATAATAACAACAACAATAATAAAAAAATAATAATAACAATAATAGCAATAATAATAATAATAATAATTAGAATAATAATAATACTAATACTACTACTAATAATAATAATATAATAATAATAATAATAATAATAATAAATATAATAATAATCATCACAATAATAATAATAATAATCATCATAAAATAAATAAAATAATAATAATAATACATTTCATGAATAAGCGTCTTTCAAAACTCTCACTTTACAGTCACAACATTAAGTTTTTCTGTGGATGAGCAGCGGCAGCCACACGCGCCAGCATTCACTCAACCCGGAATAACTCAAATAGCTCGCTAGCTAATAGATAGATTGATAGCTAATAGACAACTAGCAAGGTAGCAAATAGATAGCTAGCTATGTAGCTAATAGTTAGGTAGTTAGGTAGCTAATAGATAGCTAGATAGGTAGCCAGCTATAGAGCCAGGTAAATAGCTAATAGATGGCTAGCTAGCTAATAAATAGCAAACACTAATACCAAGTTGGCCCACTGTTTAGGCCACTCCCCTCAAAGGTACACATGCAACACTAGATTTCCAACTTGACTAGCAGTTCTTGATGATACAGTCATCACTTCATGGCAAAGAAAATACAAAATAGGATCGATGGGCATTGTGCCTAAATTAGGATGTTGATGAATATGCAGAGCATATATTCATGACCTGAATCGAATTTGATGATGCTTTTTTGCGTGTTTTTGTACCTGGAAATTCTTCTCTATTGCCAAGTTAAACTATTACAAAACGAACAGGAAACAAAAAAATAGTGTCCGTTGTCCTTTAAGTGGCTATCGTTTTTTTCCTTAGCAGAATCAAAATGACGATTGCTAATTTACAACAATGAGATGTTTATTGTTTTAGTGTGTGTTTTTTTAGAGGGAATGTGTGAGGACAGACGGGGAACATCCAAATTCAACACCGGGAGTTCAATTGAACAGAAAACTATTTTTCGTTATCTCGTGGATCAAATGATGTCAAAATGCGGGGCGAGTGACAAATTCAGACGAATGACAAGCAAAACATCTTCCGGAGCAGTTATTTGATGACGTTATTGGAATGTTTGGCACTCTGCCCTGAAAAACATCATCGTCCGCTTGCTTACCTGCTGAAATAAATCCATGTTGCTCATTCGTCCATCGCCCGTCGACATGTTCAGCGACGAAGTCACGAAAACAAATTAGAGACCTTTTTTTGTCAACAAAACCTCAGGGCGATTTACGACAGTGACTTCTGTTTACATTTACGGCTCGGCCAGCTTCTTCTTCGCTCTCGTCTTCTTGGCGCTTGTTGGCTGTAATCGAAACCGCTGCCGCCACCAAGCGGCCGAGGCGTCACATTGCTACAAATGTCCCCAATTGCTCTGTCTCTCAATGTATATTTTTTTGTATTATTTTATACGGAAGTGGATTATAAGAATAATAGATTTCATTTTTAAGCGCCTTTCAAAACTCTCAAGGACACTTTAATAATAATAATAATAATAATACATTTCATTTATAAGCGCCTTTCAAAACTCTCAAGGTCACTTTACAGTCACAGGATCGGATTTTACTGTGGGTGAGCAGAGGCTCACCCACACTCAACCCGGAATAACTCAAATAGATAGTTAGCTAGCTAATAGTTTAAGGCTTATTTAGTAGAAAATTATGTTTCATGGGGACCTGGGAACGGATTATTCTCATTTTAATGGTTTCTAATGGGAAACTAATGTTTGGAAGACACACTTTTCGCCTTACACACATTTTCCGGGAACCAATTAAGTTCGTAAGCCAAGGTATCACTATACATGTATGCGTATCATAATGGTCAAAGGTAAAAAAAACAACTTTATTATACTGTACAGTTTATTTCTTTAATTATAATACAATAGCACATTTATTATACATAAAATAAGGTATATTTTGTATAGTTTTAAGGCTTATTTAATAGAAAATTATCTTTTATGGGGACCTGGGAACGGATTATTCTCATTTTAATAGTTTCCTATGGGAAACTAATGTTTGGAAGACACACTTTTCGCCTTACACACATTTTCCGGGAACCAATTAAGTTTGTAAGCTGAGGTATCACTGTCGATATATATTTAGAATCAACTGGTTCCTGTCCCTGTGTTGCGGGTTCATGGATCAGAATCACAGACATGGTTTTAGATACACTGATATATTTGTCCAAGAAATATGAACACACATTTCAAATGAGTTTTTGGCAGTCATACAATCATCATCATCATCATGTCATAAAATGGCGGAGAACGGCGCTATTTAGCTTTGCTAAAAGTTCCTAGCTGTTTGGTGTTGACGTCCTTGAGTTGCTCCAGCTGCCGCTGAGCTCGCCGGTACAAGTATTCAATGTGCATCACGTCCGTTTTTTGGATCTTGGCGTTCTCCCGGAACTGGTCTCGGATGCGGGGCAAGAATCCCGGTTTGTCCCGCCCGGCCCGGAGAAACTGCCGGTACAGCGCCAGGACCTGCTTTTGTAGCTTGCTGTGCCGCGCCATCCGCTAAAAGTTGACGTAAGACGCTGGAAGCTAAATGCGCCTTCCCCCCAAATCAGGCTGGCGACCAGGCGCTGATGCCACGGAAACGTCGGACAAGACCTGCCGAAGCATCCACAGGGAACAATTCCTCTGTAAGCGATCCTGGTGAGCGATGCTTTTCCGGGAGACAGGAAGCACAAAACTATTTCACAAGCAGGAAGGCAGGGAGGAAGATTTCATGGACAGCCGACACCATTTTTTGGTTTCCTAACTGACATCAGAAAAATGTTTGATAGCATCTAAAGTAGCCAAAACACGCAGGATGATATTTTTAGTCAAATGCAAAATAATAATAAAAATTACTTAGTATCCCAAAACTGCCACAAAATGAGCTCGGAACTGGGCAAATTCAGAAAGTCCCGCCCCCTTGTTCGTGACATCACGCCAGGATACTCCTTCACAAACTGCCTTGCTCCAGAATCAAGAGTTCAAATTCGGAGAAGATGCTTTCTAGTTACTCTTCCAGTTATGAATATGATTCAAATAGTTCTGAAGAGGAAAGCATAAATGTTTGCAATGGATTAAAGAAGTCCTTCGGTATCAATTCGAGCCGTCTGGACTCCAATGTAGCGCCCAGAAAATGCACAAGATGGCGCACACGCTGCGTTGGAAATGGGCTGATTTGTCTGCTGGCAATTTGTGTCAACTTACACTTTCTTGATGCGTGTTACCGCAATTGGCTGCGACACACAACGATTCACCATTGTGTTATTTATGTCGTTTTCCTTCTAATTTCGCCATCAACATGATGTTGTCAGACAAAAAAAGTACCCAAAATGCATTGTGTGTCACTTTCTCGGTCAGGGGTGTTCCTTCCGTGACGTCACTTAGGGCATCGTCACCAACTCAAAAACAAGACTTCATGAATATTCAGCGCAAGTTTTAAAACGTAAAATATAGGTAGCTATATGCGCTGGAATTTTATTTTTTTTACGCTCAGTAGAAGTCATTTGAAGCCATTTTACAAATTATGGACACAACTTGGTTGTCCTTTAATTATAGCACAATTGAGGGCTTTTTTGTTGTGCAATCTTTCTCACACAGATTATTGACCATAAATTCTCAATCGGGTTCACGTCTGGTGAATTGCCAGGGCAATCCATCGCAATAATGTCCTTCTGTTTAAAGAAATATGCGCTGTTGTATCCATCTCAATGAAGAAGAACTGATTAGTAAAACAAAAAAAAAAACCTTTTTATACCCGACGGAAAGGGGATTAGGACATGGTAATCCATTAATTATCCAATCAGAGGCCTGGCAAACAAGTATAGTGATAGCTCGGTTTTCGACCATAATCCGTTTCAGAAACCTGTTCAAAAACCGAAACAGCACTTTCCATTAAAATCAATGTAAAAAATCTTAATCCGTTCAAAGTCTAGAAAACAACTTTTTAACAATTTCATTGCATAAACCGGATAAAAACTTCATAATAGAGCAGGTCATGTGTAAAATTCTATCAAAACAAACTTTTATTTTCTCCAATTTTTAACATGTACATAAAAATCTCTCTAGCTTTCTGCCACGGGGCGTGTTGGCACATATCCCGAGCTGTCTTTGGACAAAACACAGGGCACACTAACTTTTCAAACCATCCTCTGCTTGCTTTAAATTCATACTATTCAGGAGATCTTACCCAAATATGTCAGCATTTTCGCAAAAATAAAACAACAACAATATTAATGCATCAGTCACAATGAGGAAGACGTGACATTTATGGAAGTGACGTATAAGGAAGCGGAGGGTAGTCGAGTGATGCATTCAGATGCACTCGGTTTAGTTGAGAACCAAATTTCGGTTGTATACCGGGGCATAAAAAAACAGACATTTTTGGTTGAAAACCGAATGGGATGAGAACCGAGATGTTCGAAAACCGAGCTTTGACTGTAATTAGTGAATGTGGTTGGTCAAATATATCAGACAGAATCCATCCATATCGTGACAAACATTGCTCTGAACTTTTCACAAGCTTTAGAATGATTTAAACTAGCAAACAGTCCAGATCACGGGATGGTGCAATTAATTTGCACAAGGGTGTATGTTTTGGTGGCAGCGTTGAAATGAGTTAATGGACACACGTCCTACCTGAGTCATTCTCACTTGATGGAATTGCACTCACGCTCCTCTCGCCATACAAAAAAAAAATACAAAACGCCTCAAGAAAACAAAAAAATATATACTTGAGGAAAGAAGCAAAGTCGACGTCAGGCTAATGATTTACTTCCACTCATCGTTTTACGTCATTGAATTGGCGTCGAAAGGACGGCTAACCTTCACGTCATTAGCTCAATGCTAGCCCCGATATGCTAGCATGTTACGACAGAAACGCCAGGAAGAAGCGCACGCGTACTGCTGATTTCAATTTCAAAATAAAATCAAATTTGCTTCGAATTCTCAAATGCTGAATAAAGACGCGGACAAGCGCGAAAAGCAAGTATTTTATAACATAAAGATCTTGTATTTCTATGACGTTTAGAAGAATAGTGGTTTTCGAATCTGATTTGAGCACACCTAAACGTTTCTTTTATAAAAGCTCAAGGTGAAAGTAAATGTACATCCGGAGGCGTCACCCAATCGCATATGTGAAAACACCGCAGATGATTTTAAGCCGAAAACCAGATCGATGAAAGTCTCTGATTTGGAATACTGTATCGAGTATCGATTATCAGTCTACGTTCGGTAAATGACGCTCATCTTAAAATATTTGACGATTTTTTAGTGTGCTTACCGTTTACGTGCACTTTGTCAACAACATTGTTATAGCAGGCTGCTAAGTAGGACATGGATGACGTAGTATTAAAAAAACAAATCACTTGCTTTAGTTTCTTCTTGCGCTACAATTCAACTTGACTTCGGTTCCATGACGCAACGTTTTTTTAATAATAATAATAATAATAATAATAATAATTAAGTATATTTTATTTCAAGCGTCTTTCAAAGCTCTCAGGGACACTACAATCACAGACAAGCATAGCTTCGATAATAAATAAAATACAATTATAAATAGAATACAATAAATAAAATAAAATGCAATTTTAAATACGTGGCTTTCGAGATGGGATTTGAAAGTGGGAGGTCGGGCCAATAAGAGGCCAGCGATCCGGTCACATGGAGGCGATGGCGCTGGAGCAGGTGGAGGCGCAGGTGGAGCGTCTGCTGAGCGGACTCGGGTGTGAGGTGACGACGTGCGACGTCGGCTTGGAGCAGAGCAAGCCGGCGACGCTCAGGAACAACGTCACGTACATCGTGTGTGCCGTCGTCTTCAACGACTCGGTGAACGAACGCCGCCGAAATACATCCAGATGCATTGTGGGAATCCAGAACTGCCTGTTGTTGCCTAACTACTTCGATGTATGTGTGCGTCAGGAGGAGGTTTTGATGGTCCAGGAGGCCAAGCAGGACTGTTACAAAAAGTGGTACCTGCCGGCGGGGAGGGTGGAGGTTGGCGAGAGCCTCCAGGAGGCGCTGATGAGAGAGGCGAGTGAAAACGCCGGCGTCCGTCCCAAGACAATTAGACAATTAACGCAGCGAAAGCAATGTACAGTGATACCTAGGCTTACGAACTTAATTGGTTCCCAGACAGAGTGTGTAAGGCGAAAAGTGTGTTTCACAAATATTAATTTCCCATAGGAAACCATTAAAATGAAAATAATCCGTTCCCAGGTCCCCATAAAACATCATTTTCTACTTTCTAAGCCTTAAAACTAAAACACAAAATATACCTTATTTTATTTTATGTATACTAAATGTGCTATGGTATTATTATTAAAGAAATAAACTGTGCTGTATAATAGTCATTTTATTTATATTTGTGATGGTTGTTGATGGCTTGATGGAATGGAGTAGCCGCTTTCATCAGCATTAAACACTTGAGGAACGTAGCCTTCTTCTTTCACCATCTTGAGGAATGATCCTTTGGCTTGCGCAGGTCATTTGTGGAGCCTGATTGATGGGAATTTTAACTTTGCAGTCTACACTCTGCCTTTGAACCATCAAAGTTGAAACGAGTCCAAATGTCACTGTTTTCTATCCATTTTGTCACTCTCTGTCGTCTGCCTGTCTCTTTCATGTTTAACTCCCCCCAAAACAAGCCGGCTGCCATTTTCCTTTAGGAGAACGTCCACTCATTGTGGCAGCTCCGTGTGTATCCTGAAAAATAGTTTGTATGCCAAGGTAAAATTTTCATAAATTTAACGTTCGTAAACTGAAAAGTTCGTAAGTCATGGGGTTCGTAAACCGAGGTATCACTGTATCCTCCGTCAGGCAAAATTGCTTCGAATGACTCAGATTGGTCAGAATCCGAACACGAAAATGCCACGTTTTGTTGAGTGTCATCAGAGGGGCCCCGGGATGGAGTTTGTAAGCCAAGGGGTTCGCGAACCGAGGTATCGCTGTAGCTCCAGGGGCTGAATTTCCCATTAACGTCTGCGTACAGGTGAAGGAGGAGGCGGGCTTTGAGTGCCAGCCAATCACGTTGCTGCTGATCCAAGAGCAGGGACCTCAGTGGATCCGCTTCATCTTCCTGGCCAAGATCACAGGTTGGGCGGTCGCGGAGTTGCAGCGCAAAACCGCAGTAGCTGAGCCAGTTAACTGTCTGTTCTTCCAGGAGGGAGCATCAAGACTTTGTCTGCGGCGGATCAGGACTCCCTCCAGGCCGCCTGGTGGGACAGGCGGTCCCCTTTGCCTCTGAGGGGCCGGGACATCATGCGTCTCATCGACTTTGGGCTCAAGTAAGACCTTGTTTTGTTTAGAAGTGGTCTTGGACGTGTTCCTGAGATGTACTGGTTTCGGACTTGTCTCTGAGTCTTAGGGTCTTGGACCTTGTACTGACTAGTTGTCTTGAAGTCAGAGTGGTCTCGGATTGAAGTCAGAGTGGCCCTGGACTCGTCTCTGAGTCAACATGGTCTTTGACTAGTCCGCGTTGTCTTATCCAAATTAGAGCGGTCTTGGACAAGAATTTGACTCAGGGTAGTCTTGAACTTTTTTTTCTGAGAGTAAGTGGTCATGCACTGATGTCTTGAGTTTTGTTTGTGGTGGATTCAGGTACCGCCACGACGCCTGGCATCCCATCACACTGCCGTTGGACATGAGCTGCCGCCACGTGGTCCAGAGGCTGGTGCTGACCTTCAGCACAGACGATAACGTCTGGATCCTGGTGGTCAAAGGTAGACACCGCGTCTCCGGCCTTTCCGGGATTGGTTCAGATCAATGGATTTTGACAGTACTCGGCCATCTTCCCGCGGTGTCCGTCAGCCCCCAGGCCACACCTCCCCGTAGCGGCAGCCCTGAAGACTCACGCCGTCACGTGGGCGGCCAACACGGTGGCGCAGGACGCCATGCCATCCACATACTACGAACACAACGTCAACACGCTAGGCGTGTTTAGCCTGCAGCACGACGGTCGGCAACACGGAAAGACCGACGGCGCCTGCTTCAACGCGCTCGTGGCCCTGCAGCCCGACCGTGTGGTGCGTGACGAGGACGGCGCCGAGATGCCGCCGCCCCCAGCCCAGGAGCCGCCGTCGGTGGAGAACCCGCGCTACGTCTGGCACCGGGTCCTCACGCCTGACGTCAGGGAAAAACTGCTGGAAATAAGCAAAAATGGCAGCATCCTACCCATGCATAGCCTCTACTGAGGGTCGATACTAGTACAAGTTGTCATTCTTGAGTGCAGTTGTACTTTTGCGACACAAAATTACAATGAACAGATTTAACAGACTCTTCTGGTCCCACCGACACTTAGGTAACACAGTCAGGTCAACGCAACAGTTCTACAGATTGTTTACGGATGTTACTGTGATTCGCAAACCCTTTTCACCCAAACGGGAAAAAAAATCCCCCCACACTTGATTTCACTCGTGTATATGAAACGTTTTCCAGGGTTTTTATACGTTTTACAAATATTTTTTAGTTTGAATAAAAATAGGAAAAACGCCAGTTGACTGTGGATCCAAAAGCCGCCATTTTTAATTGGCACCCTTTTCTCCCGCCAGTCACTTCCTGTCTCATACTATTGCTGCCCCTTACTGGACAAATCTTGCTACTGCATGCGACAAGAGTCAAAGGATATCCCAGCGAACGTTTTGGTTGGGGCACAAAGAAGCTACAAATGTTTTCATTGTTTCAGTGTAAATTCAACGTTTATCAGCGTTTTTTTTTTCGTTTCAGTAAAAAAGGAAAAGCATCTTGTCGGGTTGACTGTCGATCCAAACCACCATTTTGATTTTTTTTCTCGCCAATGTCACTTCCTGTGTCTCAAACTATTTCCGCCCCTGCTGGACAAATCTACGGCAGAAGAGTCTAAACATATGCCTGCGAACATTTGGTTCTGGTCCAAAGAAGCTACAAATGCTAAGTGTATATTAAATATTTAACAGCGTTTTTATAATTTAGATTTTGTTTGAAATAAAAAAAAAGTAAATTACCTCGTCGGTTTGACTGTAGATCCAGGAGCCGCCATTTTGAATTTTCGCCCTTTTGTCCCGCCATTCTGTCACTTCCTGTGTCTCAAACTATTTCCGCCCCTGCTGGACAAATCTACGGCAGAAGAGTCTAAACATATGCCTGCGAACATTTGGTTCTGGTCCAAAGAAGCTACAAATATTAAGTGTATATTAAACATTTATCAGCATTTTTATTGTTTTGTTTTCGTTTGAATAACTACCTGGTCGGTTTGACTGTAGATCCAAAAGCCGCCATTTTCTCCCACCATACTGCGTCACTACCTGTGCCTCATACTATTTCCGTCCCCTTCTGGACAAATCGCGCTACAAAAAGCTAAAAAAGCTACAAAGTATTCAGTGGACAGAAAGTTGACTAGAGAGACATTTCCGGTGTTGCTTTTGCATATTCCAAATACCTGTACAGCTATTCGCTTTCCATCCCTCGTTTGCCAACTTCCAAAGCGCATTTGTGGCATGAGAGTTTTGAAAATGAAACACGCCACACGCGCCAGCGTTCACTCAACCAGGAATAACTCAAAAAGATAGAAAGCTAGCTAATAGAATGCTAGATAGCTAGCTAATAGACAGCCAGCTAACTAGATAGCCAATATGTTTCCTTACTCAAATAGCTAGCTAGCTATATTGCATGAGAGTTTTGAAAGGCGCTTACAAATGAAATGTATTATTATTATTATTATTATTATTATTATTATTATAGATAGCCAGCCAGATAGCTAACTAGCCGGCCAGTGTTACTGTAAAGTGTCCTTGAGAGTTTTGAAAGGCGCTTAGAAATGAAATGGCTTATCATCATCATCATATTAATAATATTAATAATAATAATAATAATACATGTCATTTCTAAGCGCCTTTCAAAACTCTCAAGGTCACTTTACAGTCACAGGATAAGCTTTTCTGTGGGTGAGCAGCGGCTACCACGCGCGCCAGCGTTGACTCAACCCGGAAGTCACTCAAATAGATAGAAAGCTAGCTAGCCAATAGATAGCTAATAGCTAGATAGCTCGCCAGCTATATAGCTAAATAGCCAATAGATAGCTAGCTAGATAGCCGGTCAGGGAGCTAGATAGCTCGCTAGATAGCAAATAGCTAGCTAGCGCCAAAACAGGAACTTCAGATCTTGTCCCGCTCTGTCTTGGCGGAGTCCGTCCCAGCATCACCGGAAGAAGGTTGAACCTCGGTGAGAAAGATCTTGCGATAGACCCATTCCTTCGCCGGTTCTTTTCCGTTCTCTCTGCATTGTTGTTTGTAAAGCTGATGCATTTGCGCCACGGTCAAGCCCGACCAGAAATATTTGCCGTCCCGTTGGCGCTCGCCGCGCTGGCTCTCGTTCTTGGGGAAGGAGGAGATGTGTTGTTTGATAGCCCGTACGGACTCCCGGCTGATTCTCTTCCGATTGTCCCGCTTGCTTCCGCCAGAAGGCAAATCCTGGCCTTTCTCCACCTGTTTCAGGAGCGCTCGATAAACTCTCCCGTTGGAAACGCACAGCGTGCTGAGGAAAAAAGTCTTGCACACTTCCACGTAGCCGCCGCGGAGGGTGCTGAAGCTGTATTTGCGCGTGTAGGTGCGAATTTTAGGCCCGCCGGCCGCGGCTCCTCCTCGGCGTGGCGGCGCTCGCTGTCGCTGGATGTTGATCAGTTTGACGGAAGCGCAGATGAAAGCGTTTTGCAGGTCAAAATTGCCCGTGGACCAGAAATTCCGGAAGATCGTTTGGCGTTCTTCTTCCGAGACATTCTGGCTGCATTTGTGGCGGCATTTGTGGCGTTGGAGCGGGACCAGGTTTTTCTCCGGGATGGTGACGCCTCTGGTGTTCACGTAGGCCTCGCCTCGATTTCGGGCCTCTCTCATGTCACTGCTGAGGCATTCGTGTGGTCCGCGTTTTCTCTTTTTACGACGTGGAGCTGAAAAACAAACGCTGGATATTTCATACCCGCCATCTTCGCGGATTTTTGTTTTTTTTAACTCATGTAAAACATAAAATATAACATGTAAAGAGCCATTCATGATTTTGTTTGGGTTTTGCTTTTTTTCTTTCATGCTCGGGTGCCGATAAAGCGCTGACCATGGCCTCTGGCCATGTTTCTTTCTTTTCCACAAGGGGGCAGCATTTCCCCTTTTTTTCCCACGTTAGCGCTTTGTTCCAGCTTCAACTGTTGTTCAAGCGCAATATATTTATTTTATGTCATATTTCATATTTGATGTTTTATATATATTTTGTTGTGTGACCCCCGAAGGGAAAAGCCGAAAGGAGAAGATATTTTATATTATGTTTTATTTTACGTTTTATTTTATACGTCTGTGTAAGCTCTCAGTCGTACAGGAGTGGTCCATCGATGAGAAGGTTTCTTCAGCCGTCATCTGTACAAAAGTGAAGGTTTCGGACGTTTCGCCTCCTATCCAAGAGGCTTCGTCAGCGAACTAAAGTCTGACTGGTCGTATCGGCCCCATAGGTTTTATTTTATATTGTATTTTTTATTTTTATTTATTTTATTTATATATATATATTATTATTATATTATATACATATATATTATTTATTTATATATTTTATTTTTTATATTGTATTTTTTATTTTATGTTTAATTTTATGTTTTATTTTACATTTTATTTTGCATTTTATTTTACATTTTATTTTATGTTATTTTATCTTATATATTTTATGTTTTATATATTTCTTTGCACATGTCTGGCAGCGAATGAGTTAATCAAAACAAAAACGGCGCATAATCTCATCAACAACGCGTGTTGCACTCACCTTGATCGGCGTTGCATCGAGTGGTCGCACTTTGATCCAAATGTGAGGTACTGCTGTCATCTTCCGTGTCGCAGGTTAGATCACAGTCAGTATCGTCTGGGTAATAATAATAATAATAATAATAATAATAATGTTATTGTTACCGTTACTACTATGATGATGATGATTATCTTCACCTTGAGAGGGTGGCCGATTGTTGACAAGTTGCTGCGTGTGGTCGTCGTATGGGAGCAGCCCAGACAGGTTGTCAACTTGGGCTTCTCCAAATGGACTGGAAGCAACCAGTTGCGACCAAACGGTTGCTTCCTCTTTGTCCCCTTCAGTCGGCATGTCAAACATGCTGATGCTAGCCCCCTCTTCCTCCTTTTCCTTTTTGAAGAAGAGGAAGGGCTCTGGAGGTTCTTGTTTCTCTGTCACACAAACACATTCCGACAGCATGTCAATCACAATTTTGACCTTTTGACCTCCGAAGAGCAAAGTTTATGCATTCTAAGTCAACACGAAAACAAATGGAAAAAAAAGCAAAAAAGCCGAGTTGACATCACGCCATCACGTGAATGTAAACAAAGTCAAGACGATTTATGTACAGCAACAGTGTCTGAAAATTAAAAATTGCCGAACGAACCGAAATCCCGAAATTTTCAAACCGAACGAAGATTTCGAAATCGGAATAAAGCAAACATTTGATTAGAAAAAAAAATCTCGTCTTTTTTTTTCTTGAAAAAGTTGTCGGCCACCTGGTTGTACGCCCGACGTAGAAGTTGCACGCCCCGGGCGTCCGGGCAGGTGTTATTTCAGACACTCCTAATGCTTCTTTTTGCTTTGAACTTAGTAGTTATGGAGAAAAATATATATTCTACCACTTCTATGAGTTATAAAAATACTACTCACCTTTATAAACTATAGTGTTAGCAAAAAGAGCGTAAACTTCAATACATTTTTCCCTCGTTTTTCGTTGTAAGAAATCCAAAATGGCTGTCACTGAATACTAGCAAAGAAAATTGCGAGGTCTAACAAATATATATGCTAATGCTTCGTTTGGCTTGTAACTTGGCAGTTATGGAGAAAAATATGGATTCTACCACTTCGATCAGTTATAAAAACACAACTTACTCACCTTTATAAACCGCAGTGTTAGCAAAAAGAGCGTAAACTTTAATCCATTTTTTTCTCGTTGTCCTATTAGGAAATTTCACGAACCAGCATGGAGGGGAAACGTGAAATACGTCATCATAAACTGTATCGCTTGGAAAATCCCACCAAAAACCACGACGTACTTCACAAAAATGCAATGATATACGACGACGAGTACAGAGTGCGCTCGCTTCACTGGACAGACACAATGGCGGTGGAATATGGCTCACTGTAGCGTACCTATATTGTTGCACTTTACATCGATTTCATGTTCCTCACGGGGGAATATTTCTGGAAACGTCTTTTAAAAACCTGCCCGATAAAGCTGGTAAAGGATATTTTACACGCGCTTTTTATGGTGCCTAGCAAACCGTTGGGCTAATGCGTTTAAACATTTGGGGTGACGCCGATCCAACATGCGTACAAACCATATTGCTGTGCCACATCCGCAGGCTTGTAAACGGCTTCCAGTTGTCGGTGTCGCTCGATCTCGTTTCTCGCTCGGCAAAGTTGCTCCTCGTACGAGGCCATCGTCCGTTCAAACATTTCCACGATCTCGTCGGCCGCCGCCAGCATTCGCTCCCTCACCAAATCTTTCAACATTTTGATGTTGAGGTTTTGTCTCCCACCCAAGTTTTGATTTGCTTGCCTGTTTGTTTTCGTCTTCCTACTCGTCGTCGGCCCAGCGTTTGTTTTGAAGCGATGACCAACTTCCGCCTTCTTCTTCTTCGGTGGTGTCACATGACGTGGAGGAACCAAACTGGCTCGTAGCAAGTCCTCCATCTTGAAATGGTTACGATAATATAATACTACTACTACTACTACTACTACTACTACTACTACTACTACTACTACTACTACTACTACTAATAATAATAATAATAATAATAGTAATAATAATAATGTAGCCGTTGAGGAAGGAGCACACACGACTGAATGTGGAGAAGTGTTTATTCCAACGGCAAAAAGTGGATCTCTCTCAAACAGAAAATGCAGTCAAATACATGTATATTATACATGTACGTATTTGACATATACATATACATTGTATATGTAACATAAACCCGCGCCCTCCCGTGCACCTGCTGGGTGAGATGCCTGGTCCTGGTGCCGACACAATAATAATAATAATAATAATAATAATAATAATAATAATAATAATAATAATAATACATTTCCTTTATAAGCACCTTTCCAAGCTCTCAAGGACACTTAACAGTCACAGCGCAGCGGCAGCCACACGCGCCAACGTTCACTCAACCCGGAAGTAACAGAGTAAAAACAAAACAAAAAAACTAAATAACAACGACGACCCTGACCGACCAAGGATCCTTCTTTATGGGAGAAACACAAAATAGAAGTACAGGGTGTATAAACTAAGATACATAAAAATACTTATAATTGAAATCAACAATTAAAATGTAACTTTTGAACGAAAGAAGAGGTTCGAGCATTTTCAATCAGGGCCATGTAACGTCATAAGTGCACCGCATAAATCGACCAGCAGGTGTCAGTGTAGTACCGTGTGAGAATTTGATGGCCAAAAAAAAGATTAAACGAAGGAGCCTTTCCAAAAGATAAAGATTTATCAGAGAGAAACATTGTTGAGGAACTAATAGAGCAAATCTGCATTTCTTTACTTTTTTTGTGTGTGTGAAAGACAATTAAAACACTAAAAAGGGAAACAGTATCTCCGCTCATACTAGTCTATTACTTCCATTTTCCGCTTAACTAATCTTGTGAAGTCATATAAAGAGCATCGCAGTCTTTTGCTTAGTTGGCATCATCATCATCATCATCATCATCATCATCATCATCATCATCATCATCATCATCATCATCATCGACATCGTCATCATATCCTGTGACTGTAAAGTGTCCTTGAGAGTTTTGAAAGGCGCTTCGAAATGAAATGTATCATCATCATAATACATGACATTTTAAGCGCCTTTCAAAGCTCTCAAGGACACTTTCGAGTCACAGACAAGCATAGGTAGTATAATCAATAAAATACAATCACAAATAGAATGCAATAAATAAAATAAAATTATACATAGAAACAAAAGAAAGAGCTACACAGAAAATAAATAGGTAGGGATCATCATCATCACCACCAACAACAACAACAATGGCAACCAACAAAGAATCCAATTAGCCATCCCCAATTTCCACTTCTTCCCTCACTGTTCCGCTCAAATGAGCCGGGGTGCAAACAAACAAACAAACAAACATGAATGAATAAAAGACAAACAAAAACCAAACAAACAAATAAATAAATAAACAGACAAACAATCCAAAAAAATACATAAACACGCAAATAAATTAATATGTACTAAGATAAATAAATAAATAAATACTGCATCGATCATGAAACAAACAACCAAATAAATGAACAAATAAATGAATAAATAAATAAATAAATGTCAGTAAAGATAATATAAATATTGTATAAATATAATATATATATACAATGAATAATAATGAATAAGTAATAAATAAATTAACAACCAACCAAACAAACAAATAAATAAATGCATAACTAGATTGATGAATGAAAGATAAACAAAATCAAATAAAAAATAAACAAGCAAATAAATTAATTAATACAAAGATGAATAAATAAATAAATACATAAATACTGCATCGATCAAGAAATAAACAACCAAATAAATGAATAAATAAATGAATAAATAAATAAATAAATACATGTCAGTAAAGATAATATAAATATTGTATAAATATAATATATATATATATACAATGAATAATAATGAATAAATAATAAATAAATAAACAAACAAACAAACAAATAAACGCATAACTGGATTGATGAATAAAAGACAAACAAAAACAAATAAAAAATAAACAAGCAAATAAATTAATTAATACAAAGATAAATAAGCAATAAATAAATAAATAAATAAAAATGAATAAATATGAACGAATGAAGTTTGGTAGCGCTAAGCTGTGACATCATTTATCAGTCCAGTCCAACTCCATTTTCAACCTCCCCAACGCCCCCCCCCCCCTTCCCCAAAAAAAACAAACCAAACATTGCAAGAGAATTTGTGGACACGAGCGTCTCCAAACCAGATGGCAGATGCAAAAATGGCAAAGTTTTGCTTTGTTTGTTAGTTGGTTTCTTTTGGCCCCTGGTCTCCAAATGCGCTGGAAAGTCGCAATTGTCGCTGCAGCTGTCATTGGCGTAGACAACCGCCGGCGTAATTAGCATCGCTGCGCCTTTAGCACGCCAACGTAGGATTTTCCCATCGCTCCACGCCCGCCCGGGCACGTTTGGAGTCAAAGCGGGCATCCTTTCCTGGCGCTGACGAACCACGCGCACGCCGTCCTACGCGTTTTGGCGGGAGGACGCCATGAAAAAAAAAATGGCTCCTGGCAAGCTATCGCTATCGGGGAAGAAGTTGAAAGAAGCTCGCCACACGCCGACGTGACACATGCGTCACCAGATAGTCACGCTAATGTCCACGTAGCGCGTCGCTAGCGTGGGGCAAATACCCGGGGATGAAAAAGGGGACCCCGGATCGGGCGATGTGAGCGTGAATAGCTTCACAGTCGGTCGTAGCGACCGCGCTGTTCAAACAAACCATTGAAAGGCGTTCATGCGCCGAGATTAAAGGGAATCCATTTGAGAGCGCGGCGGACGGGCGACGGCCACTCCGTGACGACGGACAAAAAAGGCAAATGATGGCCATTTTGCTTTGATCTTCACCATATACAGTCATACCTTGGCTTACAAACTCAATTGGTTCCCAGACAGAGTGTGTACGGCGAAAAGTGTGTCTCCCAAAAATTAATTTCCTATAGGAAACCATTAAAATGAGAATAATCTGTTCCTCGGTCCCCATAAAACATCATTTGCTACTTTCTAACTTCATTAAAACTACACAAAATAGACCTTATTTTATGTACAATAAATGTGCTATAGTATTATAATTAAAGAAATAAACTACTATATAATAAAGTTGTTTTATTGACCTTTGTGATGGTCGTTGATGGCTTGAGGGAATGGAGTGGCCAGTTTCATCAGCATTAAACACTTGATGAGGAACGTTGCCTTCTTCTTTCAGCATCTTGAGGAATGATCCCTTGTAGGTGCTTTCTCTGCCATCATTTTATCTAGTTCCTCATCAATTATGTTCTGTTTAGCTGGGTTGATAGCTTTTTGCATCAAGATGGCTTGTGCGGGTTATTTGTTGGAGCCTGATGGATGGGAATTTTAACCTTGCAGTCTACACTCTGCCTTTGAACTATCAAAGTTGAAACGAATCCAAATGTCACTGTTTTCTATCCATTTTGTCACTCTGTCGCTGTCGTCTGCCTGTCTCTTTCATGTTTACACCACCTCCCTTCACTGCGGCGTTCTTGACCAATCACGTGGCTTTAACCGAAGACTGGGAGTTGGGAATAGACGACATAAATAAAATAAATGAAATGTATGATGATGATGATGATTATTATTATTGTCAGCTATCAATTAGCTAGCTAGCTAGCTTTCTATCTTTTTGAGTTATTTCGGGTTGAGTGAACGCTGGCGCGTGTGGCTGCCGCTGCTCACCCACAGAAAAACTTATCCTGTGTCTGTAAAGTGACCTTGATAGTTTTGAAAGGCGCTTACAAATGAAATGTATGAGGATGAATGAGCCAGCCGGCAATCGGGTCGTTTACTCGACGGTGGCCTTTTGTTTTGTTGGAGTGGAGCGGTCGGTCGGCGTACGTACACAATCCAGCTGCCCGCTATTCTACCCACAGACGTTACGCAACATCAATGAGATCATCGCCCCCAAAGAACAGCGCTCCTTACCTGTTTGAGTGTGTGCTGGATTGAGGTGTTTTATAACGCAGTTCTTTTTTTGGGGAGGGGCAGGGGGGGCAGGGGGTGGAAGAATGACCAGAATGTTCTTTTTTTTTGGGTGGTTGAGCTCAAGCAGCTTTGAGGACGTACATATGTCCTCAAGAAGATGTGGACTATGCGATCCCCTTGACCCGTTTCACATCTAAATTGCAACATCAAAAGAAAATTCAAGGAAATTAAATCTAAATCAATACAGGTATTATTTAATAAATACATAAATACATAAATACATAAATAAATTGAAAAAACAACTGCATAAATAAGTGAATAAATATATGAACACATGCATAAATGAATGAATGAATAAATAAATAAATAAATAAATTGAGGGGAAAATGGTAAAAACAAGCAATGACGACATTTCTTTTTTTTCCAATAAATAAATAAATGAATAAATAAATAAATAAATAATCTGGGTTCCTCAATTGTATCCAAAAACTTTAGAAAAGGCAATACATTTAGGGTAAAAAATGGTAAAAACAAGCAATGATTACATTTTTATCCCCAACAAATAAATAAAAGAAAATAAATAAATAAATAAATAAATAAATAAATACAAGTTTCTCAATTGTATCCAAAATTTAAGAAAAAGATCAATAAATTGAGGGGCGGGGGGAAATGATGATGAGGAAACAAATAAATACATTAATTGATTAATGAAAAAAAAAAGTTCTTGGATACCGATTTGTGTGCGACACTCACCGGTCCGTCCCAATATTTTTGTCCGTGTGTGCATTGCTGGGGTAGGAGGGGTCTTCACCTGAAACCAGCGTTGGCGGCCTTGCCCGGCCGGAGAACTTGGAAGCACATTATCACGCAGGTTGAAGGCGACGATGGAAGTGTTGGTTGCTACGGCGACCGCCAGCGCCTTGCTGCACACGCACGCAATCGGCAGAAGCAGCTTTTTGTTGTTTTTTTTTCATTCTCTTTTTTTTTTTTGGAGGGGGGGGGGGGGCGTTGAAAAAAAATATTGCAGAGAAGAGATGAGGTTGAACATCTGCGGAGGCGTTCGGGTCACCAACCCGCCATTTTAGTTCATGAATATTTGCTGAGCGCGCGCGTGCGGCTAATAGGAAGTTAAAATAAAAGGCGGCAGGAGCGTTGAAAGCACGACGTCGAGTGTCTCGCTTCTTTTTACACTTGTAATGCACATTCAAGGACATTCTAATTTGAAAGCGTAAAAAACAAGACAGGACGGACGCGAGACATTGGAGACAAGGAGGAGACGTGTAGCATGAAATGAGTCAAAAAAAATGGAAGCGATGGAGCCCCAAAGATCAACAGGGAGCCTCTCTAGTAACCGTCACTCATTTGTGGGGTGTATATGCCGGCATTCGGTCGCCATTTTGCATGTGTATGCCACCATCCGGCCACCATTTTGCGTGTGTATGCCGCCAGCCGGCTGCCATTTTGCATGTGTACATTATTGTCGCCATCTAAAACGTCGCTTTTCATCAACGGATTTGAATGTGCGGCTCTGTTAAAAGTGTCGATTCGTGCATGCTGCTAACAGGAAGTAAAAAAAAAAGAAGAAAGGAAAAGCCGGCGTGAGCGTTGAAAGCACGACGCCGAGTGTCTCGCTTCTTTGTAACATAGATTCCAATTTGAAAGCGTAAGAAACAAGACAGGACGGACGCGAGACATTTGAGACAGGGAGGACACATGTGTAGCATGAAATGAGACGATTAGACACGAGACAGCGGACAAACGAGACAGGAATTGAACCAATGAGAACGGGCGACAATCAAAAACGCGCTCGAGTCCCTTTGCGTCCGATCTGAACGAGCGAAGCGTGTGGATGGCGTGTCCGGGTTAGCATGCGAAGCGCGTCGCCTGTCACCTCAAGATATGGACAAACATGAGCCGCCGTCTCGGAGAGCCACTCGCCCGCTCGTCCGACGTCCGACGTCAGCACGGACGTGACTGGGAATGAAGAAGCCCTCGACGGCGGATTCAATCGCTGTTGCCTTCCGAGAGAGAGATCTCCGCAAATTGGAAAACAACCGCGGCGGACCGGGACTTGTTATCTAATCAACATTTGAATGGTCCCCAGGCGACCAATCGGGTGAACGGGACTACATGCTGAGTGGTACTTGAGGTCGTCGGCTCAGGTGCGCCTGAAACAAATTGTCACGGCGCCCTTCAGCGCCTCATTCGTGCCGCCATTTTGCGTGTGTACAGTATTCTCGCCATCTAAAACGTCGCTTTTCGTCAACAGATTTGAATCGGAGGCTCTGTTAAAAGCGGCGGTTTGTCTTTTGGGGTAAAAAATGGAGGAGCCCGGCCTTCAACCGTCACTCATTTGTGGGGTATGTATGCCGCTATCCTGTCGCCATTTTGCATGTGTATGCCGCCATCCGGCTGCCTTTTTGCGGGTGTACAGTATTTTCGCCATCTAAAACGTCCGCTTTTCATCGACGGATTTGAATCAGCGGCTCTGTTAAAAGCATTGATCGTCTTTCGGGGTAAAAAATGGAAGCGTTGGAGCCCCGTGGATCAACAGGGAGCCTGGCCTTTTACCGTCACTCATTTGTGGGGTGGGTATGCCGCTATCCTGCCGCCATTTTGCGTGTGTATGCCGCCATCCAGCCGCCATTTTGCGTGTGTATGGCACTGTCCAGCCGCCATTTTGCGTGTGTATGCCGCCAGCCGGCCGCCATTTTGCGTGTGTACAATAGTGTCACCATCTACGACGTCCGCTTTTCGTTAACGAGTTTGAATCGGCGGCTCTGTTTAAAGCGTCGGTTTGTCTTTCGGGGTAAAAATGGCAACATTGGAGCCCCGGAGATCAAGGGAGAACCTGGCCTTTAACCGTCACTCATTTGTGGGGTGGGTATGCCGCCATCCTGCCGCCATTTTGCGTGTGTATGGCACTATCCGGCCGCCATTTTACGTGTGTATGCCGTCAACCGGCCGCCATTTTGCATGTGTACAGTATTCTCGCCATCTAAAACGTCGCTTTGCGTCAACTGATCTGAATCGGCGGCTCTGTTTAAAGCGTCGGTTTGTCTTTCGGGGTAAAAATGGCAACGATGGAGATTAACAACGTGAGGGGTCAGAAAGAAGAGACAAAAGGTGACATGTGACATAAACGACAAATGACACATCCCATATGTGACACGTAAGAGTCATGAGCATCGAGCAAGATATTCGGCCTGAGAGGCGAACTGAATCGTGGGACACCGAGTGACCCTCGCGAGGTGAGATGAGGCGCAATTGGAAAGTGGGCCGAGAGAGTCGCGGGTGGGCGGGATGGAGACAACTAGCGGCCGCGCAGGAGATGCTAATTCACCTCGACATCTTTTCATCCCTCATTTTACAAAATCTGTGCATGGTTCGCAAGCGGCAGCGAGAGATGATGATCACGATCAAGATGAGGAAATATGAATAGGCAGAAATGGTCATTTCAGACGGAACAACTTACTGCTACTACAGAGGCTACGTTAGCGAGCACTACAAAGCAAGCTAGCGTTTTTTTTTTTTTTAATGTTTTCTATTTGTCAAGACCAGCACATATATATTGTAAACATATTTTTCTCAAAAAGTTTAGTTGAAATCACCGAGGTGGCGATTGGAGTGGTTGGTGGGAGGGTGCAGGTGGGCGCGGGCGGAGGCACTCGCCTCCACATCGTGCCGCTCACAAGACAACTGAGTCGTTGCTCGCCGCATTGTGCAGCACAGCGGCCATGAGGAGTTTGTTGCCGTGGCGACTGCCTGCTAACAGAAATCTGATATCCGTGTGATAGGATCTCAGATCCATTTGTAGGGGGTACGGGGGCAGATATTTGCTGGTCTTCAATATGTCCTCCACTCGTTTTCGTGGGTCTTTCTACATCAAGTTTTGTCTTCATTTGGACAACATCTTGGTGATGGCTTGGAATTAGACAAAGACAAAAATGACCTGATCGAGTTGACAACTTTTTTGACAACTTGAACCCCCTACGTCACACCTTTCGTTGACTGACCAAGCTCTTCGGATGAGGAGGATTTTGTTTCCTAACTGACATCAGAAAAACGATTTATAGCATCTAAAATACCCCAAACATGCAGTATGATATTTTTAGTCAAATGCAAAACACCAATAAAAATGACTTAAAGTGTCCAAAATCTGCACACAAAAAAAGAACCTGGAAGTGGCCAGTTTCAGAAGGTCCCGCCCCCTTTGTCGTGACGTCACGCCAAGACGTCTTGCATTGCTTAACAATCCAAACAATGGCTTCAGATTCGGAGAATATGTTTTCTCGTTACTCATCCAGTGATGAATATGATTCAAATAGTTCTGAAGAGGAAAGCATACATGTTTGCAATCGATTAAAGAATTTATTCTGTACCATTTTGAGGCAATAGGGGGGGAAATGTAGCACCAGAAAAGAGGCAGAAAATGGCGACAAAGCTCCTGTCAGGAATTAATCACCCCGTTTCCACAGGCTGATAAATACCTCACATGGAGCTTGGACGCCCACTTCTGCCTCTTTTCTGGTGATACACGACGTTGTCAGACCACACAAGCACAGCAAAATGCATTGACGTGATGGAAGGACTGCTGCAATGTGTCCTTTTTTTTCGGTCAGGGGCGTTCCTTCAGTGACGTCACGTACGGACTCGTCACCAACTCAAAAACAAGACTTCCAGACTATTCAGCGCGAGTCTTAAAAGGTAAAATATAGCTTTAATACGCGCTGGAATCTTTATCAAATGCGCTCAGTAGAAGTCATTTTACAAATGATGGACACTACATGTCCGGAGACGTCGGTTGTCCTTTAACTTAAACACGCCCCCTGCTGGGTGAGAGGTATGGTCTTAGTGTCCGCCACAATAGCAAATTAATGAAACAGCTTCGCTAGGAGCCCACTAAGAGAATAATTTCAAAGTCAGTTAGACCGAAGTGTACGGTTGAACAATTGTATAGTGAAAGAAACACAAAGGAAACCCGCACGTCATTTTGCTAAATGTTATACTTTATTTGGTAAGTCGATGCACAGTCCTTGCAGTGTGGTATGCATTTAAATGGAGCACAGAAGTGCAAAAAAAAAAAAAAAAATCGAAACCGGAGCGAGCGATCGTCATCTTCGCAGCATCAAAAACGGTACACAAAGCGAAACAGGTAAGAAAGCCAAGATGGCCGCCGCCGCCGGACAAAGTCACGACACACAGTGCTGCTAAACAGACTTTTCCAATGAATACAGAAGACACGAGATCACCATGCGTTGAGCCTCGTTACCCGGATAGGATAGAGCAGACCCTCCCGCCTCCCTTTCCCCGATGGACGGGATGGGTCGCTATCGTTGAATGCTCGTTCGTGCTCATTTACATATTCAAAATACATTCTGAGAGAAGCGCTACTCTGGATGTTTCATAGTTTGGGATATATTTTACCATCTCAAACTCGGATGAAGCGGTTTTAGCGGTTGGCTTAGCGCGGCTTTCGTCAACGCAAGAGACGTTTGTTGGCGTACGGCCACGACAGTTTCCCCCGCGTTGAAATTTTCACACAACGTGACCCCGATATGTTTTATATCGGGAGCGTCATTGGTCAAACCAGTGACATTTGGCAAAATACGGTTGCAATTGTTTTTTTTTTTGGGGTGCTATGATAGCTTTAATGCTAATTGTCGATGTTGTTCCTTAGAGGAAAAAAATGCCGGCAAGTTTTGCGCTACTTTCACGCATTTTGAGACAATCCTAGACTACAACTCACGTATTAATGATCAAAAAAAAATATATTTGGAACAAAAAAACTATGCTAGCTTTCAAGCTAACTGTGGACGTGATTCCTTTGGGGAAAAAATGCAGGCAATTTTTGCGCTACTTTCAAAGTATCCACGCATTTTGAGACAATACCTAGACTAGAACCTCATGTATTAATCAACAAAAAAATGTATATTTGGAACAAAAAAATATGCTAGCTTTCAAGCTAACTGTGGACGTGATTCCTTTGGGGGAAAAAATGCCGGCAATTTTTGCGCTGCTTTCAAAGTCTACACGTATTTGGAGACGCTCGTAAGTTAGAAATCATATATTCATCAACAACAACAAAAAAAATAATATATGTATAGATTTTGAACAGATACAACTATGCTAGCTTTTAAGCTAACTGTGAACGTCATTCTTTCGAGGCAAAAAAATTCTGTCAATTTTTGCATTGCTTTCAAAGTGTACACATATTTTGAGACGCTCGTAGATTAAAAATCATATTCATCAACTGGTTCCCTGGCCAGCTAGCTAGCTATCTCTCTATTGGTTATCTGGCTAGCTATCTATTTGGCTATATAGCTGTCTAGCTGGCTGGCTGGCTATCTATTTAGCTGGCTAGCTATTAGGTATCTATTCGCTAGCTAGCTAGCTTTATATCTATTTGAGTTACTTCCGGGTTGAGTGAACGCTGGCTGCCGCTGTTCAGCCGCAGAAAAACTGATCCCGTGACTGTAAAGTGACCTTGAGAGTTTTGAAAGGTGCTTAGAAATGAAATGTATTATTATTATTATTATTATTATTATTATTATTCATCAACAAAAATATATATTTTGAACAAACAAGTACAACTACAGTTTATAAACAAGAACAAAGTTGCAATATTAGAGGCAAATGTACCTCAAATTTTTTTTACGCAAGATGACGATGTATTTTTTTTTCTCGGAGAAAGTGCATGAAGTTTCGTATCTTTCTTTTTTTCGATTAGTTACGACGACACGGGCGTCTCTGTCGTGTTCGCACGTCAATCAAATTTCCGACAACCCGTCACGCTTTGGTTATGTTCCAGAGTCGTTCGTGTGAATAGTCAGCCGATCGCATGCAAACATCCAATACAAACCCCAGCCAACCAAAAATCAATAAATACAGGTATCATCCGACTTACAACCGGCTCGACTGACGACCACCCGTACTTACGACCACGACCTCCAGACCCTATTTTTAACATTTTAAGAGGGGGAGTTTGCGAGTCATTTAACCTCAGAGTCTCTATTCAATATTTTGAATGGATTTCGACTTACGACCACCCGTACTTACGACCACGACCTCCAGACCCTATTTTTAACATTTTAAGAGGGGGACTTTGCAAGTCATTTAGCCTCAGAGTCTCAATTGAACACTTTGAATGGATTTCAACTTACGACCATTTTGACTTACAACCGTTTGGTCGGAACGGAACTCGGCCGTAAGTCGGATGTTGCCTGTCAATAAAAAAAAAAACATTAGCCTGTTGCCGGAGCATCCGCGCATGCGCGATGTGTTAGCGCCTTAAGCAGCCCGAAACACAAACGCGGCGGCAAAGAAAAAAAAAACCAAACACAGATGGAGAGATGGCAGACTTGCTCCAGCTTGTCATTTGAGTCGTTAGAAAAATTGGCACAGTTTTGTGGGATCGGTGCTGCTGCATCCTCGGCGGGCGGGGGTGAAAGGTGACGGGGGGGAGGGGCTTACGAGCAAAAAACCCTGCGAGCAAACGCAAATGGAGATATTACACACTTGGACACAAAAAAAGGCTCTCCGACGATATGTATCCATGGCGACATGCTTGTTTTGTTCGAGCGATGGCGACCAAGGAGATACTTTCTGTCGATATCGAATGCTTTTCGATATCGATATTCGAAATGAGTTAAAATAAATAGGCCGAGTGAAAAAATATACAATAATTTGTTTTTATAAAAATCTAGGATAAAAAAAAACATAAATAAATACAAATAAATAAACAAGAAAAAATCAAAGAAATACACAAACAAATCAGACATTTAAATCAAAGTAAATAAGTAAATAAATAAATAAATAAATAAACGCAAAAGCAAACAAAAAAAAAATCCGATTAAAAAATACATACAAAATAATACATTAAAAAATCAAAGATAAAAACAAAAATAAATAAATACATGAATTTGTTTTTATAAAAAAAATAAGTTTAAAAAAAAACCTAATAAATATAAATAAATAAACCAAAAAAAGAAAGAAACAAACAAAACAGACCTTTATATAAAAATAAATAAATAAATAAAAACAGATAAACAAACTAAAATAAGCATATAAAAGCAAACAACAATCAAAACAAAGAAACAAATGAAAAAAAAATCAACAATAAAAACAAAAATAAATAAATACACAAATAAATAAACAAAAACAAATAAAACAGAAATAAACAAACAAACAAATAAACTATAAACACAAATAAACAAATAAATAAATAAACACATTGAATTAAACAAAATGTAAAATAAACTTGTAAAAGCAAACAAATAAAATATGTAAACAATAAATAAATAATAAATAACCCAATAAATACACAAATAAGCAAATAAGACAAATACACAAATAAAAAAATACAAAAATAAAATAAAACATAAATAAAGAGACAAATAAACAAACAAATAAAGAAATAAATAAATAAACAAACAATCAAAAATAAATAAATACTACATACATACAATGGCATTTATTTATCTGTCGCGACATTTGCGTGTGTACATGTATGCGCTTTGCGTGTGTGCGTGCGAGAGACCTACTCATCCGAATCTTTCTTGCTCTCCTCGATGTAGGCGATGGACTCCGAGCGCAGTCGGTTGGTGACCTCGTACGTGCGCAGGGTGACCCCAAAGATGTCCTCGTGGTAGCGGTTCTCGTCCTGCCAACATCGTCGGCAAACATTAGTCACTTCCTGTGCTTTTACTTCTGCTTTGTTTTATAAGAATACATTTCATTCATGAGCGCCTTTCAACTCTCAAGGTCACTTTACTGTCACAGGATATGTTTTTCTATGGGTGAGCAGCGGCAGCCACACGCGCCAGCGTTCACTCGACCCAGAATTGACTCAAATAGATAGAAAGGCGGCTAAATAGCTAATAGCTAGCTAGCTAGCTAGCTAGATAATACATACAGGTAGATAGCTTGCTTGTCAGCTAGATAGCGAATAGATAGCGAGTAGATAGATAGCGAATAGATAGCTAGCTAGCCAGTGAGATAGCAAATAAATAACAACAATAATAATAATAATAATAATGATAAGAATAATAATAATCACCGACTAACTGACAGCGTGACTAATTAACTCTTGCATCTTGAACTGAAGGTTGCTAGCAAAGGGCCATTTTGAAATCGTCATCGGTCCAATGTTGCACAATTGCCGTGTTCAAGTGGGATGGGGAACCCCGCCTCCATGTCACCAATGTCAAGTAAGCATTTATTTATGATTTTCTTTTCTTTGAGGAATGGTTAAATAATGATATCGGTATCCGTGTTCGTATCAGTATCGGTGTCCGTGTTATTAACAGTATTGGTATCCGTGTTAGTATCGCTATTGGTATCGCTATCGGTATCGGGCGGATTCCAGCCTTTTATGGCCATTCTCCGATCAAAAAGTAAACGACACAGAATTGCAATCATCACCCTTTTCTCACCAAGACCTTGAAGACTGTGCAAAGTTTGGCTTCTAGATTTTCATCCCCAAATGTTTCCGTTTTTTTGGGATAACACAATTTGGGCGTCACGATCACCCCGGTGCTCCTCACCCTCAGCTTGCTGATGAAGAAGCCGGCGTCCTCCAAGCTCATATTCCCGTGCTGCTTGACGATCTGCTGCACGGTTTTCAGGACGTCGCCCGCCATGGTGACGTCGCCGCATACGTAGATGTGACCTCCTTCTTCGCGCAAGCATCGGTAAACTCGTTCGGAAAGTTGCTCTCGGAGGATGTCCTGCACGTATTTCTGGTCACAAAACAATGAGTGACAAGGACGTTTATCGTTTTATTAACAATAACAATAACCATAACAATAACAATAGTAATAGTAACAATAATAACAATAATAATAATACTAATAAAACTAATAATAAAAAAAATAAAATTAATAATAATAATAATTAGCAGCGGCAGCCACACGTGCCAGCGATCACTCACCCCGGAAGTAACACAAAGTAAAAAAAACTAAATAACTCAACCTGGAAGTAACATAAAGGAAAAAAAAAACTAAATTTGATTTTTTACTTAGTTTAGTTTATTAATTATTACGCAGTACAGTTATTTTTTTTAAGTACAATACAATAGCACATTTATTATACATAAAATAAGGTCTATTTTGTGTAGTTTTAAGGCCTATTTAGGAGACAATTATGTTTTATGGGGACCTGGGAACGGATTATTCTCATTTTAATGGTTTCCTATGGGAAATTAATATTTGGGATACACACTTTTCACCTTTCAAACTCTGTCTGGAAACCAATGAAGTTCGTAGGCCAAGGTATCTGTACCTTTGGTTTTCCAGGTTCTCTGGAGTAGGCGGTGTAGAGCTCCTTGAAGACGTCCTTATTCCTAGCCTGGATGGTCTCCTCCTTGTAGATGTGGTCCATCTCAGACTGACGACATCCAAACACCAGGATCATGGGCCACGCTTCCACACCTGCAAACGGAGAGGCGCTAAGTCCGATGTTACCATTTAGCAACGACGGTACAATCTTTTTTTTTTTTTTTTTTTTTTTGACCTTTATGTTGAAGGTCAAACATCCTCTGCTGCCAGAAGCTCCTGAAGGGGGCGATGCCCGTGCCGGGGCCCACCAGGATGCTAGGTGCTTGGTGGTCTTTGGGAAGCCTGAATAAGGGCGCGCTACATAACAAAACCACGCACACCACCCCAAAAAAAAAAAAAAACAATGTGGAATAAACGCGATGGTGGCGGGAAATTTTTTTTGGGTCGGCTTCGGTTTTACCTTCGAACGAAACATGGCACCACTTCACCCTTTTCGATACGATTTAGCCACGACGAGCAAACGCCGTGATGGATCGGGCCTTCTCCGTCTGGAAGGAAGTATAAACAAGGGTGAACTTTGACCCCATCTGCTATTTTCATGCTTGATTGCGATTGATCCACGTTGAAAATGATGAAAACAAAATTTAAAAAATACCTGCGTATTATTTGATAAAATCACATCATTGTAGCTTAATGCTAACACAAAATGGTAAACGTCATTGACAGGCTAGCAAAGATAGCATCGATGTCATGGGTGCCATGAAAATACAGGTAAGATCCGACTTATGAGCGGCTCGACTTACGACCACGACCTCCAGACCCTATTTCAAAAAAATTAATTCTACGGCCAGCACCGCAACGCGCTAGCAGGCCGGCAACTCGTACCACAAATTTGGCCAGCCAACCAGCATGTCACTCTCGCACAGCAATCGACTGCGTGATGGCACCAGAGGGGGGCAGTTTGTGAGTCATTTAGCCTCCGAGTCTCTATTCAGCATTTTGAATTGATTTCGACTTAAGACCATTTTGACTTACGACCGTTTGGTCGGAACGGAACTCGGTCGTAAGTCGGATGTTACCTGTACAAAGGGACGATCTTTTCAGTTTCACCGAAAGAAGAACTTTGCAAAATATTCAAAATTATTTCGGATCAACGTTACCGACCAAACCAGGAAGTAAATCATAATCGAATTATTAATGCTGCATTAAATTTTTTTTGGGGCATATGATTCATAAAAAAAAATCACGTAAAAAAAATCGAAAAAAAAAAATATTTTTTCTATTATTATGATCTTAGTATTTTTTACAGTCCTAAGTAATCTCTGATTATTATTTTCTTTTTTTGCGGCGCTGCGAGAAATGTGTCCCAAATGACATGAGTGCGTCTCCAGGTCACTTTACAGTCATAGGATTTTTTTCTGTGGGTGAGCAGCGGGAGCCACACGCGCCAGCGTTCACTCAACCCAGAAGTAAATCAAATAGATAGAAAGCTAGCTAGCTAGCTAAGAGATAGCTAATAGATAGCCAGCTAGATAGTTAGCTAACTAGCGAGATAGCCATATAGCTAATAAATAGCCAGATACATAGCCAGCCAGATAGCTAATAGAAAGCAAATAGATAGCAAATAGATAGCAAATAGCTAGCTAGCTGGTTAGACAGCGAAAAGATCGCAAATAGAATTGGGCCTCTCTCCTTTCTTGACAGTTTAAAGGCGCTTATAAATACAATGTCTTATTATGATGATGATTATTATTATTTTTGTTCCGATTTTACCTCCAGAACAAATGCGGTTTGGCTCCAGTTTATGACCAATTATATTTCCTTCACACCCCGGGGCTTTTTTTAGAAGGCACACTAGTGGAATGTCGACACGGTTTGAAGCTCTTCTTAAATTGTGACAAAGATTACCAAGACTATTATTATGATGACGACGACTTTGAGTGACAGCGAGAGCAATGGAGTTCGTTATGGGCTGCTCTCGTTCTCTGTCGTCTTACACAAAAATATTGAAAACATTTTTTTTTTTTTTTTTAAACGTGAGCGCATTTTGAATTCTGACATACACTAGTGATAAAAAAACTGCAATGATACCTTGGCTTACAAAATTAATTGGTTCCCAGACAGAGTGTGTAAAGCGAAAAGTGTGTATCCCAAAAATTAATTTCCCATAGGAAACCATTCAAATGAGAATAATCCGTTCCCAGGTCCCCATAAAACATAATTTTCTACTAAAAGAACATAAAAACGACACAAAATATACCTTATTTTATGTATAATAAATGTGCTATGGAATTATAATGAAATAAATAAACTGTACTGTATAATAAAATGGTTTTATTGACTTTTGTGACGGTCGTTGATGGCTTGATGGAATGGAGTTCATCAGCATTAAACACTTGATGAGGAACGTAACCTTCTTCTTTCACCATCTTGAGGAATGATCCCTTGTAGGTGCTTTCTCTGCCATCATTTTACCATGTTCCTCATCAATTGTGTTCCGTTTCGCTGGGTTGATAGCTTTTTGCATCAAGTGTACAGATGTTTGTGGAGCCTGATTGATGGGATATTTTAAGCTTGCAGTCGACACCCTGCCTTTGAAGTTGAAACTCTCTCACTGTCGTCTGCCTGTCTCTTTAATGTTTAACCCACCCCTCTCACTGCTAGGACCAATCACGTGGCTTTAACCGGAGACTGGGGGCGGGGAATAGAGGACAAAAAAACAATTGGGCTGCTATTTTCTTTTATGGAGAACGGGCTCGTTCGTGAACGACACATCACTCATTGTGGGGCTCCGTGTGTATCCCGAAAAATAGTTCGTAAGCCAAGGTTAAATGTTCATAAATTTAACGTTCGTAAACCGAAAAGTTGGTCAGCCAAGAAGTTCGTAAACCGAGGTATCACTGTAATCATCAAAAACTCCCAAGCCGATTCAGTCGCAAAAAAGGCTTTGTTAGCTACGGCACCTTTAGCCCGGTAAGAGACGACCGCAACGGTGAGGTGGATCTCGCCCGGGTGCAGGTCGGGCGAGGAGCTGATGGAGTAGTAGCGCGGCTGAAGCAAGGGCAGTTGGGTGAGCAGCAGCGTGGACGGCATCTGCACCGACGGGAATTCGTCCAGGACTTCCACCAATGTGGGCGTGTTGAACCATTTCCATTCTTCATACTCTTGCAGACCCTGAAAACAAGACGGAGAAGAGTAAAGATGGCGCACATACCTGACTTGAGCTTGCCGTAACACCCGCTTGGGAATATTCCCATCAAAAAGACAAGCTTTTATCTAGTTTTTTGGAGAAAACACCCCGTCGATGCTAACACACGTCATACATGCGCTAACGGGTACGTTCAGTGATGGCTTCTCAACTGGTAACAAACTTACGAGCCATCTATTAGCTGTGTGGCCAGCTGGCTAGATATCTAACCAGCTATCTATTAGCTACCCGGCTAGCTTACTATCTATTTGAGTAACTTCTGGGTTAAGTGAACGCTGGTGCGTGTGGCTGCCGCTGCTCACCCACAGAAAAACTTATCATGTGACTGTAAAGTGACCTTGACAAAAGCGCCTATAAATGAAATATATTATTATTATTATTATTATTCTCTGGGTACTCTGGTTGTCAAAAACTATATTGTGAGAAACAATGCTAGTAGCATTTCTCGCTCAACGCTACATTGTGACAAAAGGTGCAAAGTGCCACGTTAGCACTTCTCGCGAACCGCTATACCGTGAGAAACGATCCAGAGTGCGACATTAGCACTTCTCGCTAACCGCTATACCATGAGAAACGATCCAGAGTGCTAAATAGCATTTCTTGTCTATAAAATAGCATTTCTCGCGAAACACTACACTGTGAGAAAAGTTCCAGAGTGCTACATTAGCATTTCTCGCTAGCTGCTATACTTAAGCCTTGACTGCAAGCGCCTTCAATGCGGAGGCAAATCTGTGCCACGCGCACAAAAGATGCGAAAAGACAGCTACAGTTCACACGTAGTTCATATAAAAATAAAAATGGAATGCCACGCCGGGCTTTTGTTTACTCGACTCGATTCGTATAGATTTCTTTCGGCGTCCTTTCTACGTCAACGACGACGGCGCGGATACGTGAGTCACCGTTTGGCCTCAGTAAGATGATTCGTTTTTGTTTTGATGTTTTTTTTTCCCTTCGCTGCCAACTGCGGAAGGCGCCGGCGGGACGAGAAAGTGAGCGAATGCTTTCAGCGCGACGGCGGTTCACTGACATGCCGTTTATTTACATCAAGGCAATGAAAGCCATGTCTCATTTGGGCCATCGGACCCCTTTTGTATCATTTTGAGGATTCTTTGAATGTCATCTCATTCAAAGGAGAACAAAAAATCCTGGTAAATGATAACAAGATCCTCGAAAAGCATAGAAACATTCTATCAAAGGATAATGAGAATCCGTAGGTCACCTGTTGATACCTCGCATGTACTCAACTCCAGTATGAATGTTCGCATAAAAGCGAAAAAAAAAAAGATTTTTAACTCTGAATTCCGATTTTTTACTCTGAATTCCGACTTTTAACTCTGAATTCCGATTTTTAACTCTGAATTTAGATTTTTTACTCTGAATTCCTATTTTTAACTCTGAATTACGACTTTTAACTCTGAATTACGACTTAACTCTGAATTCCGATTTTTAACTCTGAATTCCAATTTTTTTACTCTGAATTCCAACTTTTAACTCTGAATTCCGATTTTTAACTCTGAATTCCGATTTTTTACTCTGAATTTAGATTTTTTACTCTGAATTCCGACTTTTAACTCTGAATTCCTACATTTAACTCTGAATTCCGATTTTTAACTCTGAATTCCGACTTTTAACTCTGAATTATGACTTTTGACTCTGAATTCCGACTTTTAACTCTGAATTCCGATTTTTAACTCTGAATTTAGATTTTTTTACTCTGAATTTCGACTTTTAACTCTGAATTCCTACATTTAACTCTGAATTACGACTTAACTCTGAATTCCGATTTTTAACTCTGAATTATGACTTTTCACTCTGAATTCCGATTTTTAACTCTGAATTCCAATTTTTTACTCTGAATTCCGACTTTTAACTCTGAATTCCGATTTTTAACTCTGAATTCCGATTTTTTACAATGAATTCCGACTTTTAACTCTGAATTCCGACTTTTAACTCTAAATTCCGATTTTTAACTCAGAATTCCGACTTTTACAATTTTTAACTCTGAATTACGACTTTTAACTCTGAATTCCGATTTTTAACTCTGAATTCCGATTTTTAACTCTGAATTCCAACTTTTAACTCTGAATTCCGACTTTTAACTCTAAATTCCGATTTTTAACTCTGAATTCCGACTTATACGATTTTTAACTCTGAATTCTGATTTTTAACTCATAAATCTGACTTTTAACTCTGAATTCCGACTTTTAACTCAGAATTCTGATTTTGAACTCATAATTCTGATGAAAGAAGAAAGTATAGCGAATTGCCCTAACACAGACAAATAAATAGATCCATACATGAACAAACAAACAAACAAACACACAGATAAATACATAAAATACAAAAAAACATACAATTTAGTCCCAGCTTGGGTCACTTTTAGGAATTTACCTTACTAAGCACCTCCAGTCTCTTCTTGTGTTTGTTGTTGTTGGCCAGGGCAGCAAATTGCTGCAGGAGGACGGGACTTGGTGGCGTGGTGATGTCAAGGAAGTACTGGAAGGCCTGGAAGATGGTACAGGGCGGGATGCGACTGGCGCTGGTCCAGTTACTGATGACGCCTGCCCGGGGGGGGGATTAGCAAAGATAGCGGTTAGGGATGCAGAAAGCCTGAGATCAGAAGCTAACGCTAAAAAAAAAGTTACCATTAAATTTAAGAATTGAGAGTTAAATTTTTCGCCATGGCTTCTTGAGCAATTCTTTTGTGGGTCTATATGATGAACAAGTCAGCCAGCCAGAAGGCCGGCTAATGGATGGCTGGATCGATAGATGGCTGATGGATAGCTAGCTAGATAGATAGCCAGCCAGCTAGCTGGCTATCTAGCTCGCTATCTATTAGTTGTCTATTACCTTTAATTTTACTTAATTTAATTTAACTAACCAGCTAGCTATCTAGATAGCTAATTGCCTGTCTCGCTATCTATCTATTAGCTGGCTATCCAGCTAGCTAATGGCTATCTATTCGCTAGCTGGTGGCTATCTATAATAAATAATAATAATAATACATTTCATTTGTAAGCGGCTTTCAAAACTCTCAAGGACACTTTACAGTCACATGATAAGTTTTGCAGTGGGTGAGCTGCGGCAGCCACACACGCACTTCGCCAGCTAATTGCTATCTATTCGCTGGCTAATAGCTGTCTATTCGCAGGACAGTGGCTGTCTATTCGCTGGCGAATGGCTATCTATTTGTTATCTATTTGCCAGCTATATTCTGGGTATTCACTAGCTACTAGCTATTTGCTGGCTAATATCCATCTATTCACTGGCTATTAGCTATCTATTTGCTAGCTATTTGCTATATATTAGCTAGCTAGTTAGCTTGCTAAATATTTAAGCTACTTTGGGGTTGAGTGAACACTGGCGCGTGTGGCTGCCACTGCTCACCCACAGAAAAAACTTATCCTGTGACTGTCAAGTGACCTTGAGAGTTTGGAAAGGCGCTTAGAAATTAAATGTATTATTATTATTATTATTATTATGAACGTGTCTCACAAAATTTTCCATTGATAAAGAACACAGGGCCCGCATTGGTGAAAAGAAAGACGCACCAAAAACGGCTCTGTACACTGAAGTGAAGATGAAATGATGGGTGCATTCATATGCTGCAAGGATGTTTTCACCCTGACGGGCCGATTATTACTTTTTTTTTTTTTAATTCAACGAGAAATATGAGAATAAGCCAAAAGGTCAGGATTTTTAATAAAAAATACATAATGATAATGAAAAAAAGGAAGGAGTTAGCATGCGGGATGATTAACTGAATGTCAGGAAAAACCTGCACTCCAAATTATCATGTCGTTACATGCAATCGACACCCGAATGCAACAAACACCCACGACACGCCCAAAAATATGCGCACACGGATGTATTATTATTATTGTATCTATTAGCTAGCTAGCTTTCTATCTATTTGAGTTACTTCCGGGTTGAGTGAACGGTGGGTCGTGTGGCTGCCCCTGCTCACCCGCAGAAAAAATTAAATGTATTATTATTATTATAATAAATACACACACACACACACACACACACAGAAAAACATGCACGTTTATCCACCTAGCGCCGTGTTCCTCTCCTCCAGGAACTCCAGTTTGACGATCTGATTGACATCGGGCGCGTCCTCCAGTTTGTGGATGAGAGCGGTCACCAGGTCCTCGTGGTTGCCGGCGAAAACCCCCAAATGGTCGCCGGGGTGGTAGCATAGCTTGTCGTGCTTGTTGGTGTCCAGCCGCACGAATATGGTGGAGCGACTGCAAGCGGTAAGTGATAATCGGCTAATGTATTCATTGTTGGATACTTCTAAGATCAATTTGACTGAAATAATTAGTTCAAAGGTAGAGTGTAGACTGTAAGGTTAAAATATCCCATCAATCAGGCTCCACAAATAACCCGCACAAGCCATCCGTACACTCGATGGAAAAAGCTATCAACCCAGCTAAACAGAACACAATTGATGAGGCACTAGGTAAAATGATCTCAGAGAAAGCACGGCAACTTCACTCGGCTATCGTCAAGAGGCAACCTGGAGGTTTCTCATTGATGGTTTCAAGGCTAGCCACGGATGGTTCGAGAACTTTAAGTGTCGTACAGGGATTCATAGTGTCACTCGTCATGGTGAGGCAGCCACGTCTGACGATAAAGCTGCCAAAGCTTACAAGGAATCAAAGAAAGTAAGACACTTACTTGGATTTGGGACTTTGGAGGTTTTGCGATTCTAGCATTTTGGCGCCGTAAACTATTTTCTTGTGGATGGTGGACAGTGCTGGGGTGGAGGAGAAAAAAAAAAAAGCCATTGCATTACATGAAATGATTGGCATTTTATTCATGCTATCTATAAATAACTAAATAAATAACAATATAAATTACAAAGTAAATAACTAATAC
Organism: Hippocampus bargibanti; assembly: GCF_051943395.1. Taxonomy (NCBI): domain Eukaryota; kingdom Metazoa; phylum Chordata; class Actinopteri; order Syngnathiformes; family Syngnathidae; genus Hippocampus; species Hippocampus bargibanti. The sequence goes on from NC_142737.1 coordinate 859,272, forward strand.
AAAACTCAACAAATGAACAGAAAAATGAATAAATAACCAGCCAAACAAACAAGCTAGATCGCTAGCTAACTAGATAGCTCGATAGATAGCTAGAAAGATAGCTCGACAGCGAGATAGATAGCTCAATAGCTCAATAGATAGCGAGATAGATAGCTCGATAGATAGCTAGATAGCCAGCTAGATAGATATATAGATGATAAAGATAACTTGATAGCTAGATCGCTAGAAAGATAGCTAGATAGGTCAATAGATATCTAGATAGATAGCTAGATAGCTCAATAGATAGCTAGATAGATAGATAGCTAGATAGAGAGCTAGAAAGCTAGCTATCTAGATAGCTCGATAGATAGCTAGATAGATATATAGATGATAAAGATAACTTGATAGATAGCTAGATCGCTAGAAAGATAGCTAGACAGCTAGATAGTTAGCTAGCTAGATAGCTAGCTAAATACCTCGATAGATAGGTCGATAGCTAGACAGATTGCTACATAGGTAGAATGATAGCTAGATAGATAGCTAACTAGCTATCTAGCTAGCTAGATAGCTCAATAGATAGGTTAATAGATAACTAGCTAGATAGATAAACAAACTGAAGATGTTAATTTCGGGTAGACACAATCATGGAAGAAAGTGGTAGAAGATGGAACGCGGACGTGTTATTGATGTTATTTATTTCTATTACCGTCGGTGAGGGCGGGTGCCTCGGCGGCATAAGTCAGGCGGAATTTGCTTCTCTTCCAGCTGCGGTGGTTGCTGATGAGCGAGTCGTTCGCTTTCTCGATGTTGACGTCGTCGCCCACGCAGAAAACGTCGCAGGCGGCCTTGAGGCGGGAAAACACGGCAAAAAAAAAAAACATTTTAAAGTAAGTGGCGTCGGCGCGCAGCTCTACCCGCAATGGATGCCTTTTTACTTTTCAGATGGGGGGTGATTTTTCATGGCTAAGCCTCAAAATACAGTGAACATTCAACTTACGACCACCCGTACTTACGACCACAACCTCCAGACCCGATTGTTAACATTTTAAGAGGGGGCAGTTTGCGAGTCATTTAACCTCTGAGTCTCCTCTGAGTCTATTAGCTATCTGGCTGGCTAGCTAGCTATCTAGTCACTATCTAGCTGGCTGGGTATCTGTTGGCTATCGATTGGCTAGCTAGCTAGCTAGCTTTCTATCTATTTGAGTTACTTCCGGGTTGAGTGAACGCTGACGCGTGTCTGCCGCTGCTCACCCGTAGAAAAACATCTCCTTTAAAGTGACCTTGAGAGTTTTGAAAGGCGCTTAGAAATGTATTATTATGTATTATTATATGTATTATTATTATTGTAATTATTAAAAAGCGACTTTATGCTAACTGACATTAGCGACATCGTTCGCTAATACCAGTTGGTTTCAGCCTTCAGAAGACTCTTCGCACGCGTGGCGTTACGACAGGCACGTCCGCTGAACTCTCCACTGATTGGTCGACCTGCTGTAAGGGGGCGGGGTGGAGGGGAAGGGGGGGTGCGGTCGCGATGCGGCAGCCACCTTGAAAACCTTCTTGGCCCAAGTTCTGAAGGACTCCTCCTGGCCGCACAGCTCGTCGCCCTCCGCCATGCGGAGGATGCGCTCCCCCCCGAGCTCCTCGAACAGCGTGTCCACGGCGTGGGCAAAGGCGCAGAAGTGTGGGTAGGCCCTGGATCCCAGGCCGAACACCGAGAACCTGGCGGGGGGGGACGTCACGGGCACGGGCGCAGGCACGCAAAACGACACACGTTCACGCGAACAAACGCACAAAACACGGCGACAAAAACAACACGCACAAAACAAAACAAACATGAAACATGGATGCTCACACGCACACACACACACACACAGAAAGACATGTGCAGACAAACAAACACACACACACAAAGACACAGAAAGATACACGCAGACACACAAACACACACAGGCACACAAACAGAAAAACACACACAGACACATAAACACACACACACACAGACACATGCAGACACACACACACACACACACACACACAGACGCACACAGAAAGATACACGCAGACACACACACAAAGACACATGCAGACACACACACACACACACACACACACACACACACACACACACACACACACACACACACAAAAACACACACACACACACACACACACACACACACGCACACAGAAAGATACACACACACACACACACACACACACACACACACACACACACACACACACAGACACACACACACACACACACACACACACACACACACACACACACACACACACACACACACACACACACACACACACACAGACACACACAGAGTGGGGTAGCATGAGTCCAATGTAAAAGATCCTCCCTCCCCCAAAACATCAGCATCCCGAAACTCCCGCCGACACGTTTGCAATACTTGAGCGGTTTGCGTTCTTTGTTGGGAGTGGCGACGCGCGGGTGTTTGTCTTTGCCGTGGTTTCCTTCGCGGGCTTTTCCACCGCCGACCGCCCGTCGAGAACCCGGGCGGAAGCCACCAACGCGGCGAGCCGTTCCAGGCCTTCGGACTGCGGCGCGCAGAGGCTGCGTTCTACAAGTACAACGTCAAGGTCGGTCCGATGCCGGCGGCCTATCGTTCGCCCGTCACCAATCGGGGCTCCGATGATTGGTCGCTGCGCACTTTGACCGGTCACCCGTAAATCAAGCACCCGATGAGTTTGGCTTGGTCAAAGATGTGATTTTGTTCGGCATCCGTCGTCCTTCCCCATCTGATCTTTGCATCCCTTCACCCGTTTTTGTCAATCAAAGCAGAATTTCTCATTTTTCATCCATTCATCCATTAGTTTGTTGAACCATCCACCGCCCCTCAAATCAGACCAAGGACGTGAAAATGGGAAGGAAATTGATTGGCAGCACTTGTTCCCGACCTCTTCATCCACTCATCCGACATTCCCTCCCCCTTTTTTTCCAACAGGCTGAACCAAACTTTGCACCAAATGCGATTAAAATAAAATACAGGTAACATCCGACTTACGACCACCTCAACATACGACCACCCCTACAGACCTTTTTTTTTTTTACCTATCTGACCTTCAAATTTCTATTCCCTCTCACTCCCTCAGATCCTTTTCCTCCCTTCACCTCTGTGTTCCCCCCCTGCCCGTCTCAGCACGAAGGGGGACAGAGCTTTCAGCTGCTCTGCCCCCAAACTGTGGAACTCACTTCCTCCCAACATTCGTAACATGGATTCTCTTCCCACCTTCAAATCCCATCTCAAAAGCCACACATTTAAAATTGCATGTAATTTTATTTATTGTATTCTATTTATAATTGTATTTTATTTTGCGATTGTATTTTATTTATTATAGGACCTATGCTTGTCTGTGACTGTAACGTGTCCTTGAGAGCTTTGAAAGGCACTCAAAATAAAATATATTAATATTATTATTAATATTATTATTATTTAAAATCGTAATTCTATGCCAGGCAACGCAACACACTAGCAGGCAGCTACGTGTACCACAATTTTGGCCAGCCAGCCAGCATCTCACACTCGCACAGCAATCGACGGTGTGATGGCACCAGAGGGGGGCAGTTTGCCAGTCATTTAGCATCCGATTCTCTATTCAACATTTTGAATGGATTTCGACTTATGACCATTTGGACTTACGACTGTTTGGTCGGAACGGAACTCGGTCGTAAGTCGGACGTTACCTGTAAATAAATAAATAAATAAATAAATAAATAAATAAATATATACCCCTCCGCCAAAAATGTATTATTTATTTTGTTTATTTATTTGTTTTGTTTGCATGTTCTCTATTAAAGTATTTATTTGTTAGTTTATAGCTTATTTATCTATTTATATACAGTAAAGTCTCGTTATATCGATATTCAAGGGAGTCCGAAAAAATATCGATATAAGCGGGACTATCGATATATCCGCTATCGATATAACGAGACTTTACTGTATTTGTCTATTTATTTAGCTAGTTCTGTTTATCCATCTATTTATCAATGTACCAATTAATTAATAAAAAATATGAATGGCCATAAACCTTCAAATAACCATTCACAAATGTATTCGGTAATTGAAAATTCGGGTATTATTTTTTTTTCTTCTTGTTTGGGTGCCGATAAAGCGCTGGTCAGAACTCTGGTTATGTTTTATTTTCACTTCCACAAGGGAGCAGCATTTCCCTTATTTACATGTTAGCGCTTTGTTCCATCTTTAGCTGTTGTTAAAGCGCTATATAATATGTATTGTATTGTATTTTGTACATGCGCCCCAATTTCAAGCTCAGATAACTCCAGATCTACAATTTAGTAATTAACTTTTTTTTCCCCGATGAAATAAGAGAGTCTAAGGTTTCTCACGTTGCATTGAATGTTTATGTAGTCCGAAAACTCAATATTCTGTGGGTCCTCGAATTTGAGTGACAATGACAATAACCCTGGCACTGGAGTGGACGCATTTTTGGCAGTGAATAAGTTCAGATGGAATTCCCAGTGCAAAGTTTGGCAAAGTCTGCAAAAGCGTTAAGAAATAAATCAATAAATTCACCAGGAGAAGATGGAGAGAAAGAAGGGTGGCAGGGTTGTTAGCGTACGTACCTGACGTTGGCTAGCGGACCGGTGCTTTCAAAATTAACTTTGGCTTCAGGCTCGTCGCTGGATGACTTCCTGGTGTCCGAATAGGACGACACGCTATTGAAGCGGATTTTGTAGGTTCTGGGAAAACATACACAAAAGTCGTCATAATAAATAATAAATAATAAATAATAAATATTAAATATTAAATAATAAATAATAAATAATGAATAACGAATAACAAATAATAAATAATAAAAAATGAAAAATCATACATTTCACTTACAAGTGTCTTTCAAAACTCTCAAGGACACTATACAGTCACAGTATATTTTTTTTTTGCGGGTGAGCAGTGGCAGCCACACGCGCCAGGAATAATTTGATAAAAATAATTGCTAGAAAGCTAGCTAATTAGCTAATAATAATAATAATAAATTTTATTTCATGCGCCTTTATATATCTAACAGCTAGCTAGCCAGATAGATAGCTCATAGCTAGCTAGCTCAATAGCTAGCCAGCTATACAGGTAGCCAGCTAGATAGCTAATGGATAGCAAATAGATAGCTTGCTAGGTAGCCAGCTAGATAGCTAGCTAGCTAGATAAACATCTTAGCATGTATTTGTTTTATTTGCAAAATATAGGAAGTGTGATGGAATACAAATACAAAAAAAAAAATAATAATTCCAAGTTAGCTTAGTAACGTGACTTCCTGTACACTTTTAGCGACGCTTTAAGGGCGATTGATAATAATATTACACACATTACACAGACACTGTTCCATCCACCTTGTTTCAAAAAATATATATAGTGTCGCCGACTCACTTTCGGTCTTCCGTGTTGGATGTCGGGTGTCGCATCTCCATCAAGGCGGCGCCGAATTTCTACGAGCACATATGACAAGCCAGTCAAATCATATTCCGCTGTTGGTAGACATTTTGAAAAAATTATATCAAAATATATATATTATATTATATTATATATATTATTATATATATATTTTTGATATGTAGAATTTAATTGAACATCGGGTAACCCCCCCCCCCCCCCCCACACACACACCCCCCCCCCCAAAAAAAAAGGGAGTATCGATGGCTATCGGCATAGTCAGTTAGTACATAAAGGACAACCGACACCATTTTTTTTGTTTCCTAACTGACATTAGAAAAACGTTTTATAGCATCTAAAATACTCAAAACACACAGATTGATATTTTTAGTCAAATGCAAAACAACAATAAAAAGGAAGTTCAAGTGTCCCAAAACTGCCACAAAATGAGCTCGCAACTGGGCAGATCCAGAAAGTCCCGCCCCCGATGTTTGTGACGTCACGCAAGGATACTCCTTCACAAACTGCCTTGCTCCAGAATCAAAACAATGGCTTCAGAAAATTGAGATTCGGAGAGAAGATGATTTCTTGTTCCTCATCCAGTTATGAATAGGATTCAAATAGTTCTGAAGAGGAAAGCATACATGTTTGCAATCGATGAAAGAAGTCCTTCCGTATCAATTCCAGCCGTCTGGACTCCAATGTAGCGTCCCAGAAAATGCACAAGATGGCGCACACGCTCCATTGGAAATGGGCTGATTTGTCCGCTGGGAATTAGTGTCAACTTATATATATATATATATATATATATATATATATATATATATATATATATATATATATATATATATATATATATATATATAATGTTGTTGTTTTGTTTTACTTTGTTTTTGTTTTTTTTCACTTTTTTTTGCTTTTTCCCCCAGCTGATATTAACTCATTCCTGAATTTGTTCGGGTTTGTTTTTTTCTTGTTTGGGTGGCGATAAAGCACTGGCCAGTCCTCTGGTAATGTTTACCCCTTCCACAAGGGGCAGCCTTTCCCTTTTTTCCATGTTAGCGCTTTGTACCAGCTTCAGTTGTTGTTAAAGCGCTATATCAACCAATATGTACGTATTATATTTTGTACACGCACCCTCATTTCAAGCTCATATAACTCCAGACCCATATCATTTAGGAATTAACAGTTTTTTTTCCTGATAAAAGAAAAGTGTAAGGTTTCTTCCGCTCGCTGCATTGCATGTTTATGTCGTCCTAAAACTCAATATTCTGTGGGTCTTGCAATTTGAGTGACAATGACAAAAACCTTGGCACTGGAGCGGACATATTTTTTTGCACATCGTCCGGCAGTGAATGAGTTTAAAAACAAAACAAAACAAAACAAAACAAAACAAAACAAAACAGTGAGTTGACACATTTTGTTTTGTGGCGGAATATTTTTGACACCATGGCGACGAGGTCAAAAGTGAAAGGTCAATGAGGAAGCTGACCTCCCCGTTTTCAGGTGGGTCGCCGTTACCGAAGGTGCTGGTCACCACCAGGACTAGCGTCTCGTGCTCCAGGTCCACCACGTCGTAGTCGTCCATGGACATCACCTGGACAAAGACAAAAAAAAAACACAAAAAAAAAACAAAAAACAAAGGGAACAAATCAGTTGCGTGTTTGCTTTCATTTAGCTGATCCACTGCTGAAAAGGATGGCTTTGATCCTCTGAACTGCTTCATGTCACAACGAGGGTACAGCAAGTGCTGAAGAATGAATGACTTTCTGTGTCCTTGTGTTGTCATATTATTTATTTATTATTATTTTTTTACTTCAAGATGGCGCTTAAAAATTAAATGTATTATTATTATTATTATTATTATTATATAGCTGGCTAGCTTTCTAGCTAGCTAGCCATCAGCTATCAATTAGCTAGCTAGCTCTCTCTGAGTAACTTCCGGGGTGAGTGAATGCTGGCGCGTGTGGCTGCCGCTGCTCACCCACAGAAAAACTGATCCTGTGACTGTAAAGTGACCTTGATAGTTTTGAAAGGCGCTTAACAATTAAATGTATTATTATTATTATTATTATTATTATTATTATTATTATTATTATTATTATAAACGGCCTCAACTAAGAGTGCGGTTTTTTTTCGTGCACACCCGCAGTCTTCCCGCCACGCACCCACACATGCGCTTTCCTCTCCGTCTCATTTTTTTTTTGTTATTCATCGAGGACAAAGAAGCAAAATTGAGTTTTGAAGAACAGGATGACGCAATCGGCTGGCAAGAGCATCTTCTTACCTTGGCGTCAAAAGCGTGTTTGAAGATTTCGCACAAGGTCTTGGCGTAATCCTGAGACTTGCCCGTCTCGGTGGCGAAGAGGATGGTGGCCTTCACCCGCTTGGCCATGGCGGCGCCCATCAGCTTGGCAGAGAACTTCACCGCCCTGGCGACATCAAAGCCAAAACGACGTGTTTTTTTTTTTTTGCCAGAGAATGAAAAATGAAGAAACATTTTGTCGAAATAATAATAATACATTTCATTTATAAGCACCTTTCAAAACTCTCAAGGTCACTTTTCACTCACAGGTTTTTCTGTGGGTGAGCAGCGGCAGCCACGCGCAGCCAGCGTTCACTCGACCCAGTAACTCAAATACATAGAAAGCTAGCTAGCTAAGAGATAGACAGATAGACAACTCACTATATAACTAATAGATAGCCAGCCAGATAGCTAGCTTGTCAAAGATGACAGTTTAACAGGCTGTGTCTGTTCACCTCAGATTGACCCCAGGTTTTCTGTGCTTCCATTGTGGGCCTTGTGCTCGTTGGCCAACTAAGCATGGGACTTTTAAATATGAGAACTTCTGATTGGTGTGGTGCTTCGGCAGCAGCTGGAGCTGTAACAAAGCACTAACACCTAGTAGGCTATCTATTTGCGATCAATTTGCTATGCATTTGCTATCTCGCTGTCTATCTATTTGCTATCTATTATCTAGCTACATAGTTGGCTATCTATTTGCTATCCATTTGCTATCTATTTGCTATCTGGCTAGCTATCTATCTAAGTCGCTGGCTATTTATTGGCTATATGGCTACCTAGCTAGCTATCTATTTGCTATTTATTAGCTGTCTGGCTAGCTCGCTATGTAGCTGGCTATTTACTAGCTATATCAGAATCAGAATCAGAATCATTTTTATTGCCAAGTATGTAGGACACAAAAGGAATTTGTTTCCGGTAGAACACGCTGCACTAGTATCGTTGTCAAAAAAACTGCTAAGTGGCACTATACAGTTCCATTTTGGCTACTGTTATATGGCTATCTAGCTAGTTAGCTAGCTATCTATTTGCTATTTATTAGCTGTCTGGCTAGTTAGCTATGTAGCTGGCTATTTATTAGCTATATGGCTATCTAGCTAGTTAGCTAACTATCTATCTGGCTATCTATTAGCTATATGTTAGCTATTTCTATTTTTGAGTTTCTTCTGGGTTGAGTGAATGCTGGCACATGTATTATTATTATTATTATTATTATTATTATTATTATTATTATTATTATTATTATTCTGTCTATTCACTAAGATCATTCCTGCCATTTTCTCCTGAGGGATTTCTGTTATTTATTATTTTTTTGGGTCCAATTCAACTCTGACTCGTCGCAGAATGTTTTGCAAGCGTCCACGCCAACACCGAAGTCGCTGAAAGAAACAGGCATGTGTTCAGACGCCCCTTCGTCTCTTCCCCGCCGCACTTGTTGGCGGCGAACGAAAGCGCAAGCGAGGGCCCGAAAGCAATCAAAGGCGCACTCGGGAATTGGCGCTTGATTGGAAAAGACGTCTTGTCTTTGTGTCCTTTTGAGAAAATTCCATTTGTCTCGCTCACAAAAGATTCATTTGAATGGAACGGTGTGGTGCGCACACACGGTCGATTGCTGTGCGAGTGTGAAATGCTGGCTGGCTTGCCAAGATTGTAATAAACGTTGCCGGCCTGCTAGCGCGTTGCGGTGCCAGGCGTAGAATTAAAATGTTTAAAATGGAGGTCGTGGTCGTAAGTTGAGCTGGTCGTAAGTCGGATGTTAGCTGTAAATTACATTTAGTAAAAAACATCAAAATAAAATTATAACAGAGTAAATAAGGTTCAAATTAAGTATATCATTAACAATGGAGTATAGAATTAACAATAATATAATTATATCAACATAAGCTATCGAGCTGGCTAGTTAGCTATCTATTAGCTATCTGGCTGGCTCGCTATCTAGCTAGATGACTATTAGCTATCTAGCGAGCTTTCTATCTATTTGAGTTACTTCCGGGTTGAGTAAACGCTGGCGCGTGTGGCTGCCGCTGCTCACGCACAGTATTACTAATCCTATGTTGCCTAAGCAGGCTAGCAAGCGTATGAACGATCCAAATTGAACCTCAAACCACCATATCGGTTAATACTGATGAGGTGATACGGGTGGAAGTGGGGCAATCAGGCCAGTCGTTAGTCAGAACAACAGGAACAATCAGTGGAGCTGCAGGGAGTAGTCCTCTGCTCCCCCCAACCTGAGAGCAGGGACCTATTGTAGCGGAGTCCGGCACGCCATGTTTGGACAGTAGAGATATATATATAGGGCCGAAACTACCGGTAAGAGTTTAGTTTGCGAAACGTCCCACACCTTCAAAGAAGTACAGATGACGGCTGATGAAACCTTTTCACCGATGGACCACTCCTGTACGACTGAGAGCTGACACAGACGGTCATTGATGTAGTTGCCTCTTGATGCTATCCGAGTGAAGTTGCCGTGATAATACCCTCACTCACACTGTCCCCTGCTAGCTGCTTTTTTGTGAATCCAAATCAACAGAAGTTTTTCAATCTCTTCTATGTCCTGGTTGACTTAGCATACTGGACTAAAAAAAGGTGAACATGACGCCAGTATGCCGTACATTATTTGAAATGATAAAAAAAAAAAAGAAATGCAGACAGCTATACTGCGCATGCTAACCCATAACGTCACTTGATCAGATGTCAGCTCTTATCGACCGAAAAAATGGCCCGTTCTGGTTTTCTCGTCAAACTTTTGCCTCAACGTCCCACTCAAAAGAAAATAAGATTAACGCCGCACGCATCATCGCCTCATACCGGAACAATCCCGTTTGTGTACTCCGATGCGAGGCGCTGACTATGATTCAGTCAGTCCCTGCGGGAGGGTTTGCAAAGGAAAAGGAGGAATGCTAATCCCACTTTTGTTTTGGGGGGGGGGTGCGCTAGTCCGTGCTAGTTCTTCCAGAAAATGGCCTGGAGTAATTGGTAAGATGGCCGATTAGCGTTGTAGCACGAACCTCGCGTGGATTGCTGGTTTTTGTTTGTTTTCGACGTGGGATTTCTGACATTACATGGATACCAGTGGATGCGCCGGAAGGTTCTCTGCAGAAGAACTGCGCGCCGTTTTTAGTGCGCCGTTAGTCCAAATGAATAACCCATCTGCAGCTTCTCGACTGATTTTTCGAGACACAAACAAAATTGTCACCATGATAACACCAAGACTCACTGAAACGTTTAAAAAATCTTTCAACTGACGACCAGCTCAACTTAAAAAAAGGTGTGTCATATACATCGGAATTTGTTTATTTTTGAAGTTGAGCTGGTTGTAAGTTGGATGTTGCCTGTATATGGAAAAGGTTAGAAAATACACCATTCATTAGGCAGTGCGCCTTATACTCTGGTGTGCCATATACACCGGAATTGTTTAATTTTTTTTAAGTTGAGCTGGTCGTAAGTTGGATGTTACCTGTCTATGGAAATAGTTGGAAAATACACCATTCATTGGGGGGTGCGCCTTATGAATAATGTATTTTCTAACTTTTTCCATAACAGCTTAACTTAAAAAATAAAAAATTCCGGTGTATATGGAACACCAGAGTATAAGGCGCACCGCCCAATGAATGGTGTATTTTCTAACTTTTTCCATATACAGGCAACATCCAACTTACGTCCAGCTCGACTGACGACCACCCATACTTACAACCACGACTTCCATACCCAATTTTTCAAATTTTAATGATATCGCTGGCACTGCAACGCGCTAGCAGGCCAGCAACGTGTATGACAATTTCGGCAAGCCAGCCGACATGTCACACTCGCACAGCAATCGACGGTGTGATGGCACCAGAGGGAGGAGTTTGCGAGTCATTTAGCATCCGATTCTCTATTCAACATTTGGAATGGATTTCGACTTATGACCGTTTGGTCGGAACGGAACTCGGTTGTAAGTTGGATGCTACCTGTATAAGGGGCACTGGAGTATAAGGCACACCTTCAATGAATGAAAAAAAGTTTTCCAAATAGAATACAGTGATACCTTGGCTTACGAACTTAATTGGTTCCCAGACAGTGTAATGTGTAAGTGTGTGAGTGTGTAAGGCGAAAAGTGTGTACCCCAAAAATGAATTTTCCATAGGAAACCATTAAAATGAGAATAATCCGTTCCCAGATCTGTGTCTTTGTGTTGTCATGTTATTTGTTATGTTTTTTTTTTTTAGTTTATTTTTCCAGACGCCTCAAAATGATACGGAAGGACTTCTTTAATCGAATCGAATTAATAAACATTTATGCTTTCCTCTTCAGAACTATTTGAATCATATTCATAACTGGATGAGTAACAAGAAAGCATCTTCTCCCAATCTGAAGCCATTGTTTGGATTCTGGAGCAAGGCAAGACGTGACGTCACGAACAAGGGGGCGGGACCTTCTGAAACTCGCCATTTCCAGGGTCATTTTGAAGTAGTTTTGGGACACTAACTCATTTTTATTGGTGTTGGAATTTGACAAAAATAATATCAGCCTGCGTGTTTTGGCTATTTTAGATGCTATCAAACAAAAAAATGGCGTCGGTTGTCCTTTAAACGTCAGTAATGCCGACGGACGAGGTCAACGTTTCAATTTTTTTGGGGTCATTTTGGGATTTTGACCGTGAAATTGGGCTCTTTGGAAATGGGGGACAACCGGACGAGCACTCACTTGGCCAGTTTCTTGAATCCGATGGCTCTCTTCTTGGTGGGCGTCCCGTTGACCCCTTTCCACACGTAACTGTGCCACGGGTCCACCTGCGGCAAAACAAGAGAGGCGGCGGCGCACCTTTAGAGGAAAGTGCCGATTTCAAAGACTTGTCATGGGTATAAAGCCAGGATTAAGGTATCAAACCAGGTCCTGGTTGCCATCAAGACCCTCTTTGACGAGATTTTTCAGAATCTGGCGTTGCTCATAAATGCTTTTTTATTCTTCCTTATTACAATACAAAACATGCTAATTTATATAGCGCTTTCATAAATTCTGCAGCTGTAACAAAGAGCTTCACAAAATCGTCAACACAAAGCAAAATAATAAACAACAGGAACGTTATAAAACATGGACAGTTGTGCAATCTTAACAGCTCTCCCCATGTACTCGATGAATTTAGAGTACAAGACAAACACTTTCGATCTATTTGAGTTATTCCGGGTTGAGTGAAGGCTGGCTCGAGTGTTGCTATGTTTTAGCTAGCTAGCTAACTTTATATCTATTTGAGTTTTTCCGGATTGAGTGAACGCTGGCACGTGTGGCTGCCGCTGCTCACCCACAGAAAAACATATCCTGTGACTGTAAAGTGCTCGTGAGAGTTTTGAAAGGCGCTTATAAATGAAATGTATTATTATTATTATTATTACTTTGTCACCTCAAGCAGTTCTAGATGAAAGAGGAGAGGATGAAAGTCTCCTTTTCACCAGTGGATCAGTGACATCATGGTGGAATGTGCGCGTCTGCTACAAGCTAAGTTTTGAAACCAAACACTGACAAAAATGACATAGTCTCACATCTCCTGTCCCACATAAATCCGCTTCAATTCCAAGCCGCGATAGGTTGAATACTCGCAAGTCTATGAACTTGTGGTGTACCTCAAGGTTCCATTTTAGGTCCTTTATTGTTCAATTCATTTAATATGCTTTCTCTGGGTGAATTTACGTTGATAGTTAGCTGTACATCTGTCTCTCCAGATGGTACGAGTCCACCTGATCCTCTTTTGAGCTGCATTTTAGACATTAGAACTTTTTTGGGGAGGGTTTTACGGGTAGCTTAGTGTTAGAACGGAGCTGTTTTTGAGTTGGTGTTTTTGAAAGTTAGGGTTGGAAAAGACTCACCTGATACTCAAAGGAGGGCGTGAGGCGGTAGTTGAGCATCTCCTGATGGAAGACGGGCGTGATGCTACCCGACATGGGCGGCACGATCCAAACCCAGTCGCCCGGGCAGCCGCCTCGCACGCGGTACTCGTTCTCCATGTGCTTCATGAATGACTCTGTGGCCGAGTGGTGGTCCACGATGGTCACTTTGCACACCTGAGAGGGAATAAATACCCTGAAAATCGTCCGGGGACGCAAAACTATCGGATTTCTGTTCCAGTACAAGTAGAGTAGAAAATCCGTGAAAATGACGGAGATGCCCATGCAAGTTGAATTAATAAACACCTTTAACTGATTTGGGCAGATGATCCATATCATTCTAGAGCCAGACGCGGGTTAACTTGAAGCACATTCTTAGAGGATGTCAAGTCAGCACAAGCTTCCACGCCCTTCAGAAGCATTTCTGGCTCTAAAACCTCAGTTTTGGAGCTGCATCAAGATTGGATGTAGTCAAAAAACCTTCTTGAGGCGGAACTTCAGAGTGCGGTCCGCATACTAGCAAGGACCAATAGATCAAAGCCGTTTTCCAAAGCGAATAAAGGAGGAGAGCATCTCAATCACCCAGAGCGTATTTAGTTGTTGAATTATTTGGAACATTGATGAGAAAACAGCCCTCAAAGGTCAAAACCCAAATCTCGAGATGCCTGAAAGAAATAGCACTGCCTGAAACATTTGCACATTGCGGCAAACGTCTGGTGTCAATCATCTGGTTTAAAAGCTCCACTGATCTCCACTTTGCAGATGAAAGACTGGCAGTCAAGACCATTCCATTATGGGTTCAGATTTCTCCACGTTAACTAAAGTCTTCATAACTGAGAAGAAGGAGGAGGCACCTGAAAACTGTAGAGTACGGCGATGTTAATCTCCACCAAAGCTTGGTCTTTCCACAAGGAGGAAGTCTTCCTGGTGTCTAAGGACATCTTTTTAGCGACATCCTATGGACAGACACAATCCACATTTGGTTTCCAATGTTCGAAACAACAATTATCATAAAATTCCAAAAGTCGACCTCCAGGATGTTGTAGCGGGAACTGTCGCAGAAGTCCCTGACACCGATCTCGGTGCCCATATACCAGCCGCTGAAGGGGCAGCCGGTGAACTCCAGTCCTCCGACCTCCAGGAGCATGTTGGAGACCGCGGGTAAGCTGTACCACTTTAAGTCCAGTTCCTTGAACCATTCGTACCTGGATACAGAAGCAGCATAAGCAGGCAAAACCTGTATTGAACTGAGATCGGAAGACCTTTAGAAGTCATGGACGAGTGAACTTGTCCTTGACGCCTAAAGGTCTTCTGATCTCAAGACCAAGAGACTATGTAGTCTCTTGATCTTGACTAGTCCTTGACTTCTAAAGGTCTTCCGATCTTAGTCGAACAACACCAAGAGTCTACGTAGTCTCTTGGTCCTTGAGGGGGAACTTCAGAGTGCGGTCCGCATACAAGCAAGGACCACTCAGATCAAAGCTACATAGTCTCTTGGTCTTGAGATCGGAAGACCTTGGTCTTGTTCGAGCGAGAGTCAATTCGTGGAGTTGGCGTCTGTCCAACATTTAACGATATATGACTGCCCGAGCCATGACTGATCATGTTGGAAGCCATCGAGGACCTCTTTGGAGGCTCACAGGAGGGGGTTTTACAAACGCGGTCTGGCGCTTTGGCGAGCGTCACAGTTACGTGAGGTAAAATCCGAACTTTGTTTCCAAACTTTTCTGTGACTATTCCCAATCATTTTCCAGCCCAAAAAAAGAATGGCTTCCCATTTAACGCACAATTGGCTTTAACGGGCGACCCTTCACGCCTCATTAGTCCGGTAAAAACCCAGTTGCCCGTCTGGCAAACGGGAGACCGCAGCCAAAAAAAGCATTAGAGCAAAAAAAAAGGCATTTTTTGCGCCGAACCGAAAGCCCGTTGCAAATTCCACTGGGAAATGGACGTTCGCTAGCCAAACTGCTATCTCAATTCCAATTGGCTGTGGTTGGACAATTTGAGATGAGTCAAAATAATGCAGGAAAATATGTAAGGCACTCACTTAGGGTGCGTGATGGGCACCTCCAGGACCAGGTCTTCGGGTATTTCGAAGAGTTCTGGATCGTTGCCATTGGCCTGCAGTAGGAGGGGCAGAACGTCGAAGCGACCTTTGGATGCCTTCCAGCCCAGCTGCGTGCAAATCTAACCAACAAGAGGGAAGAACATTGATAACGCAAGTGTCAGGTTTTTCTTCTCCGTTGATTTGATCTACGAGCCTCCAGAGTCGATTTGAAATATCATTCATTCAGGATTACCGTTTAGCCATCCAGAAGAAGGAATCTCAAACAGCCGTTTGAGAATTGGGTCGCTAATCTTGCACTGGATAAAACAGCCCCGTGTAATATTGCAGCTAAAAAAAGGGTGCGCACCTCGGTGAATTCCACATTGGCGGGGTCTCCCAGGATGCTCCCGTCGGGCTGCTTGTAACCGGCGTAGCGGATGAGCTGACTGTTCCAGACGCGGAAGTCGCGTTTGCCGTCTGTCCTTTGTGGGAAGATGGTAATGGCCGACCTGGAATGACAACATAAATTAATGTATACATTAATATATCCATCCATCCATCCATCCATCCTGGTTTGATAGCCTTTTGCATCATGTGTACAGATGAGTTGTGCGGGTTATTTGTGGAACCTGAACAAAAGTGTGAGAGTGTGAGAATAGCTGCTGGGTTCTTGACCAGTCACGTGGCTTTAACCGAAGATGCCATTTTGTTTTTTGGAGAACGGCCTTACTCTCTCTCTGTCTGTAACCCCATGCCCCACTGCTGCGTTCTCGACCAATCACGTGGCTTTAACCGAAGACTGGAGGACAACAACAGTGGCCACCATTTTCTTTTTGGGAGAACGGGCTCGTTCGCAAACGACACATCACTCATTGTGGCAGCTCCGTTTGTATCCCGAAAAATAGTTTGTCTGCCAAGGTCAAATTGTCATCAATGTAACGTTCGTAAGCCGAAATGTTCGTAAGCCAAGGGCTTCGTAAACCGAGGTCTCACTGTACTGCGAAGTTGCTCATCGAGACGGATGAATCAGGAAACCCCCCCCCCGACACGGACAGAGCAGATGGTTAAAAACAAAATGGATTCCCATGAAGTGCAACTGGCGACTCGTGTGGAACGGAGATGCGCCGCTTATCAAAGCAAGTCATCCCTTCCCGAAGGTCAGGTCGCGTCGGCTCACGAGCGTGACGCGGCGTCGAGTGGAGATGAAGTGTCACATGTGATTACAAGTCATTGCATCGAGAGCTACCGACGGACGGATGGACGCTAGCTGGATGGATATTAGGTGCGTTGAAAAAAATATATAATACATTCTACCAAATTTTACCTGAGGTTGCCCTTGTTGGTGGCGTACTTGATGTGGTTGCAAATGTAGTTGTACATTCCGTGAGCTGTTGTGCAGTCCCTTGCGTCAAAAACCTAAGAAAGAGAACGTCTGTGTAAGCTCTCAGTCGTACAGGAGTGGTCCATCGATGAGAAGGATTCTTCAGCCGTCATCTGTACTTTTTTTGAAGGTGTCGGACGTTTCGCTTCTTATCCAAGAGGCTTCGTCAGCGTACAATTTTTTTTTGCTGGTATCATTATCATTGTTATTGTTGAATGAGTTAAAAAAGATGAAATTGACCTTGTTTACTTTTTATGTGTCTATTTTCAAATTTGCCATGGGACACACGCTTGGACCCCCCCGACTTCAACCCCACCGAGGCAACCAAAACGCTCACTGGCACCTGCAATTTGGACCACTGGATCCTCCCCACGCAACGGGCGGCGTTCCTCCAGGCGTGCTTGGCTCCGTAGATGAGCTCCGTGTCTTTGAGCTGGTACGTCCCCGAGGCTTCGATCTCCTTGGTGACCTCCTCCAGGCGGTCCGCGTGAGCCTTTGAACTGTACCTGTATCGCGCAAAACGAAAACCGGGTGAGGTCAAAAGTTGCACGAGGGGAATTTCAACGAACCAATCAGATTCTCCGATCAATGCAGTGGAAAAAAAAAAATAGCCATTCCCGCGTGATTCCAAAGCCAGATGATTTTCATTTTGGAAAGAATCAATGCCAAGATAGTAGAACCCACACAGTATTAGATGGAGAATAAGAAGTTATCATATTTAAAAGTTTCATGCTGTTATATGCTTAGTCAACACGTGTGACTCGAATACACAATTGAAGCACAGACAACCTGGGGTCAATCTGGGGTCAACAGACACAGCAAGTTAAACTGTCATCTCCATCGAGGAGATCTGGCCTTGGAAAGAATTTAGGACTTGGGAAACTCCTTTATCACCGAAGCAATTTACGACTTGAAAGTCCTTCACAGGAAGAGCTCATTAGCCAGGTTACAAAAGACAATGTTTTATTGCTTACAGCTGTTCGTGCTTAGAACTCAAGAGGTGTGGTATTCTAATCAAGAAAACGATGTTTTACTAATGTGTCACTTTAATTTGCATCTACTCTCAATAAATAGCTTGGCAGAGGGCTGCAGAATTCAAGCGTCTGTCATGAATGGCTGCGTCTCCAGCCGGCAGTAAAGACAATCTTTCTGGGTTTGAGTCTTTGTCCACAGTGTCCGATCGAACATCTCTGACAGTATTTCACCTCATTAGCCCCCGAAAGAAAGCCCAGATACCAAGATACCAAAGGACTGAAAGTGAGGTGGACTTACCCGTTTTTGACATTGGAGGACCTAAAGAGTTAACAATGCAATCAATGGAAAATAAATTCAATGAAACCCTTTTTTTCACAAAGATTCTGTATTCATGTCGCATTTACACTGCTGCAAAATTCGGATTCAATCTGGATTCAATGACCAAGATCACCCCGGATCAGAAAAAGCCACTCTGAGAAAGTGATCTCTGTGCTTGTTCTGCGATAATTTTACCTTGTTCCTCATCAATTGTGTTCTGTTTAGCTGGGTTGATAGCTTTTTGTATCAAGTGTACAGATGGCTTGTGCGGGTCATTTGTGGAGCCTGATTGATGGGATGTTTTAACCTTGCAGTCTACACTCTGCCTTTGAACTATCAATAAAGTTGAAACGAGTCCAAATTTCATTGTGTTCTCTATCCATTTTCTCACTCTCTCTCTGTCGTCTGCCTAACTATTTTAATTTGCAGGTCTGTGTTTCTGTAAACCCACCGCCGCCTCACTGCTGCGTTCTTGACCAATCACGTGCAGCTTTAACCGAAGACTGGGGCGGGGAATAGGGGATAAAAATGAGTCGGCTGCCATTTTGTTGTTAGGAGAACGGGCTCGTTCGCGAACGACACATGACTCATTGTGGCGCTCCGTGTGGATCCTGAAAAATAGTTCGTATGCCAAGATTAAAATCTCGTGAATTTAACGTTCGTAAGACGAAAAGTTCGTTAGCCAAGGCGTCCGTAAGCTGAGAGCATTTTTAATGGTTTCCTATGGGAAATTAATGTTTGGAAGACAATTTTCGCCTTACACACACTTTCTGGGAAGCAATTAAGTTCGTAAACTGAGGTATCACTGTACCCAGCGATTAATGAAGTTTCTAGTGTGTCTGCCAGCATTTGCTGCTGTTGCAATATCGCAACTTCCAAAATGTACAACCCAGAGCTCCTTGAGACAATTTATGCAAAAAGCTATCCATTCCATCAAGCCATCAACAACCATCACAAAGGTAAATCAAAACAATGCCAGCAGTGCCATATAATTATAATACCATAGCACATTTATTATACATAAAATAAGGTGTATTTTATGTAGTTTTAAGGCTTAGAAAATTAGAAATTGATGTTTTATGGGGACCTGGGAACGGATTATTCTCATTTTAATGGTTTCATATGGGTAATTAATTTTTGGGATACACATTTTTCACCTTGCACACTCCGTCTGGGAACGAATTACATTCGTAAGCCAAGGTATCACCGTATAAGGGCAGATTATCTATCTGTTCTTTTGTGTTTTTGAAATGTGACTACGAGAGATTTCTGCCTCGGGCGACTTTATTTGGAGGCAATCTCAATTGCATGCGGTGCTTGACGCGCCATTTTATTTGAGTGACATTGAATTCATGAAATATGAGAGAGATATCAAGACTTTTATAACCTGGCCTGGATAGTTGCTGACGAATCCCGATGAACACTGGATGATTCCCAACAAGCCGATTTAGTCGTTCCTAACCCCGGACTCACCAGAGTGATTTCTTAACGTGTTCAGTTCTTGCCTTTTAATGGAGGTATAGTACTGGTCGATGAAGTCTGTGGCCAAGGTGAGGAGCTCCTCTTTGGGCCGCACTTCGTCCGGCTTGCGGGCATGTAGGTTGGGCATCATGATGGAACCCTGGCAAATGTTCTCGCCACATGTTGGCATCTGAAACGGAGAAAAAAAACAAAACATGGACAGGTCGCTCATTAAAGGACAACCGACGCCTCCGGACAAGTTGCGTCCATCATTTGTGCTTGAAATGACTTCTACTGAGCGTATTTGACAAAGATTCCAGCGCATATAGCTCGATTTTACGTTTTAAGACTGGCGCTGAATATTCCGGAAGTCTTGTTTTGGAGTGGGTGACGATTCCTGACGTGACATCACTATTTGATACTAGTTGACAAAAATTCCCAGGAGACAAATCAGCCCATTTCCACTAATGTATTTAAAATTGATTTATTTCTAATTTATTTGTGTATTTATTTTTGTTTTCGTTTATTGACTCATGTATTTATAATTTATCACTGCACTGTAAAGTGACCTTGAGAGTATTGAAAGGTGCTTATAAACGAAATGTATTATTATTATTATTATTATTATTATTATTGTATGTATTAGCTGGCTAGCTACCTAGTTATCTGTTTGCTATCTATTAGCTATCCATTAGCTCTCTAGCTGGCTCGCCAGCTATCTAGCTGGCTATTTATATGCTATCTATTAGCTTTCTGGCTGGCTATTTAGTTATCTAGCTGGCTATCGTTTAGCTATCTAGCTATCTCACTGGCTGGGTAGCTATCTATTAGCGACTGTAAAGTGACCTTGAGAGTTTTGAAAGGTGCTTATAAATGAAATGTATTATTATTACTGTATCTATTAGCTAGCTAGCTTTCCATCGATTTGAGTTACTTCCGGGTTGAGTGAACGCTGGCTCGTGTGGCTGCCGCTGTGTGACTGTAAAGTTTTGAAAGGCGCTTAGAAATGAAATGTATTATTATTATTATTATTATTATTAAAAAAAAGTTGATATATTCTTGTCAATTCCAATCTAACCGAAAGCCTGACGAAAGATACGCGACAGGCGATGAGTGACGTCGGCGCGCGCCGCACGACAACGTGTGTAAAATCCAGTCCAAGACGAAGACGAGCAAAGCGAACGAGGCCACTTGGATGAGCCTCACGTCAGCTGTCGTTCAGCCTCGTCACGCCAGACGATGACGGCCAAAATAAACCTGGCGGCGACGGAAGCCGCGCCAAACAAAACAAGGAAATTGAGCGCGCGCATCAACTTAGCGGATGTGTCAAGCCGTTCCTTCGCAGCCTGAATGATATTTACAGAATGTGCCATGTTGTCTTACCAAACAAGAAGAGCGGCTGACTGTATTTATCGGTGTGTAAAGCCAAAAGAAAAACCTTATGCAGTGATACCTTGGCTTACAAACCTAATTGGTTCCCACACAGAGTGTGTAAGGCGAAATGTGTGTATGCCAAAAAATAATTTCCCATAGGAAACCATTAAAATGAGAATAATCCGTTCCCAGGTCCCCATAAAAACATAAGTGTCTACTTTCTAATCCTTAAAGGGCAACCGACGTCACTTTTTTGTTTTTTAATTGACATCAGAAAAACGTTTTATCGCATCTAAAATACCCAAAACACGCAGTATGATATTTTTAGACAAATGCAAAACACTAATAAAATGAATGAAAGTGTCCAAAATCTGCAAAAAAACTGAGCTGCGAATTGGGCATTTTAAGAAAGTCCCGCCCCCAGTTTGTGACATCACGCCAAGACGTCTTGCATTGCTGGAGAATCAAAACAATGGCTTCAGATTCGGAGAATATGCTTTCTTGTTACACATCCAGTTATGAATAGGATTCAAATAGTTCTGAAGAGGAAAGCATACATGTTTGCCATCGATTAAAGAAGTCCTTCCGTGTCATTTTGAGCCATCTGGACTGCGATGTAACAACCCAAAAAAGAGGCAGAAAAGAGGCAGCTCCTGTGAGGAATGAATCAGCCCGTTTAACACAGGCTGATACATTCCTTGCATGGAGCTTGGACTCCCCATGCTGGCGGCTTTTGGATGTAACACAAGGGTTTTAAAAAAAAACAGTACAGCAAAATACATTGACGTGATGGAAAGACACTACAATGCGTCTTTTTTCGGTCAGGGGCGTTCCTTCGGTGACGTCACGTACGGACTCGTCACCAACTCGAAAACAAGACGTTTTGTCATGAGTTTCAGACACTGATGTACAGTATAATAACCAACAGTGAGGTTTTTTTTTGTGGGGGCAATCAAAAGATCAAGCGCTACATTGACTCTGTCCGACCATGCTGAGAGCACACGGCTAAAAATAAGAGGATATACAGTCTTAAAAGCGAAAGATTAGAGAGGGTGATGTGTGTGTGTGTGTGTGTGTGTGTGTGTGTGTGTGTGTGTGTATGACTAGTCTTGTGAGGATCACTAACATTTTATACCATACACAGTGAAGACATTTTTGACAAGTGAGGACCTTTTGGTTGACCCCTTTCGGAGGCGGAAGGAAGACGCCCTTGCATCAAATGCGCTAGGCTAATATAAAATAGCTCGCTCGCCGGCCGGTTGGCATTAACCAATTGCGCGAGCGCTCCACGCGGCAACTTGCCGGTTGCCTGGTAACTGCCGGCAACTGTCAATAGTCAGCCTCGTCTACCCCCCCCCCCCCCCCCCCCCTCCGCTTCTGAAATGCAGTTTGCCTTTTCAGTCCTTATTTTTATTAACTTTGCTTTATGAGTTTCAACAGGACTCAAAGCAGCTTTTCATTCCGAAGGCATTGCGACGTCATCGGGGCGCTCGGAGCGTGTCGCTCGTTCGGCCTTCGCTGAAAAAAAAAAAACAACAAAAACGCAAGCGAGCTAACGGCCTCTTTCAAAAGCCTCGCTAAGCTATAAATGAAGCCCCCCGCTAACTGAACGTACAGGTGTGTATGCATGTCAAGGTCACGTTGTTCAACTGAGCAATTAGCATGGCTTCCCCGTTGTTATTTTCGAGAGAAAGAAACTGATCGAGAATAGACAGAATCGAAGTACAGGTAACATTCAAGTTACGACCAGCGTGAGTTACGACCACCCGTACTTATGACCACGACCGCCAGACCCCCCCCCCCCCCCCCTTTTTTTTTATTCTACGCCTGGCACGGCAACGCGCAAGCAGCTTGCAACGCGTGCTACAATTTTGGCCAGCCAGCATGTCACACACCCACACAGCAATCTACTGCTTGACTACAAAATTCACCTGTGACTGTAAAGTCAAAGTCAGCTTTATTGTCAAATATGCTAATATGCATGACAAGTGACCTTGAGAGTTTTGAAAGGCGCTTAGAAATGAAATGTATTAGTATTATTATTATTATTATTAGTAGTAGTAGTAGTAGTAGTAGTAGTAGTAGCTGTAGCTGTAGTAATCATAGTAGTAGTCATAGTAGTATCTAGCTAGTTATCTAGCTAGCTATTATCTATCTATTAGCTAGCTGGCTAGCTAGCTTTCTATCTATTTGAGTTACTTCTGGGTTGAGTGAATGCTGGCGCGTGTGGCTGCCGCTGCTCACCCACAGAAAAAACGTATCCTGTGACTGTAAAGTGACCTTGAGAGTTTTGAAAGGCACTTAGAAATATGCTGTATTATTATTATTATTATTATTATTATTATTTAGGACTTGGTAAACTCCTTCACAGGAAGAACTCATTAGCCAGGTTACCAATCAATCAGTTCACGGTAAGACAACCCCTTACAATGTCTACGTACTGTTGGTTTACGGATGTTGGTGCTTGGTGCCCCCACCGACAATGTTCCTGTATTCAAGCCTTGTGCAAAAAAACATCTTTGACATGACAAATATCATTTATGAAAATAATTGGCACGTGCGACGCGCAGGGATGTGCACGACTGACCTTGCTAGCGCTGTGGTGGAGCGTGTCGTTCAAGACGCTTCCGCTCTCCCAGTTCTTGATCTTAAGGAAGCGAGGGCACTTGGAAGGGCTTCCGTTCTGCACCGTCTTGGTGGGCGACATCTTGTCCGAGGCGGAGCTCTGACAACAGATAAACGCCATTATTTGACACGGACAAATTAAAAAAATTAAATAAAAACAAAAAGTTGATCAATAGGATTCCGATTGACGAGAACTCCACTGTTGGAAAGTAAAACATTCATTTGGAGACATGACCCGGATCCAAAGGGTGAAATGCATTGTTTTTTTTACAGTTTGACAAATTCACCAAGCAGCGGTTATTTTTAACATGTTTCATTGCATTGTGGTGCCACCACGGTAAGCCCCGCCTCTTAAAGCATTTTCTGTCTTGAAGCTAGGTACCTGGTGGATGGCTAGTGGCTGGCTGGATTTGAGTGTATGTATGTATATTAGCTAGCTAATTGGTAGCACACGTACACACGGGTCTAGCTGGCTGGCTATTAGCTATCTATTAGCTAGCTAGCGTTCGATCCATTTGAGTTACTTCCGGGTTGAGTGAACGCTGGCGCGTGTGGCTGCCACTGCTAACACTCTGAAAAAATTATCATGTGACTGTAAAGTGTCCTTGAGAGTTTTGAAAGGCGCTGAGAAATTAAATGTATTATTATTATTTTTATTATAATTTATTATGTCCGTATAAGCGCTCAGTCGCACAACAAAAACAACAAAACCCTTCACTAAATCGCCACGGTGGGGTGAGGTTCAATTTGGATCGTTCCTACAACCGACTTCTTTGGCAACATAGGCTTAGTTATACTGATGAGGTGATACCAGAGCAAATGGTGCAATCAGGCCAGTCGTAGACCCCATACTTAGGCAGACAATAGAAGTAATCAGTGTAGCCGCAGGGAGTAGTCCACTGCACCCCCCCAAACTTAGAGCAGGGACCAATCATAGCAGCGTCTGGCACCGCCACGTCTGGACAGTAGGGATATATATATATATATATATATATATATATATATATAGGGCCAAAACTACCAGAAAGTGGCACTGTAGTGTCATGAACAGACATGTTGGACACGTTTTCCCGGCGTGCGCTAGGGAAACGATTAGCGGCTAGCAGGTCGATCATAAAATGCTTTGGGTCCAATGTGAAACGTTGCTTGCAGCGTAATCAGCAAGAACATGACATCGATGAAATGGATTCATGGCGGCGGCCTACTTGAGTTGATGAAGTGCCCGATGGGAGATGGAGCGACTTTTAGCACGCTCCCCCATCGACTTCCCGTTTTCATTTGAAGGCCCGGTGACAAATACAATCAACCACTAACGGCGGCTAACCTTTCAGCACACTATTGATTGATCATAAGCCCGCTGTTTAAAATCGCCGGAATCAATCACGGGCGATTAGTCATTTCGCAAGCCGAAAACCTCGCCCCTTGCTGGTTGGAAAGTCATTTGGAATACAAACACACACACACACACACACACAACACACATACTGTATGTGTGTGTATCTGTATACATACTGTATACAGATACACATACATACTGTATATCTATCTATCTATCTATCTATCTATCTACATATATATACACACATATATACACACACACATATATACATATATATACATATACACACATATACACACATATATATATATATACACACACATATATACATATATATACATATACACACATATATACATATATATACACACATATATACATATACATATACACACTTATTATTATTATTATTATGTTTAATGGGGACCTGGGAACGGATTATTGTCATTTTTAATGGTTTCTTATGGGAAATTAATGTTCGGCAGATGAACTTTTCACTTTACACACACTTTCTGGGACCCAATTAAATTTGTTTGCTGAGGTTTCAAACTTTTTTCCATATATAAGGCGCACCGGACTATCAAGCGCACCTTCATTGAATGAAAATAGTTTTGCGAAGATATTATATAAATAGATCAAAGTTTTCCAAATATAGGGTGCACCGCATTATAAGGCACTATAGTAGAAACTGAAGTTACGCACTACGTTGGGGGGGGGGGGGTGTAGTTGGTGACTGCTGACCTATTTAGTAGAAAATGATGTTTTATGGGGACCTGGGAACGGATTATTCTCATTTTAATGGTTTCCTATGGGAAATTAATGTTTGGAAGACACACTTTTCGCCTTACACACACTTTCTGGGAAACAATGAAGTTTGCAAAGTGAGGTGTGACTGTATTTCAAGGGAGACATTCGAAAAATTAGGAGGAGATGGGAAGGTCAACATGGCAAGCGCTACAATTTTACCCCGTGGAAGTATTTCAAGGATCAACACAGTATGCGCAGATTAGGACACCATCGGCGTAATCCGGATTTAACGTCGCCGCTGTAGCTTGTCGCCCGGAAGCATCTGAATGGGGGGGCGGTCAAGGAGATGATGATGATGCCCCCCCTTCCCCCATCGCAGTCGATGAACACATTTGCTCGCTCATTTGGTAATATCACAAGCGAGGTTTAGAAACAATCAACGTGCAAATAAATAGAAGGGAAAAAACAACTTGTAGTGACAAGAAATACAATATTTTTCCAATTATAAAACAACATTTCCAGGAAACACGCCAGAGAAACACGGCGTGAATCCCGTTGAGTCATCACTAGCCTGCGGTTGAATGTCGCTGGCTTTTTCAACATGTTCGCTTCCACAAACTTCTCACAAGTGAGCTCGACCTAAAAACTGTTAATTCCGCCTACATTGATGTACATTCATCCATACTCGGAGTACAGTGATATCTTGGCTTACAAACTTAATTGGTTCCCAGACAGAGTGTGTCAGGCAAAAAGTGTGTATCCCAAAAATTAATTTCTCATAGGAAACCATTGAAATGAGAATAATCCGTTCCCAGGTCCCCATAAAACATAATTTTCTACGAAATAAGCCTTAAAACGACACAAAATATACCTTATTTTATGTATAATAAAGTGCTATTGTATTGTAATTAAAGAAATAAACTGTACTGGAATTGTCGTGAATGAGTCTTTTTCATTGTATTTTGTATTTCTTTTTTACCTGCTCGGCCTCAATGTTGTGCAGCACCACCGGCATGTTGTCACGCCTCCTGTTGTTTTCAGATGAAAGCTGCGATGAGACGCTGGCGTCCCTGCAACAGAGGACAAAGTCATTCAGGGGAAGATGATTCAGTTGAACATGATAAAAACATACATGTTCATTTCCAGGCATGTTTTTAGGGGAGTGAATTAGAACAAAACATTGCTGGTCAGAGTCCATTTTCAGCAAAAAATTTAATATGATAGCTAGCGATTGATAGCATATATATATATACAGTAAAGTCTCGTTATATCAATATTCAAGGGAGTCCGAAAAAATATCGATATAACCGGGACTATTGATATATCCGACCCTGTTTGCATGTAATTTTGTCCGTGCGTGCATAGAAATAGTATCGATATAACCGGGACTATCGATATATCCAATATCGATATAACGAGACTTTACTGTATATATATATATATATATATATATATATATATATATATATATATATATATATATATGTACATATACATCTATACACTATACATATCTATACACATCTACACACGCATACACATACATAAAACACACATACATAAAACATACATACATATATATTGATATATAAAATATATATATATAAATAATTCTATATAAATATATGTACAAAAAATATGAAATTATAGATAGTAAAAAAATATATATCTCTAAAAAAAGTTGGCAGCAATACGTCTGTGTAAGCTCTCAGTCGTACAGGAGTGGTCCATCCATCGATGAGAAGGTTTCTTCAGCCGTCATCTGTACAAAAGTGAAGGTTTCGGACGTTTCGCCTCCTATCCAAGAGGCTTCGTCAGCGAACTCTTTTTTAGTTCGCTGACGAAGCCTGGATAGGAGGCGAAACGTCCGAAACCTTCACTTTTGTACAGATGACGGCTCAAGAAACCTTCTCATCGATCTCTAAAAAAACATGCAAATCCAGTCCAAAATACGCAAAATCTTCCAACATCTCCATTACCGACGTTGGATTGTCTTTTGGTAAACCCGAAAAAAACTCTCCGATTACCTCAAAACCTCCTGACGGGATTTCACGCGCGACAATGAAACGAGACTCAGCACTTACTGTTCAAGCAGATGAATTTATAAGCGCCGAGGGAGCAAAGCGACAACAATTTCTGGCAGCCGCGTGCAACAAGCATCTTAAGTAGCGCCCGCAAGACAAAACGAGGCGCGGCCTACCTGGATGATGACGACAAAGTGGACATGTTGCCTTCAAGGACAACCGACACCATTTTTTTTGTTTCCTAACTGACATCAGAAAAACGTTTGATAGCATCTAAAATAGCCAAAACATGCCAGATGATAGTTTTGGTCAAATGCAAAACACTAATAAAAATGACTTCAAGTGTCCTAAAACTACTTCAAAATGACACCGGAGATGCCGAGTTTCAGAAGGTCCCGCCCCCTTGTTCGTGACGTCACGCCAGGACATCTTGCCTTGTTCTAGAATCCAAACAATGGCTTCAGATGCGGAGAAGAAGCGTTCTTGTTACTCATCCAGTTATGAATATAATTACAATAGTTCTGAAAAGGAAAACATCAATGTTTGCAATCGATTAAAGAAGTCCTCCCGTATCAATTTGAGCCATCAGTACTCCAATGTAGCGTCCCAGAAAATGCACAAGATGGCGCACAAGCTTCAATGGAAATGGGCTGATGGATCTGCTGGGAATCTGTGTCAACTAGTATCAAATAGTAGTCTTGGTGCAACACACAACCATTCACCATTGCGTTATTTATGTGTTCTCCTTCTAATTTTGCCTTCAACAAGGATGAAAACAGTTTTCAGACCAAAGTACCCAAAATGTCCACAACTTGTCCTTTAAAGGACAACCGACACGGTCCAGACAAGTTGCGTCAATAATTTGTAAAATCACTTCAAATGACTTCGACTGAGCGCATTTTACAAACATTTCACTGCATATTTTACATTTTAAAACTTGCACTGAATATTCAGGAAGTTTTGTTTTTGAGTTGATGATGGTGCCCGACGTGACGTCACGTAGGGATCACCCCTGACCGATAAAGTGTCACATAATGCATTTTTGTTACTTTTTTTTCATCTGAAAACACTGTGTCGATCGTGAAATTAGAAGGAAAACTACATGAAAATCAGAATTCAAAGTAAAAAAATCGGAATTCAGAGTTAAAAATCGGAATTCAGAGGTAAAAGTCATAATTCAGAGTTAAAAATCAGAATTCTGAATTAAAAATCGGAATTCAGAGTTAAAAATCGGAATTCAGAGTTAAAAGTTGGAATTCAGAGTTAAAAATCGGAATTCAGAGTTAAAAGTTGGAATTCAGAGTTAAAAATCACAATTCAGAGTTAAAAATCGGAATTCAAAGTTAAAAATAGCAATTCAGAGTTAAAAATCGGAATTCTGAATTGAAAATCGGAATTCAGAGTTAAAAATCACAATTCAGAGTTAAAAATCGGAATTCAGAGTTAAAAATCGCAATTCAGAGTTAAAAATTGGAATTCTGAATTGAAAATCGGAATTGAGAGTTAAAAATCACAATTCAGAGTTAAAAATTGGAATTCAGAGTTAAAAATCGCAATTCAGAGTTAAAAATCGGAATTCAGAGTTAAAAATTGGAATTCTGAATTAAAAATCGGAATTCAGAGTTAAAAGTCGAAATTCAGAGTTAAAAATCACAATTCAGAGTTAAAAGTTGGAATTCAGAGTTAAAAATCACAATTCAGAGTTAAAAATCGGAATTCAGAGTTAAAAATCGCAATTCAGAGTT
Organism: Hippocampus bargibanti; assembly: GCF_051943395.1. NCBI lineage: Eukaryota > Metazoa > Chordata > Actinopteri > Syngnathiformes > Syngnathidae > Hippocampus > Hippocampus bargibanti. Next base: position 888,873 of record NC_142737.1, read on the forward strand.
AAAAATCGGAATTCTGAATTGAAAATCGGAATTCAGAGTTAAAAATCACAATTCAGAGTTAAAAATCACAATTCAGAGTTAAAAATCGCAATTCAGAGTTAAAAATCGGATTTCAGAGTTAAAAATTGGAATTCTGAATTAAAAATCGGAATTCAGAGTTAAAAGTCAAAATTCAGAGTTAAAAATCACAATTCAGAGTTAAAAATCGGAATTCAGAGTTAAAAGGCGCAATTCAGAGTTAAAAGTCTCAATTCTGAGTTAAGTCAAGTTACAACTCAAAATTCTAAGTTAAATGTCAGAATTATGAATTAAATATGTGTGTGTTACTCCTGGGTTGAGTGAACGCTGGTGCGTCGGGCTGCCGCTGCTCACCCGCACATTTTTGTTCTTATCCTGTGACTGTAAAGTATCCTTGAGAGTTTTGAAAGGCACTTAGAAATCGAATGTATTATTATTATTATTATTATTATTATTACAAACAACGCAATGGGGAATCGTTGTGCGTCGCACCAAGACTACCAATTGCGCTAACACGCATAAATAAGGTGTAAGTTGACACAAATTCCCAGCGGACAAATCAGCCCATTTCCGACGGAGCTTGGGCGTGCATTTTCTGGGCGCTATATTGGAGTCCAGACGGCTCGAATTGATATGGAAAGACTCCTTTAATCGATTGCAAACATTTATGCTTTCTTCTTCAGAACTATTTGAACTTAAGAGTAGCGCGTGGTTGGGTCTTTTTCGGTCCCATAATAGGGGAAATTTGTTGTAAAATGAGGGGTGTGATGATTCCTCATTACAATCAACGTATCCGCTGTATGAAATGATATCGCCCAAATAGAGAAAGATAACATTTGGTCAAAAAATTGGTGTGATATGAATAATGTCGATCAAAAGTGTACAATGGGTCCTTCCTGGTCTTTTTACATTATGTTGCTCACTTGAGCTATACAGCTGCTTATCTGGCTATCTAGCTAGCAATCTAGCTGGCTACCTAGCTCGCTATCCATTTGCTATCTATTATCTAGCTAGCTATATATTTGCTATCTATAAGCTAGCTATCTATTAGTTATCTGTTAGCTAGCTAGATAACTTTCTATCTATTCGAGTTATTCCAGGTTGAGTGAACGCTGGCACATGTGGCTGCCGCTGCTCACCCACAGAAAAACTGATCATATGACTGTAAAGTGACCTTGAGAGTGTTGAAAGTCACTTATAAATGAAATGTATTATTATTATTATTCATAACTGGATGAGTAACAAGAAAGCTTCTCTCCGAATCTGAACTCTCTGAAGCCATTGTTTTGATTCTGGGGCAAGGCAGTTTGTGAAGGAGTATCCTGGCGTGACGTCACAAACAAGGGGGCGGGACTTTCTCAATCTCCCCAGTTTCGAGCAGAGGCAGTTTTGGGACACTTGACGTCATTTTATTGTTGTTTTGCATTTGACTAAAAATATCAGCCTGCGTGTTTTGGGTATTTTCGATGCTGTAAAACGTTTTTCTGATGTCAGTTAGGAAATTTAAAAAAAATGCTGTCGGTTGTCCTTTAAGGAAAAGAAGAAGCTATCTAGCTGGCTGGATAGCGAATAGCCAGCTAGCTAGCTGGCTATTTGCTATCTATTAGCTTTCTATCTGTTTGGGTATTTAAGATGCTCTAAAACGTTTTTCTGATGTCAGTTAGGAAAGAAAAAAATGCTGTCGGTTGTCCTTTAAAATGTTTCAATGGAAAGCGATTTACGGGTATATTTACGGGGGTGGCCAGACCTCACTGACCGCATCCCAAACTGGTTCTTCAGAAAGTAAACCATTTGCTCGTTTCCCGACTGGACGACCGACACAAATTGTGAGGTGACGGCTAAGTGACATCATGCATCTGGCGGGGTATTTTTTGCGGCGGGAAGACATTCATCGGTCAGACCGGCGAGGCTTTGCGTTCTCGGCAAATGCGCGCGCATGGGATGCTCATCTGGGACAGATAATGGAAAATTGAATTATTAATTGCTCGTCAACAAACACTTCGGGGTTTTTGGAGTGGCTGCAATGGCCGTCACGTTTTTCAGATAAAACAAAAAACAACAAAAAACCGCAACATCCATCTTTCGTGAGACGCCCGTTTCGAAAAACGTGGGTCGGCTAAGTCATTCAGAATTTTTGCCAAATAATAATAATAATAATAATAATAATAATAATAATAATAATAATCCATTTGATTTCTAAGCACCTTTCAAAACTCTCAAGGTCACTTTACAGTCACGGGATCAGTTTTTCTGTGCGTTAGTAATTGGTCTCATTTTGTTCAGATGGTTGAACGGATAGCCAAATTTGAGAATGAGAAGAGTCACCGCTTGGAATTGAAGCGGATTTACGTGTTGGAAGAAATCCCGAGAATTTTCTGTGATATGTCTGTGTAAACTCTCAGTCGTACAGGAGTGGTCCATCGATGAGAAGGTTTCTTCAGCTGTCATCTGTACTTCTTTCAAGGTTATCCAAGAGGCTTCGTCAGCGAACTAAAATCTTTTGCTGGTAGTTTTGGCCCTATGTATCTATATATCTCTAGATCTATATATATATACACATATATATATATATATATATATATATATATCTAGATCCATATATATATATATATATATATATATATATATATATATATATATATATATATATATATATATATATATATATATATATGGATATATATATATATATATCCATATATATATATATATATATATATATATATATATATATATATATATATATCTAGATCCATATATAAATTTCTAATAAAGGTATTCTGATTCTGATATATATATCACTATCGATCTAAAATATATGAAATAAAATGTATTACTATTATCATTATTATTATATCTAAATCTATATCTCAGCTTTGATTTTATCAAAGCCGAGACTTCTGCTCTGGTAAAAAAAATAGAGGTACCAGCAAAATTTTATTTCTCTGACGAAGCTTCTCGGATGAGAAGCGAAACGTACAACACCTTCAAAGAAGTCAGATGACGGCTGAAGAAACCTTTTCTTCTGATGGATGATAAAAAATTAAAAATATTAATAAAATATATAAATAAAGTAATAAAATATGTGAAGCCCTCCCTTGAAAAAAATACCAGTAAAAATCTGACGACCGATTAAAAAACAAAATCTGGCATCGTTTTGAAGTCAAAAGGAAGGCATAAAAAAAAAGGTTGGGGTCCTGTTGGGGTCCATAACTCCAGATCTCAACCTGGTTGAAACGCCAGCTTTCAAATGCCAGCTTTGTTTCTTTATTAAAAAAAATGATTTGAACAAAATGGCATCGATCTTCCAGGCTCATCGCGTGCATGAAGTTGACTAAAAACCACAACCAGTCATTCGTTCTCGACGCCACAACAACTTTTCTCGACACAAATCGATTGCGGGTTCCATGGCCATTAGACGTTGGGAGCGCACCCTGTCAAATAAAGACGCAAATATGTATCAAAAAAAAACCTAACAAACAAAACGTTAATGAGGCAGATGGTCACGCCCTCTTGTAAAATGCTGACCAACCAAACCAAAATCAGGTGTGGTTGTCAAAGTTGGAATGGTTCCCCGCTGCACCTTTCAGTCTGACTGGAGTAGGTTTTCAACTATTTGACTATAAATAACAATTGGCATTCAACAAATGCTACCCTAACAACAACAAATCAATTTTCACCGCACCCCCCGCCCCCAATTTTAATACAGTGATAACTCGGTTTACGAAGCCCTTGGCTTACGAACTTTTCAGTTTACGAACGTTAAATTGATGAACATTTTACCTTGGCATACAAACTATTTTTCAGGATACACACGGAGCTGCCACAATATGTGATGTGCCCCATCTCCAATGGCAGCTGGCTTGTTTACGTCCTCTATTCCCCGCCCCCAGTCTTCATTTAAAGCCACGTGATTGGTCAAGAAGGCAGCAGTCAGGGGAGGTGGTTTAAACATTAAAGTGATAGGCAGATGACAGAGAGAGAGTGAGAAAACGGATAGAAAATTGTGACATTTGGACTCGTTTCAACTTTGATAGTTCATGGGCAGAGTGTGGACTGCAAGGTTAAAATATCCCATCGGTCAGGCTCCACAAATAACTCGCGCAAGCCATCTGTACACTTGATGCAAAAAGCTAAACAGAACACAATTGATGAGGAAGGAGGTAAAATGATGGCAGAGAAAGCACCTACAGGGGAACATTCCTCAAGAAGAAGGCTACGTTCCTCATCAAGTATTTCATGCTGATGAAAGCGGACACTCCAGTCCATCAAGCCATCAACGACCATCACAAAGGTCAATAAAACAGTACAGACTATTATTTTTATTATTTATTTCGCTTAAAATATTTTATTATTATTATTATTATTATTATTATTATTATTATTATTATTATTATTATTATTTCTTTAATTATAATACCATAGCATATTTATTGTCCATAAAATAAAGTATATTTTGTGTAGTTTTATGGCTTAGAAAATTAGAAAGTAGAAGATTAAGTTTTAGGGGGACCTGGGAACAGATTATTCTCATTTGAATGGTTTCCTATGGGAAATTAATTTTTGGGATACACACTTTCGCCTCACACGCTCTGTCTGGGAACCAATTAAGTTTGTAAGCCAAGGTATCACTTTACATAGTTTTATTTACGCTTAAACAACAGCTGAAGCTGGAACAAAGCGCTAACATGGAAATAAGGGAAACGCTGCCCCCTTGTGGAAGGGGGAAAAAAACATTGCCAGAGGCCATGGCCAGCGCTTTATGGGCACACAAACAAGAAGAAAAAAACAAAACCCAAACAATTTCAGGAATGGCGCTCTCCGTCATATTTTCAATTCCCAAATAAATTTGTGAATGAGTTAATGAAGCGATGAATGTATTAATCAATTGATCATACAATCACCACGCTTGCCAGTGAGGGCCAAATAAGTTTGGGCTCAGCCTCTCGCAGTCTTCAAAACGAACGTGCAGAAAAAGCGGCGCGCCAAAGGCGGAAATATGAGACGAAGGAAGGCGCCAAAGCGGCCATCGCAAACGAGTGCACCTGACCGAGTGACCAGCGCAGCAAAATTAGATCCTTTCCTTCTTCCTCCGGACGCCACAAACAAACATCCCGCGGCGAGCGAAAGGCCAACCTATTTCCAACTGGAGCTGCGACGCCACCTCCTTCTTTTCCCCGCTTTGAAAAAGGCCGACGCGGCCGCCATCTCGGCGGCGGCGTTTTAAACGAGACGTCATTGTAGCAACGAGCGGCATTAGCGCGCGGGGCAAATGTCAGCCTGTTTTCCAGATCATTGCGGCCATTCTAACGCGTTTCAAATTGCATGCGGGCGGCCCCATTAAGTCAGCTAGCTTAGCAGGATGTATCTTTATTGTCTTGATACTCCCCACCGCCTCTTTAATAATCATCATAAGAAAACATTTCATTTCTAAGCGCCTTTCAAAACTCTCAAGGTCACTTTACAGTCATAGGATAAGTTTTTCTGTGAGTGAACAGCAATAGCCACATGCGCCAGCGTTCACTCAACCCGGAATAACTCATATAGGAAGCTAGGAAGCTAGCTAATAGATAGTCAGCTAGATAGCTACCCAGCTAGCCAACTAGATAGTTAATAGATAGCCGGCTAGATAGCTAATATCTAGCAAATACAGTAAAGTCTCGTTATATCGATATTCAAGGGAGTCCGAAAAAATATCGATATAACCGGGACTATCGATATATCCGATATCGATATAACGAGACTTTACTGTAGATAGCTAGCTAGGTAGTCCGCTAGGTAGCCAGTTAGATAACAAATAGATAGCTAATAGATAAAAAAATAGATGGCAAGCTAGTTAGCCAGCTAGGTAGCAGCTAGATAGCCAGCTAGATAGTCAGTTAGATAGCCAATAGATAGCTAATAGATAGTAGATAGCTAGTTAGCCAGCTAGATAGCTAATATAATACCTATTGAGGTAGCCAGCTAGGTAGCCAGCCCGATAGCCAGCTAGAGAGCCAATAACTGGCAAATAGATAGTTAGCTGGGTAGCCAGTTAGATAGCCAATTGATATCAGATAGATAGCCAGCTAGCCAGCAATTATATAGCAAATAGATAGCTAGCTATGTAGCCAGCTATATAGCCAATAACTAGAAAATAGATAGCTATCTAGGCAGCCAGCTAGATAGCCAATAGATAGCTAATTGATTGCAGGTAGATAGCCAGACAGCTAGCAAGCTAGATAGCTAATAGATAGCTAGCTAGATTGCCAATAGATAGCAAATACATAGCTTGGTAGATTGCTATCTAGGTAGCCAGCTCGATAGCCAATAACTAGCAAATAGCTAGCTAGCTAGCCAGCTAGATAGCCAGCTAAATAACCAGACAGCTAGTTAATTCCTAAATTATATGGGTGTGGAGTTACATGAGCTTGAAATGAAAATACTGCTTCTGTCACATTAAAAGGCAACAATCGAAGGTCATCAAATGTTCTTTTGCAGAATTTCTATCCTCAGTATGCTTTATCAACCTTCTACACACACACACACACACACACACACACACACACACACACACACACACACACACACACACACACACACACACACACACACACACACGCGCGCGCACAAACACTTGTACGACAAAGCATTCAATCGCCGAGAGGGTAATTACGGATGAGAAGCCGAAACGCATGAACCGATCAACAACGAGATATTGATCGGGGTGGGGGGGTTGCCTCAATTTGATTGCGACGGGTCACCGGCGCGAGTACAATGGACGCCATCCCATTGGTGGGAGATGGAAGCGATCCGGTACTTTTCCGCCAGACGCGTCGGTCAACTTGGACTTTTTCACCGCGAGCGTAAACTCGTTTATCTTCGGAAATTCTGCTCGGCTGTAGGAGACGTTCATTCATCGGTAACAATAACAGTGACAAAAAAAAAATTATAATAATCATAATAATAATAATAATGCCAGGTAAGAACTAGACAACAAGATGGTCTGAAACGTCATGCGTACTTTGTTGTGGCGGATAAACTCACAAATCGTACAAACAAATTAGCAAAAAAAAAAACGCAATTTTTGTTGTTGTGATTTCAAGATGCTGTCGCGAAAATGGCTGCCTTTACAGCAGCTCCTGCATTTTGTTTTGCTACTTCTTCCTTTCCTTTCCTCTTCCTTTTATCATCTATCACCTATCTTTTGGATGCACTCATTTTTGCCTTAAAGTGTTTATCGGTTTGAAATAAGTAGGAATTTTGTGTTGCCAAAGGACTCTTTGGAGTTTTTCAGAAAGTCCTGCAATGTAAGGTACTGCTACTCCTCTCCTTTTTGTATCTTCAGAATTTTTGGTTTCATTCCCTATTCTTTCTTTCTGACATTTGTTAAATGACCACTGAGGGTACCCGCAGTTAGTGAGTGCTCTCCTGATATCTTTTGACTGATATGTAAGATAGGCTGCCAAATGAAAAACAAAGTAAAGTAAACTACCCCCCCCCCCCCACACACACACACTCTTTTTATGTCTTATTTTTAATCAGATTATGCTTTTGGATTGGAGCTTTTATTAGTTTTACAGTGGAGAAATTGACATTTCACGGCAGCAAAGTGAGGAAAGGAAAGGAAGAAGTACAAACACAAAATACAGGAGCTGCTGTCAAGGTAGCCAAAACAACAACAAAACAAATCATGTGACATTCAATCCGAAGCACTTTCTGCATGAAAGAGGAAAAGATCAAAGCATCCTTTTCACCAGTGGATCGGGGACGTCACTCAATTCTATCCTCACAAAAAGAAAATAACCCCTAAAAAAACGGCAGTGGAATCCATCACCTGTATAAGCCCGAGTGTTCCATAAATCGCATTGAAACCAGTTTGAAGGTGTGATGGCGCCTGTTCAAGCACGTCAACATTTTGGCTTCCATGAAAGAAATTGTTCTCGGTTTTAATAAGCGTCGTACAGTCATTAGCAGCAAAGTTGTAATTAGGAGGCCACTTGAACAGTAGCATTCCAGAAAATGGCCCTCATGAAACCGTTTAATGTAATGCTTGCTGGTTTTAAGCTACGCCCCACATACAAGAAGAAAAGAATTGACGATAATTAGCCTTTGTGTAGAAAATTGTTATATAACTACACTTCAGGATTACATGGTATATTGAAGATTAAAGAAGAAAAAAAAACAAATTATAGCTCAAGCAAATAATGACTTTCACGCCTGTGTAAACTCCCAGTCGTACAGGAGTGGTCCATCCATCGATGAAAAGGTTTCTTCAGCCGTCATCTGTACTTCTTTCAAGGTGTCGGACGTTTCGCTTCTTATCCGAGAGGCTTCGTCAGCTAACTAAAGTCTTTTGCTGGTAGTTTCGGCCCTATATATACTCTGCTATGCTATCATAGCAGAGTCTGGCAACGTAGGGCTGTCTTACTATTCCTAAAATACGTCTGTGTAAGCTCTCAGTCGTACAGGAGGGGTCCATCGATGAAAAGGTTTCTACAGCCGTCATCTGTACAAATTTGAAGGTGTCGGACGTTTCGCTTCTTATCCAAGATGCTTCTTCAGCTGGTAGTATAGGCCCTATGTATATATATATATCCCTACTGTCCAGACAAGGCGGTGATACTGGCGGACACTGCTATGATAGGTCCCTGCTCTCAGGATGGGAGGAGCAGAGGACTAATCCCTGCAGCTCCACTGATAGCTTCTGTTGTTCTGACTGACGACTGGCCTGATTGCCCAATTGCCAATTTGTTTAGTCTCCCCTATGTATTGCTCTTTACAACAACATTGTAAATCGTTCGTACAATAGACTGTTTAGGCAACATAGGATTAGTCATGCTGATGAGGTGATAGCATGGTCAGTTGGGCAATCAGGCCAGTCGTCAGTCAGAACAATAGAAGCTATCAGTGGAGCTGCAGGGATTAGTCCTCTGCTCCCCCAAACCTGAGAGCAGGAACCTAACATAGCGGTGTCCGGCACCGCCATGTCTGGACAGGAGGGATATATATATATATATATAGGGCCTATACTACCAATAAGACTTTAGTTAGCTGACGAAGCCTCTCGGATAAGAAGCGAAACGTCCGACACCTTCAAAGAAGTACAGATGACGGCTGAAGAAACCCTTTCATCGATATTCCTAAAATAGAATAGAATTTGTCTGACTATTCCTAAAATAGAATAGTAAGACATATAGAAAGCTAGCTAGCAAGCCAATAGATAGCTAATAGCTAGCCAGCCAGACAGATAGCTATTATATGGTATTTAACCCCCCCCACACACACACACATATATTTTCCTGGACTGTGAAACACCAACAAAATTTGAAATCGTATTATTTTGTACTGTATTCATTTCCATTCATTGTAATTGTTACAAACAAGGTCACGGGAGGATTTCGGATTGTAAATGTCGACATTTGAAATGGAGAAATGAAGAACAAATGAATGTCTTTGCATTTGCCAAAATGAGGACAAAATACTTGCACAGGGCGGAGGTTCCCTTTCATATCAACGTGAGATTTAAACACCTGCAAATCTTTTTTGGCAGTCTGACTGTTCTTTTGGCTGCAAAGGCCAAAACTGACAAGGTTTCTTTTTTTGTTTTTCATATGGTTTTATTGGCAGCGTGACATGTGTCAAGGGTACATCTCCAAAAACTCATGAGGCTGACAGGTGCATGATTACAGCCAAATATTTCAAGCGCAACTCGACGCCTGCCTGTCTGTCATTCAACTTATGCGCCACAGGCCGTAACCAAGCCGGCTCGTCGGGGAATGCAATCTGGGCCACGGCAAAAAAAAAAAAAACAACAACAACAACAACAACAAAAAACAGTGAATTGCTAAAGTTGCTTCTCCGCCAAAACAAACTGTTATTGCCATTTTGTTTTTCAATTGAAACAACTACAATGAGACCTCGGTTTACGAACCCCTTGGCTAACAAACTTTTCGGTTTAAGAACGTTAAATTGATGGAAACGTTACCTTGGCATACAAACTATTTTTCAGGATACACACGGAGCGACCACAATGAGTTATGTGTGTCGTTCGCCAACGAGCCCGTTCTCATAACAAGAAAATGGCAGCCGGCTTGTTTTAGTCCTCTATTCCCCGCCTCCAGACGTCGGTTAATGCCACGTGATTGGTCAAGAACGCAGCAGTGAGGGGGGGGGGTAGGGTTTACAGATAGAGAAAGAATTTGATCGAGCTCGCTAGCGACCAACTATTTTTCTATTTAGCTAGCAGTCTAATCCCTTTATGATGTCAAAGTCAAGGCACGGGGGCCAATTCTGGCCCGCCACATTATTTTATTCGGCGCGCGAAAGCAAATAAAACTTCGGAATAAAAGTCCCAACCAAACTTTCAAATTGTGTCATGTTATTTTTTACTTCGAATTGTAAATTTTGAAGAGTTATTCATTAATATGCGGTGCGCTCTTTACGTAATATGTGGAGGGCATGAAACATTCTAATGGCTTCCCCAAATTCATAACAGCATCCGAGAAGAAACAGTAACGACAACGTGCTGACAACCCTGATTTATAGGGATTGAACGTCGTAAAATATCAGTCGACATCTTGAGTCGAAAAACCGGTTGCGTTCATTTCTCACATGCTTGAAATGTCGCCGTTCGCAGGCTAACTTTCCGAAAAACGTCAAAAGGTTCCGCCCATTCGAACATTTCAGTCATCCGAAAAAGTTCTCCGACAACGTCCGCTGATCAACGCATGCAATTTCATAACATTGCGTTCCTTCCCTGACCCGAAACGGTTTAATAATAATAATAATAATAATCCATTTCATTTAAAAGCGCCTTTCAAAACTCTCAAGGTCAGTTTACAGTCACAGGATCAGTTTTTCTGTGGGTGAGCAGCGGCAGCCACAGGCGCCAGCGTTCACTCAACCTGGAATAACTCAAATAGATAGAACGCTAGCTAGCTAATAGAAAGCCAGTTAGATAGCTAGCCAGCGAGATAAGATAGGGAATAGATATCCAGCTTGCCAGCTATATAACTAATATATAACAAATAGATAGCTAGCTAGGTAGCCAGCTAGATAGACAATAGATAGCTAATAGATAGCAAATAGATGGCAATATAGGTAGCCAGTTAAGTAGAAGCTAGATAGTCAGCTAGATAGCCAATAGCTAATAGATAGTAGATATAGATAGCCCGCTAGATAGCTAATATATAGCAAATAGATAGCTAGCTAGATAGCAAATAGACAGCTATCTAGGTAGCCAGCTAGGTAACCAGCTAGCTAGCCAGATAGATAGCCAATAGATTGCTAATAGATAGCTAACCCCGAAGTAACTCAAATAGATAGAAAGCTAGCTAGCTAGCTCAATGATATCTAATAAATAGCTAATAGACAGCAAGATAGCCAACAGCTAGCCAGCGAGACAGCTTACAGCCAGCAAGCTAGCCAGCTAGCTAATGGATAGCTAATAAATAGTTAATAGATAGCCAGATCACCAACAGCCAGCCAGCTAGAGAGCTAATAACCACCAGCTAGCCAGCTCTTTGTTCTTTCGGGATTTTTTTTGACGCCGATATTCAGCACCCCGCTAAACTCCCACGCTCCAATTCCCATTTTCAAACGTCATTCAGTTGTTTGCCGCCTCGTCCAACATTTCTGCGCAAATTCTAACCATTCCAAAACGGTTTGAGGGCCGGTTGAACGGGAAGGCGTTCAACAAAATGACAAATTTGCTCCACGGACGAAAACCATTCCATCGTCAAAAGGGCGTTTCCGCTCACTCGGCACATTTACGGAATAAGCGTCACCTCCTAAAAAAATTCCGACGGTCTCGTTTAACAAACTCCCAAATCAAGTCGGATATTGACTGAAAGCCAGTGGCGGACCGTCAAGACCCTGCAAAGCCTTCTCTGCTGGCCTAAAAATATCTAGATCACGGACTGATGTTAATTTTTGTATTTAAAGGACAACCGACACCATTTTTTGGGGGGGGGTTTCTTACCTGACATCAGAAAAACGTTTTTATAGCATCTAAAATACCCGAAACACGCAGGCTGATATTTTTAGTTAGCTAGATAGCTCTATAGCCTATAGCTAGCTAGATAGTTAGCTTGCTAATATACTGAATGTCATGATTAAATACAGATAGAAAGCTAGCTAGCCAGACAATAGATAATAGATAGCCAACCGATAGCTAGCTAGATAGCTAGCCACCTAGATAGCTCTAAAGCTGATAGCAAGATAGTTAGCTAGCTAATACACTGAATGTCACTATTAAATACAGATAGAAAGCTAGCTAGCCAGCTAGTAGATAGATAATAGATAGCCAACCGATAGCTAGCCACCTAGATAGCTCTATAGCTGATAGCTAGATAGTTAGCTAGCTAATACACTGAATGTCACTATTAAATACAGATAGAAAGCTAGCTAGCCAGCTAGTAGATAGATAATAGATAGCCAACAAATAGCTAGCCACCTAGATAGCTCTATAGCTGATAGCGAGCTAGCTAGATAGTTAGCTAGCTAATACACTGAATGTAAATATATTGTGTTGATTTAATTGTAGTTTTGTAAATCACATGACAGTCTGGATTGATCTTCAGACATAGCACCGCTGAAGGCCTAGCGATGAAATATCCGACTTCCGAGCGGGACTTACCAGGCCACTTGAATGCCGGCGTCCCTCCTGGATGCGTTCCTTTGCCCCTCGCCATTGATCTCCTTCTTGGTGTTGCGGATGAGGCGTAAGACGGGCTCGATCTCCTTCAGGAGCTCGTTGTTTTCCTCCAGCCCGTTGCAGAAGAGCCCCCCGCCGCCGCCGCCGCCCCGCAGGGGGTCCTGGGCGGCCAAGAGCGCGATGGAGGGCGACGACAGGTTCTCGATGGCCCTCAGCTGAGGCGAGCAATTTCCGTACGATTTGGAGGCCGGGTAGGCCGGCCGGGTGACCCGCACGGTGCGCGTCACCCGGCCGTCGCCCGACATGGTGGTCTCCAGGTGGGTGGTGAAACCCTCGGGCCCGCGCAGGATGAGCACGGCGTGGCTCTCGGGCGACACGTTCTTCAGCGTCTCCAGGGCCCGCTCGTAGCTTAGCTCCACCAGGGGCTTGTTGTTGACGGCGAGCACGATGTCGCCCACCTGGACCAGACCGCATTCCTCGGCCGCGCCGCCCCGGATCAAGTCCGACACCACCACGGGCGGTTTGGAGACCCTCTGCTTGACCAGGAAGCCCAGACCGCCCACTTTTCGCTTGAAGAGGCGCACCGAGATGATGTTGGGCTGCAGCTGGCAAACGCTGGCTTCAGACTCCTGCATGGCTTCCGCGCGGGTGTGTGGGACGCTTGGGGTGCGTGCGCGGGTGGGTGTCCCCCCCCGAGGGGTCTCTGAGCAAAGAGTGAAGAGAAGCCATGCGTTTCAAAAGGGGGGAATTGGCTTGGGAGGAAGCGCATTTTTAGGGGGACTTTTTCTTTGTCAAGGAAAATGGATCATATTAAAAATAGGATGCGCCAAAAGTCATGCGTCGGCCCCATGAGATGGCAAAGGATGCAAAAATCCAATAAACCTTGTCAAAAAATGCTTACGAACTTAATTGGGTCCCAGACAGAGTGTATAAGGAGAAAAGTGTGTATCCCAAAAATTAATTTCCCATAGGAAACCATTCAAATGAGAATAATCCGTTCCCAGGTCCCCATAAAACATGATTTTCTACTAAATAAGCCGTAAAACTACACAAAATACAGTGATACATTGGCTTACGAACTTAATTGGTTTTCAGACAGTGTGTAAGGTGAAAAGTGTGTATCCCAAATAATAATTTCCCATAGGAAACCATTCAAATGAGAATAATCCGTTCCCAGGTCCCCATAAAACATGATTTTCTACTAAATAAGCCGTAAAACTACACAAAATACAGTGATACATTGGCTTACGAACTTAATTGGTTTTCAGACAGTGTGTAAGGTGAAAAGTGTGTATCCCAAATAATAATTTCCCATAGGAAACCATTCAAATGAGAATAATCCGTTCCCAGGTCCCCATAAAACATGATTTTCTACTAAATAATCCGTAAAACTACACAAAATACAGTGATACATTGGCTTACGAACTTAATTGGTTTTCAGACAGTGTGTAAGGTGAAAAGTGTGTATCCCAAATAATAATTTCCCATAGGAAACCATTCAAATGAGAATAATCCGTTCCCAGGTCCCCATAAAACATGATTTTCTACTAAGTAAGCTGTAAAACTACACAAAATACAGTGATACCTTGGCTTACAAACTTAATTGGTTCCCAGACAGAGTGTAAGGCGAAAAGTGTGTATCCTAAAAAATAATTTCCCATAGGACACCATTCAAATGAGAGTCATGCGTTCCCAGGTCACCATAAAACATAATTTTGTACCTTCTAATTTTCTAAGCCTTAAACCTACACAAAATATATCTTATATTATGTACAGTGATACCTTGGATTACGAACTTAATTGGTTCCCAGACAGTGTAAGGCGAAAAGTGTGTATCCCAAAAATTAACTTCCCATAGGAAACCATTCAAATGAGAATAATCCGTTCCCAGGTCCCCATAAAACATAATTTACTACTTTCTCCTACTTTCTACTTTCTAAGACTTAAAAGTACACAAAATATACCTTTTGATATAGGGTATATAGGGTATACCTTCGCCAATTATTAAAAAAATGCAATTATTAGACTCTTGAAAGGCTATTATTAGGCTATTATTAAAAACAGTTCAGGCCGCAGACTCAGTAATACACCGCAGACATCACATACATCCTCACCCAGTCCACCAAAACCCGGTTGCCGGTTGACTTCCTGGGTGACGCCTGTCAAGATGGGCTCATCTTATACTCGACATGCTCGTTTTCTCAGCACGGCTTTGCTTGATTGATTTTTTCTTTTCATCCCCTTTCAAGCTCAACCGCCCCCGCAAAACTCTCGGGGACATCGCAGGTTAACACGAGGACATTATCGGAATGACTCACCGCGGCTTCGCGCGTGTGAGTGGGGAAACTCACATAAAATCAAAATGATACTCGGCAAATTGAGTTCCGTTGACGTCATCGATGCGCCCGGCGCTTTCCCCTTTTCAGAAACACCCAAATTCATTTCGACTTCGACGAACAACAACATAAAGGGGGGAAATTCCCCGGTTTTTTTTTCTGGCATCAAGCCATCAACGACCACCACAAAGGTCAATAAAACGACTTTATTATACAGTACAGTTTATTTCTTTTTTAGGTTTATGGGGATCTGGGAACGGATTTTTCTCATTTGAATGGTTTCCTATGGGAAATAAATTTTTGGGATACACAATTTTCACCTTACACACTCTGCCTGGGAACCAATTAAGTTTCTAAGCCAAGGTATCACTGTACAACGTTTACGCCCCCCTCGGATCACCCGGAATCTTTCAAGATGGAGTCCGACGGGGCGGAGTTGGACCGAGGCGTGGGAATAACTTTGAGCGCCGGCCCTTTAATCCCACACCGGTCCTCGCGGGCTCCCCCGACGAGCTACGAAATGGCCGAAAAATGATGCAAAGGAAGCCTCAGCTGGCGATGGTGTACTTCGGGCGCATCTCGCTGCTTTGACTCACGCTCGCTTCCTTGGTAACGAGCACACGACGGTGTCAAAAAGTGGCGACGCGCCTTCACGTGCACTCCGAATTGGACACACACACACACACACACACACACACACACACACACACACGAAAAACAGCACATGCGGGGTTGTCATCGAACAGAAGCCACGTTGGCACGTCATACGTGTTGTGCATACAGGGAGGGATGCACGCACACACATATACATTGATTTGCATATTTGTGCGCAAAATAGCAACGCACAAGAAGAAGAATTAACGTCCGTTTGGGTCATTTCCGAAAGATCTGCTTTTGCTTATTTGATAATAAAAGTGAATATGTGACTTTTTCGTAAACATGTTTGATATTTCGTAAACACGTAAACAAGATTATTTATAAGATGATTATTGATTCTGATTCTGAAAAAAAATTCAATACAAATAAATAAAATGTATAAATAAATAAAATAAACAAACACAGAAAGAAATGAATAAAAAAACACAAAATTCCAATTTAAAAATAAAAAATAAAATTTAAAAATGCATAAAATTAAAAAAATAAACAAACAAACAAGTAAATAAATATAAAAATACAAGATTGCAAAAAATGAAATTGAAATATAAATGAATAAAATGCATAAACAAATGAAACAAATAAAAAATTACAAAATTACAAAAAAAATCCAATTAAAAAATAAAATTCATACATACATAAAATTAAAAAATAAACAAATAACTAAATACAAAAAATACAAGATTATTTTTTTTAATATAAATAAATAAAATGTATAAATACAATTAGAAAAATAAACAAACAAATAACTACATAAATAAAGTAAATGAGAACTGGCAAAAAATGTGGGTTGGATTCAGCTGCTTGTTTGAAATACTGACTTCATTTTAAAAAAGCATGAACATTCCGCACCCCCCACTTCTCCCTCAGAAAAAAACCTGCACAAGCTGAATGAATGAATGAATGAATGAATGAAAGAATGAACAAATAAATGAATAAATACATAAACACAAACACGTGAATGAATGAAAAAAGTAAATAAACAAACACAAATGAATAAATTAATAAACACAAATGAATGAATAAATAAATAAATAAGCATGCGAATGAATGAATAAAGGAATAGACTAATATACGAATAAATATATAAATGGATAAATAAACAAATAAATAAATAAACACAAATGCATTAATGAATGAATAAAGAAACAAATAAATAAATAAACAGATGGATGAATAAACAAACTAAACAAAATAAACAAACATCAACGAATGAATGAATGAAAGAATAGATAACTAAACGAATAAATAAATGAATACAAATGAACGAATGAAAAAAATTAATACATAAATAAAAAATAAATAAATGATGCCAGTAAATTAAAAATAATGCAACAAGGTGGTAGTGAGCTGTATTTATTTTACATATTTTACACGGGTGGTTAAAAATAACTACATTCCTCTATCAAAGCATTCGGCGGTCCAGTCGTTGACTGATTATACACAGGTGTCTTAAATGCAAGGCCCGGGGGCCAAATCAGGCCCGCCACATCATTTTATTCGGTCCGCGAAAGCAAATCAAAGAACCAAAATTTTATACGTTAACCACAACAACAGTCATTCTTTTTTATTTAAAATGTGAACATTAGTTATTCATTAATAAATAATAATAATACATTTCATTTATAAGCGCAACAAGTCACTTGAAAAACAGCAAGCGTGCTCAGTCCCCATTTTCAAGTTGCTTCACCCCCCCCCCACCTCGTTTTAAGCGCAATACGTGGAAAGAACGACACGTCCGATCAGCTCACCCACTCGATGAACGTGCACCCCACGAGGAAAAATAAACAAATGCATGAAAACTTGCCGTGAAACTCCTCAGCTGTATGCGCGGTGCATCCCTCAAACACTCCAAGAGGAGGTATGGGACGTGTGGGTGGGGGTGGTGGGG
The DNA here is from genome assembly GCF_051943395.1 of Hippocampus bargibanti. Lineage (NCBI taxonomy): Eukaryota > Metazoa > Chordata > Actinopteri > Syngnathiformes > Syngnathidae > Hippocampus > Hippocampus bargibanti. The sequence continues at coordinate 906,409 of NC_142737.1, forward strand.
GGAGGGGTGTCAAAAAAGGCACCAAAAAAAGGGTGGGCAGGGGGAAGGTGAAGGTCGATCTAGCGTTTGTGCCTCTCTGGAGGCTCGCCTTGTGGCTCGCACTGCGATCCGGTGCCTTTTTAAAGCCATGACAGGAGAGAGAGAGAGAGAGAGAGAGAGAGAGAGAGAGAGAGAGAGAGAGAGAGAGAGAGAGAGAGAACAGACGGGGGGGGGGGGGGGGGGGGGGGTGCAATTTCGGGGGAGGGGGGGCGTCGCCTTAGCCTGCCGTCACTGTTCAGCTAGCGGCGGGAGGCGCTCCGTCCTCATCGAAACCCCCCCCCCCGCCCCTCCCCCATCCCCAATCCGCTGCAGAGAACGCAGACGAAAAAAACGGCGCATGGCAGCGTCTTCAATTTTATTCCTGCCGTTATTGGTGGACGGCGATCTTTCATTCAAAGCTAAAGTCTGGCTTGTCGACGGGGCTTTGGGGGTCAAAGGTCGGTCGCAAATGATGGTCGTCAAGATGTTGGAGAGTAGGGGGCGGGGGGGGCGATTGGGGGGAGTTGACCTGTGCTCTTTTTGGGGGGGGGGGGGGGGTTAAGCATGTTCAAATTTTCTTCACACCAAAATTTATTAAATAATAATAATACATTTAATTTCCAAGCACCTTTCAAAACTCTCAAGGTCACTTTACAGTCACGGGATAAAGTTTGTCTGTGCAGCGGCAGCCACATGTGCCAGCGTTCACTCAACCCCGAAGTAACTCAAATAGATAGAAAGCTAGCCAGCTAGCTAATGGATAATAATAATAATAATGATAATAATAATAATAATCCATTTCATTACCGAGCGCCTTTCAAAACTCTCAAGGTCACTTTACAGTCACAGGATAAGCGCGAGCGTCCCCTCAAGCTAATATCTAGCGAATTGATCATTTCAAGTCAACAACGTTCTGGGCGATTTCAAGAACAGATGGGGAAAGTGGATCATTTCCTGTGAAAGCAAACCCAGTGGACATGACGTAGCCCCCCCCCCCCCCCCAAATAATTGCGGGCACTTGAACCTCTGCTTTCCAGCCCACCTCTGACCCCTCCGATGTGATGGCGTGCGTGGGTGAGTCCGCGACAGCAGGTAAGCCCGGGGGTGGGGAAATGCACACTTTTTCACTTTAGCTCTCCATATCAACATCATTGTCACGCTGAAGACCCCACGTGACGTTTGACACCCGGAATAGAACCACGTAATTGCCTTCCGTGGCGCGTTGGGGTCAACGGATGTAAAGTTGGTGAAAAGAAGTGAAATATGCTTGTTTTCTGATAGACACTTTTTTTACCCCCCCCCCCATTCGCCAAGGATGTGCGCTTATGCGCATACAGGCGCACACGTCATTATGTCGATCACTTCCTGCTTGAGTGCTGCCATCTGCCCTCTTATGAAGCCCCGCATGCGGATCACCGTGCAAACCTATCCCCCACGCCCCACCACCCTCAACGCCGCTCGGCGACAGCTCGCATATATTCAGCCACATCAGATTCACTTATTGGAAGAAAAAAAAAAAAAAAATTAAAAAAAAACCCACTATCTCACTTGTTCCGTCTCATCGGTGAAAAAGAGCAAATAGGCAAGGCGGCCTGATTTCGGACACACTTTTCATTCGCAAGGCGGCTTTGTGCGCTTGAAAGGAGATGGGGGGGTGGCGGGGTCCCCAAGTGGATTGTCCCTTCTCACAAAAGGGTGGCTCTCAAAGACCTTCGCAAGATTAGCGGCGCGCCAAAATCCAAACGTGGAAACAAGCCAACGCTTTGCAAATAAATAAATAAACAAATAGACGAATAAACAAAAAAATTAATACATGGATAAATAAATAAACAAATGAATGAATAGACGAATAAACGAAAAAAATAAATGGATAAATAAATAAACAAATGAATGAAAGAATGAATGAAAGAATAAATAAATAAACATGTGAATGAATGAATGAATGAATGGATGAAATAATACATAAATAAACACATGAATGAATGAATAAATAAATACAAATGAATGAATGAATGAATAGACGAATAAACGAAAAAAATAAATTAATGGATAAATAAACAAATGAATGAAAGAATGAATGAAAGAATAAATAAATAAATAAACATGTGAATGAATGAATGAATGGATGAAAGAATACATAAATAAACAAACACATAAATGAATGAATAAATACAAATGAATGAATACATAAACATACACATGAATGAATGAATGAATATATAAACACAAACACGTGAATGAATGAATGAAAAAAGTACATAAATAAATAAACAAACAAACCAACAAACACACAAATGAATGAATGAATGAATAAACAAACAAATAAATAAATACAAATGGATAAATAAATAAATAAACATGAATGAATAAAATAAATAAACTACACGTGAATGAATGAATGAATGAAAAAATAAATGAATATACATAAACACTAACACGTGAATGAATGAATGAATGAATGAATGAAAAAAGTACATACATAAATAAACAAACAATCACAAATGAATGAATAAATAAATCCATAAACACAAATGAATGAATGAATAAATAAATAAATAAATAAATAAATAAATAAATAAACGCGAATGAATGAATAAAGGAATATACTAATATATGAATAAATATATAAATGGATAAATTAACAAATAAATAAACACAAATGCATGAATGAATGAATAAATACGCAAATAAATAAAAATAAATAAATGCATAAACAGATGGATGAATGAATGAATAAATAAACAAACATAAATGAATGAATGAATTAATGAATAAAAGAATAGACAACTAAACAAATAAATAAATTGATAAATAAATAAATAAATAAATAAATAAATAAATAAATAAAAATGAACGAATGAATAAATACATGAAAAAAATAAAAAAATAAATAGATAAATAAATACCAGTAAATTAAAAATAATGCAACAGGGTGGGACTTAGCTGTATTTATTTTACATATTTTACACGGGTGGTTAAAAATAACTACTTTCCTCTATCAAAGAAAAATTAGTTATTCATTAGCAATAATAATAATAATAATAATACATTTAATTTATAGGCGCCTTTCATTAACTCATTCACTGCCAGACGTGCAAAAATGTGTGCACTCCGGTGCCAGGGTTTTTGTCATTCTCACTTGTATTCCAGGACCCACACAATATTGAGTACATAAACATTCCATACAGCGTTAGAAACCTTTGACTCTCTTCTTTCATTGGAAAAAAAAAGTTAATTCCTAAATGAGATGGGTCTGGAGTTATATGAGTTTAAAAATACAATACATATTGGATTATATAGCGCTTGAACAACAACTGAAGCTGGAACAAAGCGCTAACATGGAAAAAAGGGAAATGCTGCACCCTTGTGGAAAAAAAATTAACAGAGGCCATGGCCAGCGCTTTATCAGCACCAAAACATGAAAAAAAAAAAAAAAACGCAAAAATTCGACAATGGCGCTTGACGTCTCAAATAAATTTGACACCATATCCGCTTTCACACCGCGGCAGTCGGGAGTTTGCCATTTTTTCCCTGTGGGTTTTCTTTGGGGTATTCCGGTTTCCTCCCACATTCTAAAAAAACATGCACTATAAGATAGAAAAGGTGGAAGAAGTTTTGGGGATAAATTGTGGAAATCCAACATTTGAAGACGGCAAGTGGTAGCACGCGCTGGTTCGTTGTGTACAGGTGCGCCACTATTTATTCCTTTGGCAGTCACTTCAGTCTCCATGGCGACACGCAATAAAGCCATTCTGCTGCCACTCAATTAGAAAAGAAAAAAAAACACGACATAAAAAGTACAACTAAATAAAAGTCTCTTGAAGATGGATGAAAAAGAAGAAGAAGAAGAAGCCGGATGATGAAGGAGCAGATGAAGAGGTACAGTGATACCTTGGCTTACGAACTTCATTGGTTCACAGACAGAGTGTGTAAGGTGAAAAGTGTCTCCCAAAAAATAATTTCCCATAGGAAACCATCTAAATGAGAATAATCCGTTCCCAGGTCCCTATAAAAACATCATTTTCTACTTTCTAATCCTTACAACTACGCAAAATATACCTTCTTTTATGTATAATAAATGTGATGTGGTATGATAATGAAATAAATAAACTGTACAGTATAATAAAGTCGTTTTATTTATCTTTGTGATGGTCGTAGATGGCTTGATGGAATGGAGTTCGTCAGCATGAAACACTTGATGAGGAACGTAACCTTTTTCTTTCACCATCTTGAGGAACGATTCCTTGTAGGTGCTTTCTCTGCTATAATTTTACCTTGTTCCTCATCAACTGTGTTCTGTTGAGCTGGGTTGATAGCTTTTTTGCATCAGAATCAGAATACCTTTATTCGTCCCGCAATGATGAATCAAGTGTACAGATGGCTTGTGCGGGTTATTTGTGGAGCCTGATTGATGGGAATTTTAACCTTGCAGTCTACACTCTGCCTTTGAACGATCAAAGTTGAAACGAGTCCAAATTTCACTGTTTTCAATCCATTTTGTCACTCTGTCTCTGTCTGTCTCTTTCATGTTTACACCACCTCCCCTCACTGCGGCGTTCTTGACCAATCATGTGGCTTTAACCGACGACTGGGGGCGGGGAATAGAGGACGAAAAAAGAAGAAAAAAAAACAAATAATGCGATGGTGAATTGTTGTGTGTTGCACCAAGACGACTATTTGATACTAGTTGAGACAAATTCCCAGCAGACAAATCAGCCCATTTCCAACGGAGCTTGGGCGCCATCTTGTGCATTTTCTGGGGTGCTACATTGGAGTCCAGACGGCTCAAATTGATACGGAGGGACTTCTTGAATCGATTGCAAACTTTTATGCTTTCCTCTTCAGAACTATTTGAATCATATTCATAACTGGATGAATAACAAGAAAGCATCTTCTCCCAATCTGAAGCCATTGTTTTGATTCTGGAGCGAGGCAGTGTGTGACCAATAGTGATGTCACGAACAAGGGGGCGGGACCTTCTGAAACTCGGCATCTCCGGGATCATTTTGAAGTAGTTTTGGGACACTCTCACTCATTTTTGTTGGTGTTTTGCATTGGAATAAAAATATCAGCCTGCGTGTTTTGTGTATTTTAGATGCTCTAAAACGTTTTTCCGATGTCAGTTAGGAAACAAAAAAATGGTGTCGGTTGTCCTTTAATGGAGGAGCCAAATGAAGTTGCTTGAGCATCGGAGGAGAATGTCTCAACAAACAATAAAAAAACATGTGAAAAGAAGATTTATGGAGAACAATTTGCATTAAAATATGAACTAAATCTGAAGTGGTGGTTCAAGTTTGGAGTTATCTTTTTTTTGGTGTAAAATATTGATCCGAGCTTTGTGTCAAAACAAAGGAAAACACACAATTATTTTGTTTTGCTGTTGTTGTTTTGATTTCAAGATGGCGCCGTTAGAGTGGCTGACTTTACAGCAGTTTCTTTATTTTGTTTCTCAATTTTTTCCTTTTCTCTTCCTTTCATAACTTTGTTGCTGTAAAGTGTACATTTATCCACTGCTAGATTAATGAAGGCTAATTATTGTTTTTTTTTTATTTTTTGGGGGGGGAGGTCGTGCCAGTGATATGTAGCAATTAGCATTGCTAGCTCGTTTCACACTAACGGGTTAGCATGTGGCTATCACAAACCATCTTTCATAATTAGATGATGGGGGCTTGCTTGCTTGACAGTAACTAGTTAGCATGTGGTTATCTCAAACCATCTTTCGTAATTACATAGTAAAGGGGGGTTGGGTGGATAATAAGCTCACCTTGTTGTTGTACTTCAGTCTTGTTTGTTTGGTTCCTTCCATAAAAGATCGCCAGACATGTTAAATGTTGTCCTTTCACGTCGTGATTTGCTAGCACAGGTGGCTCGGAAGGGACCAAATAGTTTTATGCTAATTGTAGGGGTGTCCTGGCTACGTCTGGTCGAGCTGTTGATGTTTTGACAAAAATTCCAGATCAAATAAAAACGGATTATTAAAGATAAGCACGCTTGGAAATATGGTTGATATTTATAGCTCAACATTACACGTGTCTTTGTCGTCCTAAGTCCTTGAAATAAAGGTTTGTCTCACCCCCTCCACCCTGTCATTTGCCAGCGTTGGAATAGTCCGATTGAGCGTTGTCCACTTTTAAGACGGATTTGTTCCGCTAAATAAATGTTAAAAGGTAGCAGTTTATTCCAATGAAACAAACAAAAAACTATAACTTTAAGTAACCCTGAAAATGTTATTTAATTGTTTTTTTTTTTTTTTTTTTGGTGGAATCGCAAGATGCTTCCATTCAGAAATGGCTGCAGGCACTTTGCATTGGGAAACGTTTTGTTGTTGGGAGAAGAACTGTTATTAGTTTGTGAATAATTTTATTCATATTCTAATTAAACCCCAGGAAACAACAAAAGAGATTAAAATGCACTTGTTTGTGCAAGTGTAACCTTGCAGTCGGGGAGACAACCGAGCATCTCATCTTTTCGTTTTTCGATGTCACCGACTCCTGCAAATGAGGCCAAGTTTAGCCTGAAGCGGTCGGCTGACGAGTGGCCGCAGGCTATTCGGCCCAGTGATGACATGTGGGCGCCCGCCGCCCTTCCTCTTCATGTCGCCTTTCGAGTATCCTGATGATGATGATGATGACGTTTTGTTTCGTCGCGTTTGATCTCAGCAGGCGCCAATTAGGAGTTTGGGACAAATTATGGCCACGCGTGAGACTGTGCATCGGTGGCGGGGCGCACAAAACTCTTATTTGTGTCCACAATTTGTCAAATACGCTCAGTAGAAGTCATTCCAAGTGATTTTACACAACTTGTCCGCTGGTGTCGCTTGTCTTTGAAATCCTAATTTTAAATGACTTTTTTTTTTTTCTTGAAAATGTACTCCGCCTCGTGTCCCTTCGATCTTGAAAGGCCTAATTTGAAAGTGTAATCCCGCGTTGAAGCATATTTTCTCAAGGGCAGTGGGAGTGTTTGACTAAACAGCAAAGTGTCATTCATGCTATCCAAAGAATGTCTCCTTGAAATGCAAATGGAGGCACTCGGGGGGGCTTACTGGACATTAGCAACCTTTAAATATCCATCCATCAATTTATTCATCCATTCATCCATCATATTATTCATCCTTCCATCGATCCATTTATCCACCCTTGCATCCATCTGTCAATTTATCCATCCACCAATTTATTCATCAATTCATCCATCAACGTATTCATCCATCCATCAATGTATTTATCCATTCATCCACTCATTTGTCAATGTATTCATCCATTCATATTTTTGAGCCACTCATCGTCACTTAGGGTCAGCTGTTTTCGGTGGGTAGTCAGGGGAGACCCTGAACCGGTTGCCAGCCAATTGCAGGGCTCACAGTAACAAACATCAATCCAGGCTCACAGTCACACCTCAGGACAATTTAAAGTGTTCAATCAACATTGCCATGCATGGTTTTTAGAACGTGGGAGGAAATGGAAATACCCAAAGAAAAGCCACCCGGACCCGCAATAAACATGCAAACTTCACACAGAACCGGAATCGAACGCACGACCTCCGCACTGTGAGGCGACCTGACGAGTCACTTTGAAGTGCCAGTGGATGTGAACATGAGCAAGTCGCGGCGGACGCGAAGGAAACCCGAGTCGTCACGAGTGAGACGCGGCGGCGGCGGCGTTTTGCACGACGCCGGTGAACAGATGGGCCGCTGCAAGGCAGGCCAGGGTGACATCTTGTCGTCTTTGCGCTGCTTACATAATAGTGAGGGGAATTCCGGCTCTTTTCAGAGAGCCGGTTCTTTTGGCTCGGCTCACTAAAAAGATCCGGCTCTTATGGCGCCCAAATGGCTCCTCGGGTTGTTGTTTTTGTTGTTGCTTAATAATAATATACATAATAATAATAAATTTCATTTATAAGCGCCTTTCAAAACTCTCAAGGACACTTTACACTCACAGGATAGTTTTTTCTGCGGGTGAGCAGCGGCAGCCACACGTGCCAGTGTTCACTCAACCCGGAAATAACTCAAATAGATAGAAAGCTAGCCAGCTAGCTAATAGATACAGTAATAATAATAATACATTTCATAAGCGCCTTTCAAAAATTTCCTAGACACTTTACAGTCACAGGATATATTTTCTGCGGGTGAGCAGTGACAGCCACACGCGGCAGCGTTCACTCAAATATTATTATTATTATTATTATATTATTATTATTTACAGTCACAAGATCCAAAAATCATATAAAATTATGTGAAAAATGAATTACTCATGTAAAGAAAATACACTATATCAAATATGTTTTATTGATATGGCTTGATTTATATGTGCACAGTTAGCGGATGCTAACTTTGACTTTCCCTGTGGTTACTCTGGTCTGATGATCAGCTGTCATTAATTTGCTTTTCATATTAATAATGCTATCAGACCAACGAGTAAAAAATAACATAATTGAATGATAATAACAGAATAAAGGAAGCGGCTCTCTTTGTTCACTTCAGCGATCCGGCTGTAAGACCCGGCTCGTTTGCGAACGACACATCACAACTCTCGTTTGTATGCCAAGGTCAAATTTTCATCAATGTAACGTTCGTAAACCGAAAAGTTCGTAAGCCAAGGGCTTCGTAAACCGAGGTTTCACCGTAGTGGGATTGGCAGCCCTACGGGACTGGCGACTAATTAGAGCGACAATAAGATGGCCCTTTATTTATTTATTTATTTTGTTGTGTTTTTGTTCCACCCGAGGGCTTGTTAGGCGGCGTACAGGTGCTCCACCGTTCCCGTGCCGCCGCAGGATATCATTGGCCGTGTCTGCTCTCCCCTTGAAACAAGCTTGCGTCTAATGAAAGGCTTCCTGGACATAATGAGCTCCGTGGCCATCTTTCAAAAACAACGAAGATAGGGCGGCGGCGGCGGCGGCGGTCCTCGGCGGCCGCGTGGCCTAAACATTTTGTCCATATTAAAGTGACCCAAGGGCATTTTGTGGCTTCTTACTGGCGGGAAATAACTCGTTTTATTTTTAGTGTTACTGCGCATTTCAATTATTGACGCTCTATTTACTTTTTATTTGCTTCTGTTAGCTTCCGGGACCTTTATGTATGTATTTGTTGGCCATCATTTATTTGCCAATCTGAGGAGTTTTTATGTCTATCTATTTACGTATCTATCTATCTATCTATCTATCTATCTATCTATCTATCTATCTATCTATCTATCTATCTATCTATCTATCTATCTATCTATCTATCTACCTACCTGCCTACCTACCTATCTATCTATCTATCTATCTATCTATCTATCTATCTATCTATCTATCTATCTATCTATCTATCTATCTATCTATCTATCTACCTACCTATCTATGTATCTACCTATCTATCTATCTATCTACCTACCTACCTATCTACCTATCTATGTATCTACCTATCTATCTACCTACCTACCTACCTATCTACCTATCTATCTACGTATATATCTGCGGATCTATCTACCTACCTATCTACCTACATATCTACCTTTCTACATATCTAACTACCTACCGATCTATCTACGTATCTACCTACCTATCTACCTATATATCTATCTACCTACCTACCTATCTGCCTACCTATCTACATATCTACCTACCTATCTATCTTTGCCTGTTGTACAGCCGCCCCCATTTCAAGTTCAGATCACTCCAGACCCATAAAACTTTGGAATTAACTCTTTTATTGTCCTGATGAAAGAAGAGAGTCTAAGGTTTCTTACGCTGCATTGAATGTTTATGTCGTCCAAAAACTCAATCCTGTGAATTTGAGTGAAAATGACGAAAACCCTGGCACTGCAGTGGACACATTTTTTTGCACGCCGTTTGGCAGTGAATGAGTTCGATTCTGTTGTACAAGAGATGAACCGCGAGAAAATAAATCGTTGGCCGGGAAATAAATGGTGATTCGCTAACATGCACGGGGACTCGCTATTGTCCTTTGTGACTTTTGAAATCACCCGAGTGTGTGACTGGCCGGGAAACAGGAAATCATCCGCTGAGTCTCGCTAACATGCATTGTGTCTCACTAATGGCCAGTGTGAGTTAGCGAGTCGTATTGGATGAGTCCCAGTTCAACTGAGAGAGTGACGCATATATATATATATCTCCCTACTGTCCAGACGTGACGACAATGAAGGGAGTAAAAGAAGCTATTTTCATAAAACAGCAAAACCCTCCACTAAATCGCCATGGTGAGGTGAGGTTCAATTTAGATCATTCGTACAATAGACTGCTAAGGCAACATAGGCTTAGCTATGCTGATGAGGTGATACCAGGGCAAATTGGGCAATCAGGCCTGTCGTCAGTCAGGACAATAGAAGCAATCAGTGGAGCCGCAGGGAGTAGTCCTCTGCTCCCCCCCCCCCCCCCCTCTCTGAGAGCAGCGACCTATCATAGTAGAGTCTAGCACCGCAACGTCTGGACAGTTGAAACTGCCAGTAAGACTTTTGTTTGCTGACGAAGCTTCTTGGATAAGAAGCGAAACGTCCGACACCTTGAAAGAAGTACAGATGACGGCTGAAGAAACCTTTTCATCGATGGATGGACCACTCCTGTACGACTGAGAGCCTACACAGACGCATCTTATATGTTCTCAGAATATCCCAATAAGATGATCCTTCCGTTTGAGGTGAGTTAAGAGCGCATTTGTTCCAATAAAAGAGGCTAACTTGCGCTGCTCTGCGGAGATTTTGTTGAAGTGGCTCACAGGCAATATGAACAAAATTGTTCAATTGCTTGATTTTCTCTCTTGACGTTTAGGTTCTGTTATTGATCCTTTTGTAAAAAATATGAACCTGTACCTGTAAAACATGAAGCCATAAAACTGCCTTTTTGCCACTCATATTGCATTTTACACAAAATAAATGACTCAATAACTAAATAAATAACTAAACAAATAACTAAATAGATAGATAGCTATCTAGACAGATGGCTAGCTAGAGAGATACAGACAGCTAGCTCGACAGATAGCTAGCGAAACAGATAGCTAGATAGACATATAGCTGGCTAAACAGATAGCTAGCTAGACAGACATCTAGCCAGACAGATAGCTAGTTAGACAGATAGCTAGCAAGACAGATATACAGATAGCTAGCTCGACAGATATCTATCTATCTATCTATCTATCTATCTATCTATCTATCTATCTATCTATCTATCTATCTATCTATCTATCTATCTATCTTTTTCCAAACTTCTTAGCCTTCTTATCCCTTTAGCCAGCATGCAGCACACCACAAACATTTATTATTATGATGATGATGATTATGATACTATATACACTGTCTGGTGTGTGTGTTCAACAGCAACTTTTGGAATATTAAGCGTTGGCAACACATGTACAACAACTCCAAGCGCTCTGCCGTCCGTCTGTTTTCCTCCACGTCAAGCACCACTTCAATTTGTCGCCGGTACTTACCATGCAGGGCTTCTCGTCATTCCGTGACAGTCCATCTGTTGCTTGACACCTTCACCAAGCAGATCGCCTTCTTCATAGTTTGGTCGCTAGCTAGTTTGGTCGCTGGCAAGTGTGGTCGCTAGCTAGTTCGGTCGCTGGCTAGTTCAGTCGCTGGCTAGTTCGGTTGCTGGCTAGTGTGGTCGCTAGCTAGTTCGGTCGTTGGCTAGTTTGGTCGTTGGCTAGTTCGGTCGCTAGCTAGTGTAGTCGCTAGCTAGTTCGGTCGCTAGCTAGTTCGGTCGCTAGCTAGTGTGGTCACTAGCTAGTTCGGTCGCTGGCTAGTTCGGCGCTAGCTAGTTCGGTCGCTAGCTAGTGTGGTCGGTAGCTAGTTCGGTCGCTGGCTAGTTCGGTCGCTGGCTAGTTCGGTTGCTGGCTAGTGTGGTCGCTAGCTAGTTCGGTCATGGGCTAGTTTGGTCGTTGGCTAGTTCGGTCGCTAGCTAGTGTAGTCGCTAGCTAGTTCAGTCGCGGGCTAGTTCGGTCGCTACCTAGTGTAGTCACTAGCTAGTTCGGTCGCTAGCTAGTTCGGTCGCTAGCTAGTTCGGTCACTAGCTAGTTCGGTCGCTGTTACCTATCTTCTCGCTAACTATTGGATATCTTTTTGCATGCTATTCGCTAGCCATTAGCTATCTTTTCGCTAGCTATGAGCTATCTTTTCGCTTGCTATTAGATATCTTTTTGCTTGCTATTAGCTATCTATTTGCTAGCCATTAGCTATCTTTTCGCTAGCTATGAGCTATCTTTTCGCTTGCAAGCTAGCTTGCTTTCTATTTGAGTTACTTCCGGGTTGAGTGAATGCTGGCGCGTGTGGCTGCCGCTGCTCACCCACAGGAAAAAAACGTATCCTGCAACTGTAAAGTGACCTTGAGAGTTTTGAAAGGTGCTTAGAAATAAAATGTATTATTATTATTATTATTATTATTATTATTATTATTATTATTATTATTATTCATGCACACCATGTTGTTCCCACGAGTGATGTGTCATTTGCGAACGAGCCGGTTATTAGAGCCGGATCTCTGAGGTGAACTAATAAGGAGCCGGAAATGGGAGCCGACTTGTTTTCTTTTTAATTGTAGATGACAAAGGATTCATAAATTATACTTCTGCTCTCAACCCAATCTATGCAATTCCAAGCAGGAAATATCCAAATTGTTGGACTATTAAAAGCTTCTGATTCTGATTCTGAAAACACTTACATATAAATCTAGCCATATAAATAAACATACAGTAAAGTCTCGTTATATCGATATTCAAGGGAGTCCGAAAAAATATCGATATAACCAGGACTATCGATATATCCGATATCGATATAACGAGACTTTACTGTATTTGATATAGTGTCTTTTTTTTACATTGGTAATTCGTTTTTCCACATCATTTTACATGATTTTTGGTATTAATTTGAGCAACAAAAAATTGAGGAGCCACACGGGAGCCAAAAGAGCCGGATCTTTTTAGTGAGCCGAGTTAAAAAAAAAACGCCCACTGAAAGGAGGAGGAAGATCTTAGTCCTTGCACCCCCCCCCCCCCCCGCCCCCGCCAACCCCTTTTTCGTCTTGATGGGAGGGGGTTTGTTTGTGTTCCAGGAGCGGAGATAGAATTCCAACCGGGGTATTTGATAACTGGCAGGGTGGAAGCGTTAATGGCCTGACTCTTATTCTTGGCGTTCAGCTGACTATTCCGTCTTTAGGCATTTGGTAATGGCTGTCCTCTGAGCTGACTAGGCGAGCGGGGGGGCAACCTGAACCCCCTATTTAACCATTCACACTCACAATAATAATAATAATAATAATAATAATAATAATAATAATAATAAAATGAATACATTTCATTTGCAAGCGCCTTGAAAAAACTCCTAAGGTCACTTTAGCCAGCTAGTGAGCTAGATAGCTACTAGATAGGATTGAGATAACCTAGCTAGGTAGCCAGCTAGATAGCCAATAGATAACTAATAGATAGCAAATAGATAAGTAGACAGTTAGCAAGCTAGATAACTAATAGATAGCCAGCTAGATAGCTAATAGATAGCAAATAGCTAACTAACTAGGTAGCCAGCTAGCTAGCCAATATATAGCAAATAGATAAATAGCTAGGTAGCCAGCTAGATAGCCAGCTCAATAGCCAATAGATAACTAATAGATCACAAATAGATAGGTAGACAGCTAGCAAGCTAGATAGCTAGTGCCTTTCAAAACTCTCAAGGTCACTGTACAGTCACTGGATCAGTTTTTCTGTAGGTGAGCAGCGGCAGCCAGACACGCTGGGGTCCACTAAACCCGGAAGTAACTCAAATAGATACAAAGCTAGATAGCTAGCTAATACATAGGTAATAGCTAGCTAGCTAGCCAGCTAGATAGCTAATAGATAGCAAATAGATAGCTAGCTAGGTAGGCAGCTAGATAGCCAATAGATAGCTAATAGATAGCAAATAGGTAAGTAGACAGTTAGCAAGCTAGATAGCTAATAAATAGCCAGCTAGATAGCTAATAGATAGCAAATAGTTAACTAGCCAGAGTTAGCTCAAACAAAGAGAAAGAGAAAAAGAGCTTTTTTTTTTAATTGTCATCCACAAACAAACGTTACAAAGTATGAGTGCAAATCAGCCGGTGGAAGAAAGAAGAAGAAGAAGAAGAAGAAGAAGAAGAAGAAGAAGAAGAAGAAGAAGAAGAAGAAGAAGAAGAAGAAGAAGAAGAAGAAGAAGGCATCCTTCACATTCACAATTCGTATAAAGCATATACCGGATACTTGATACCGTTTTTTTTTTAGGGGGGGGGGGGGGGGTACCATTATGCTGAATTATCTGTGTACAAGCAATCACACAAAAAGACATCCAAGAAGGAAAATAATGGCAAGCAAAGAAATGCAAAAACAACAACAACGACACTTTCTTTCGACATTCAAAAGTAGAGTCAGAGAAAACAAATTAAAAAAATTACCGCGCTAACGCTAATTAATCGTTCTATTATCAATAATCATACTCATCCGGCAAAACGGGTCGACATAACTGTTCTGTACACTTGGCACTAATATGACAATTTTGAAGATATGGCCACTCAACGCTGCTTTGCATTTGATTGCCCTTTTGCACGTCTTACAAAGTGGAGGATTACAAACAGTGGAAACCTGACAATCAGGTCAAAAGATGACACACGCATACACTATTATACTTTATTTCATTTACATTTTTCACAAATTTGAAGAAAAAAAATAGATGGATGGATAGATAGATAGTCTATATATGTTTTTAAATGTAAATTAAATAAAAAACGTATAATAGTGTGTTTTTTTATTTCGTTTACATATTTTAAAATTAGAAGAAAAAAAAGGTTTTTTTTCAAATTTTTAAATTTTTGTTTCCATTTTTTTTAAATTTGAAAAAAATATATAATTTCAAATTTTTGAAAATTGTACATGAAATAAAAAAGTATAATAGTGTATGTTTTGTATTTTGTTTGCATTTTTCAAAAATTAGAAAAAAACATCTATTTTTTTTCAAATTTTTGAAAAGTATAAATGAAATAAAAATGTATAATAGTGTATGTTTTGTTAGTTTGTTTACATTTTTTAAATATTTAAAAAAAATATCTATATAGATATTTGTTTTCATATTTTTGAAAATTATAAATGAAATAAAAAAGCATAATAACGTATGTTTTTTTATTTTGTTTACATTTTTCAAAAAAGCCCCAAAAAAACCCTGCAAATTATTGATGGTGATTTATAATTGAAAAAAATAAATAAGTGTACTGTTGCTAATTTTTGAACAATGCAAACGAAATAAGAAATATACAGCCCCCCCCCCCCAAAAAAAATAAGAAACATTTTTGTTGGGGGGGGGGGTGTCTTTGAGGGGGGTGTTCAATCTTTCTTGAGCTGTCAATCTTATTATACAAAGGTAACCGGTGTCGTCCGCTTTAAGTCAAAACTTGACATTAAAAACAGCAGCAGCAAAATTGCTTTGATTCTGTTTTTCTTTTTTGCAACAATTTCAATTGACATCATGCGATTGTCTGGTTTATTATTATTATTTTTTTTGGGGGGGGCAGGAAGCAATCCTTAGCTCTGGTGGGACGCTTGTCAATCAAAAGAGTCACCATGATGGTTGAATAGGCAGTTTGACTGACATTTTGTGCAAATTGTGCATAAAAATAATTTTAGTGACCCCAAATTTTTTTGGGGGGAGGGGAGATGATTGTACAGTACAGGGAAGAAAATAATCTAGAAATAAACATACTTTTTGTTTTTTGATAAGAATCGGAAATTTTGGGGAGGTCAAAAACACCATTTTTAATTCAAATGTGTGACTGCTTTGAGAGAAAAAACATAATTGTGACTTTTTGTGCCGTTTTATTTCTCTCTTAGTCTGTCTCATATCCTCTGAACTGAATCCAAATGACGATACAGTGATATCTTGGTTTACGAACCGCTTGGCTTACGAACTTTTCGGTTTACGAACGTTACATTGATGAAAATTTTACCTTGGCATACAAACTATTTTTCGGGATACACACGGAGCTGCCACAATGAGTGATGTGTCGTTCACGAACAAGCCCGTTCTCCTAACAAGAAAATGGCAGCCGACTGTTTTTGTCCTCTATTCCCCGCCCCCAGTCTTCGGTTAAAGCCACGTGATTGGTCAAGAACGAAACATTGGGGGCGGGGGTTTAAACATTAAAGA
Source organism: Hippocampus bargibanti (assembly GCF_051943395.1). NCBI lineage: Eukaryota > Metazoa > Chordata > Actinopteri > Syngnathiformes > Syngnathidae > Hippocampus > Hippocampus bargibanti. Next base: position 922,563 of record NC_142737.1, read on the forward strand.
GACAGGCAGACGACAGAGTGAGAAAATGGATAGAAAACACTGACATTTGGACTCGTTTCAACTTTGACAGTTCAAAGGCAGAGTGTAGACTGCAAGGTTAAAATATCCCCTCAATCAGGCTCCACAAATAACCCGCACAAGCCATCTGTACACATGATGCAAAAAGCTAAACAGAACATAATTGATGAGGAACAAGGTAAAATGATGGCAGAGAAAGCACCTCAAAGGGATCATTCCTCAAGATGGTGAAAGAAGACGGCTCCATTCCTCATCAAGTGTTTAATGCTGATGAAAGCGGACACTCCATTCCATCAAGCCATCAACGACCATCACAAAGGTCAATAAAACGACTATTATACATTACAGTTTATTTCTTTAATTATAATACCATATCACATTTATTATACATAAAATAAGGTCTATTTTGTGTAGTTTTAAGGCTGAGAAAATTTGAAAGTAGAAAATTATGGGGACCTGCGAACGGATTATTCTCATTTTAATGGTTTCCTATGGGAAATAAATTTTTGGGATACACACTTTTCGCCTTACACACTCTGTCTGGGAACCAATTAAGTTCGTAAGCCAAGGTATCACTGTATTTTGATTTCCCTATACCCTGAACGCATCTTGAAAAAAAATTAAATCAATAAAATCAGGGCGTATCAACTGTTACATTTGAACGCCCGCGTAGAAAACGTGTTGACATTCATGCGGTATGGCGCCGATAACTAAAAACATTCATAAAAAAAATCATAATAATCCAATGGCCATTAAAGCTCAAGCGCGGACGGGCAAACGGGCGAGCCCCAAGTCGCCCCAAAAAGGGATGCTGGCCACACACTCACACGTATGCAACAGTCACATTCGTTGATTGCCCACAAAGGACAATGAAAATGTTTTTTTTGTTGTTATCTTTGTGGTGCGCTCATTTGACGTACTCTGCCGATTTCCAGAAGTGTCCCGGATGCGAAAGGCGGCGGTTGCGTTTGGGCAGTTTCTCCAGCAGTTCCACCAGCTTGGAGAAGCTGGGACGCTCGTCCTGTTCCAAGGCCCAGCACAGCAGCAAAATGTCCTAATGTACGCAAAACACACACACACACACACACACACACACACACACACACACAAAATAGTAAATAATAAAGGGGTTTGGCGGTTAGGGTTTCAAGTCAGGATTGGATTTTCAAAATAAGGTCAGGGTTTCAAAATATTAGGGGCGATAGGGTTCTGCTTGTCTCATTATCGTCAGATCCAATTTTTGGAAATGATCAATACTGGATACAGCGCACAGGTTCTACGATTGGTTCGTGACTCAGTTAAGACTTAGTGGTGAGTTGTTTATGATCCAGTCGTGAATGCGGGTTGATGGGTTTAGTGACTCAGCAGTGACAGATTCATGATTTCGTCATGTGTTTGCGATGACTTGAGAGTGAATCTGGAGTGACTCGTTCATTTTACAGTACTGACTCAAGCTTGGCTTGGTGGCGAGTCAATCAGGACTGTCGGGACCCTATAGTGACTCGATAGTGACTCGCCCATTTCTCAGTCGTGACTCCATGAAGACTTGGTTGTGAGTCAGTTATGAATCTGTAGTGACTCGCCCATTTCTGAGTTGTGACTCAATGAAGGCTTGGTGGTGAGTCAGTCACAACTCTCTAGTGACTCGATCGCGACTCGCGTAGTTCTGCGTCGTGACTCAATTAAGGCTTGCTGGTGAGTCAGTCATGACTCTGTAATGACTCGCCCATTCCTAAGTCGTGACTCAATCAAGACTTGGTGGTGAGTCAGTCGTTACCCTGTAGTGATTCGATAGTGACTCAGGAGTGATTCGCCCATTTCTCAGGAATGACCCAATCTTGGCTTGGGGGGCGATTCAGTCATGAGTCTATCGTGACTCAATCGCAACTCGCCCATTTATCAGGAGTGACTCAATTAAGCCTCGGTGGTCAGTCAGTCGTGACTCTGTAGTGACTCACCTATTTCACAGTCGGGACTCAATCAATGCTTGATGGTGAGTCAATAGTGACTCTGTAACGACTCGATAATGCCTCAGGAATGACTCGCCCATTTCTCAGTAGTGACTCAATCAAGGTTTGGTGTCGAGTCAATCAGGAATCTGTAATGACTCTGGAGTGACTCGATAGTGATTAGCCCATTTCTCAGTCGTGACTCAATTTTGGCTTAGTGGTGAATCAGTCGTGAGTCTTAAGCGACTCGTTCCTGACTCTGTTTGATTTATTTGTGATCTGATAGGGAATGGGTGGTGACAAGTTAGCGACTCAAAGTCATGACTCCATAGTGACTCGATCGCGACTCAGTCATGACACGGATTGCCCAAAGGGACAAAAAGGGGGGCCTCACCAAGATCTCCTTGCCCATACCGGCGTGGGCCAAGCTGGGCTTGACCCCGCTGCCGACCTGCCACACGATGACCTCCGCCGGCTGACTCTTGTAAGGCCACTCGCGGGCGTGCAGCTCAAACCAAATGGTGCTAAAATGGAAGGTAAACGGACGGGAGAGGTTCAGGTGTCCATCACGAGCAAAAGTTTCAAAAGCAGGACTTCAAACGGAGAGAGTCGGAAGGTTGGACAAAGGCGGAAGGTCCATCTGCGCTGCCACCTCCAGGTCACCCGCCGCCCCGCCTCCCCCCCGTCCCCGTGGCGCTATTGCATATTCATGAGCTCTTCACCCCACCCCAACCCACCCTCCCTGGACTATTTTTATCTCGCTCCAGTGTGACTTTCAAGAGTGGACGCAAGGGGCGAGGTAAGACCTGTTGGGTATGCTGATTCCAACAATATATATATATATATATATTCAGTAAAGTCTCGTTATATCGATATCGGATATATCGATAGTCCCGGTTATATCGATACTATTTCTATGCACGCACGGAGAAAATTACATGCAAACAGGGTCGGATATATCGATAGTCCCGGTTATATCGATATTTTTTCCGACTCCCTTGAATATCGATATAACGAGACTTTACTGTATATATATATCTATATATATATATATATATATATATATATATATATATATAAAGTACTAAAAGGGAACGATTAGGTCAATGGGGAAAGCTTTCATTTTGTTAACCGAGTCAGAAAAAAATGCGGATTTTGAGGGGGAGGGTCTTTGTTATAACTCAAAATGGAGGCATGACGCAATCGATTATCTATGTAGCCATTAGCTAGCTAGACAGCTAGCTATCTATTTGAGTCAGGAAACATAAGCTAGCTAGCTATTAGGTAGATAGCTATCTATTAGCTAGCTTGCTATCTATTAACTAGATAGATAGATAGATAGATAGATAGATAGATAGATAGATAGATAGATAGATAGATAGATAGATAGATAGATAGCTATTTCAGTCAGGAAACATATAATAATAATCCATTTCATTTCTAAGCGCCTTTCAAAACTCTCAAGGTCACTTTAGAGTCACAGGATACATTCTTCTGCGGTGAGCAGCGGCAGCCACACGCGACAGCGTTCACTCAACCCGGAAGTAACTTGGATAGAAAGCTAGCTAGCTAATAGATGGCTAACAGATAGCTAGCTAGGCCTTCACTCGACCCTGAAGTAACTCGGATAGAAAGCTAGCTAGCTAATATGTAGGTAAGTAACTCGGATAGAAAGCTAGCTAGCTAATAGAGAGCTAACAGATAGCTAGCTAGGCCTTCATTCATATAGAAAGCTGGCATATTAGCATATTATCTAGCTATCTATTAGCTAGCTAGCTTTCTATCTATTTTCGAGTTGAGTGAACGCTGGCGCGTGTGGCTGCCGCTGCTCGCCCACAGAAAAACGGATCCTGTGACTGTAAAGTGACCTTGAGAGTTTTGAAAGGTGCTTATAAATCAAATGTATTGTTATTATTATTATAATCTAGGGAATATTTGCCTTTTTTGGGTGGTGTAAGAACAGAAGCGCAAAAAAGGCAAGACGCCATCTGCGTGGAAAAGGCCATTTTCCACTTCCTGCAAAATCCAGTCATTATCCGCCTTGATTTTCTTGAATGCGTCGCCGCACCGACTAAATAGCACCCGCGGACGATGGGCGGATGACATTTCCCGAACAAGTGTGTGTGGAAAAGTCTGCCTACATTTGCACCCGTTTACCAAAACAAAGTGCTTTTTTTCCGGCGTACGTCGCCGAAAAGCTTCAATGGCGGCTTCGATTAGCATAACGCTGAGTTGATCATACTGCTGTGAGGTCATGGAAGGGAAAAAATTTGAAAAAAAAAGCGGCAAACGTGGATCAAACTTGCTAACGGCGCCCAGGTAGGCAGCCGTTAGCAAGTGCTATCACGAGCCTTGCTTTTGTTGTTGTTGTTGTGTATTCTTTTGTCACTTTGTGTCGTTGTGTGTCATGTGGAACGAATACGGATTGTTTTGCAGCATTTATGGCTATGATATTAATCGAGGAGGGGACTATCGTGAGCGGTTGCGCCTTTTTGGCAGCATGAATATGCCAGCACTGTTTTTGATTGGGAGGAATGTCGGTGCCATGTCGCGGCTTGGAATTGAAGTGGATTTACACGGGACAGGAGATGGCGAGACAATCTCTTTCGTCAATGGATGCTAAAGCTTCGTGTTTGCTTTTAATATTTAGCTAGTAGCAGACGTGCTCATTTCATCATGACGTCCCTGATCCACTGATGAAAAGGACGCTTTGATCCCCTCCTCTTTCATGCGACAAAGAGGGTGCAGAAAGTGCTTAAAATTGAATGACTGTGTCTAAGTGTCATATTATTATTCTTTTTTTTGACTTCAAGATGGCGCCGCGAGAGTAGCTGCCTTTCCAGCAGCTCCTATATTTTGTTTTTCTACTTCTTCCTTTCCTTTTACATTCCTGCTGTGAAATGTCAATTTCTCCAATGCGAGACTAATAAAGGCTAATCAATCCAATCCATTAGTGCCACCTACTGGCTGTTATGTGTCAGTACTTTTTTTTTTTTTTTTTTTTTTTTTAATGCGTGATGCGCATGCTACGCGGCTAAGCGGCTAATCGAGCCTACCCGAAAGCAAAGACGTCGGACTGTTTTGAAAAAGGTAGCTTGTCCTCCTCGGTGTCTGGAGAGAGCTGTCGGATGATTTCCGGAGCCAGATGACACAACCAGCCGCTCGGGATCTTCAATTTATCTTCTCTCCGACTATGAAACAAACAAAAAATAAATATATGATTCTTATTATTATTCTGTATTTACTTATTTGTAATGGCATCAGAGTTGACGCAAATTCCGACCAATCACCTGCCGGCTTGCAAAACCCCCGAAATGGTGAAGAGTCCGAAATCGGTGATGACCACTTTGCCGTTGTCGTAAAAGACGTTTTTGGATTTGATGTCCTTGTGGAGGATGCCTTTGGCGTGGAGGTAGCCCATCCCCTGCAAAGGCACGCCTGAGCGATAAGAATCCGACGTTTTTGGGGTGACGTCGTGGGGCCGCGTTTCGTTACCTTGACCATCTCTTGTGCGATTTGTCGGGTCTTGTTGGCGTCCAGGACCACTTTGACGTCGCGCACCACCGAATAAAGCGTTCGGCCTTTGCATAAGCTGCGACCGGAAGAAAACGTCCGTGAGAGGAGAACTGGCAAGCCCCGCCCATTCCCTCTTATGCCCCCACCTCCCCATAGCGAGCCCTCCCACTCCCCAAGCCTCCCCGGACGCTCTGACGGATTCCAGCGTGGCTTCTCGCCTGCAGCTGTGAGGCGACACAAGCGCAACATTGCATACATTGGATTGGTGGAACGTGATGGTTTTTTTCTGCAATGTGTTCCCTTTCCTCACATGTTATTATTATTATTATTATTATTATTATTATTATTAGTAGTAGTAGTAGTAGTAGTATTGTTATTGGTATTATTATTATTATTATTATTATTATTATTATTATTGGTAGTAGTAGTAGTAGTAATAGCATTATTATGATTATTATTAGTAGTAGTAGTAATAGTATTATTATTATTATTATTATTATTATTATTATTTTTAGTAGTAGTAGTAGTAGTATTATTATTGGTAGTAGTAGTAGTAATAGTATTATTATTATTATTATTATTATTATTATTGGAAGTAGTAGTAGTAGTAATAGCATTATTATTATTATTAGTAGTAGTAGTAGTAATAGTATTATTATTATTATTATTATTATTATTATTATTATTATTAGTAGTAGTAGTAGTAGTAGTAATATATTCACTTTAGTCAACAAAGCAAAGTACAATTGCTCATTGTGGGACTTATCGAGGTTCACCTAAAAAATAAAAAAAATAATATAATAATAATAATAATAATAATAATAATAATAATAATAATCATAACCTAGTCATAATACTATAGTAATATAATAATAATATACTACTACTACTACTAGTAATAATAATAATAAAAATAATACTATAATAAAATAATACTAATAATAAAATAATACTAAGATGAATAATGATAACAGTAATAATGCTACTACTTATAATACTAATAATAGTGTTAAGAATAATAATAATAATAATAATAATAATAATAATAATAATAACATAGTAAAACAATCATAATGATAATATTACTGACAGTGATAATGATAATAATAATAATATAATATTAATGGTAATAATAATAATAATAATAATAATAATAATAATAATAATAATGGAAATAATACTACTAACAATACTAATACAAATAATGATTAACAGTAATAATGCTACTAATAATGATAGCGTTAATAATACTACTAATAACGAGAGTAGTCATAATAATAATAATAATAAAATAGTACTACAATAACAACAATGATAATATTAATGATAGTGATAATCATAACAACAACAATAATAATAATAATAATAATACTAATAATAATAATAATAATAATAATAATGATAATATTAATGATAGTGATAGTCATAACAACAACAATAATAATAATAATAATAATAATAATAATAATAATAATAATAATAATAATAATAATAATAATAATAATAATAATAATACTAATAATTGAGCGTTGCACATGACATCAAGTCTTGCTTCTTGATGTTCCTCATGACTTTGGGGGTCGATGTCATCCCAGCATATTCACGGAAAAGTCTACGCAGCACCCCCCGGCGTGCACCTGAGAACCCCCACCCCTCCGGCTGTGCCACGCAGGTGAGTCGAGGAAAAAAATAAAATAAAATAATAATAATAAACGTCCTGGAGCTGAATGAAATACTAATCGGCAACAAAAGCGCTGCAACTCTACGTCATCGCCGTGATGATGTAAGCGCTCCACACGTAACGTACGCATGCGGCCTTCGCTCCGCCGAGGGGGTGAGGGGGCGGGTCCCACCTGGTGATGATGGCCAGATGCGGCGGACTCATGCAGGCGCCCATGAAGAGGACCACGTTCTCGTGGCGGGTGTTGCGGTAGGCCATCACCTCGCGCTTGAAGGCCTTGAGTTGGTCCTGGTTGTCGCGCTCGATGTCGATGAGGCGGACGGCCACCTCGCCGTGCCAGCGGCCGCGGAAAACTTGGCCGAAACGGCCCTTGCCGATCATTTCGCCCATCTCCAGCTGCTCCAGGGGGATGTCCCACTCCTGCAGGAAAATGCTGGTCTGGCTGGCCTTGCGAGGGAAGTTGCGGGCCGACAGCAGCGACGGGTTCATCTCCTCAAACTCGTCGCCCGATTCTTCCTCGTTCACTTCCTCGTTCTGAAACGGCGACAAAGATACGTACGTCAACGTGGCATAGATTAGACCCACAAACAAAGACAAGCTGAGCGGCAAAACAAGCAAAGTCTACCATTTTAGACCAAAAAAAAAACAATTTAGACCAAAAAATGTGACTCTTTGCAATGCAAAATTTGGTCAACATGATCATCACATAAAAAGTCTCCACAAAAAAAAAAGTCTCTATGAACTTGAACTAAAAAAAACTAAACTAAAAAAACAGCACCTACCTATAGTCAGTTGCATTGAAACATGAAATGTGGCCACTTTTTTTTTTGCGTAGACCCACCAAAAATTTATTAAAAATCAAGCAAAAAGAAAAAACACCCAAAAAAAACAAAAAACAAACAAAAGACAAAAACAGGAAGTGTGCAATTTCCATTTGTATTTTTGGTTGTGTACGTCTTGTAGAAATTTGGCAGATTTTTGTGTAGACCCACCAAAAAAAAAAAAAAATTAAAAGCCAAGCAAAAAAAAAAAAAAAAAAAACAGAAAAAAAACAAAAGGAAAACAAAAAAACCGGAGATCTGCAATTTCCATTTGAATTTTTGGTTGTGTATGTCTTGTAGAAATTTGGCTGATTTCGCTTTTTTTGCGTAGACCCAGCAAAAATTGTTAAAAAGCCAAGCAAAAAAAAAAGAAATAAAAAAAATAAAATAAAAATAATACAGCAAAACAAAAAACAGGAAGTGTGAAATTTCCATTTGAATTTTTGGTTGAGTATGTCTTGTAGACATTTGGCTGATTTGACTTTTTTTGCGTAGACCCACCAAAAATTGTTAAAAAGCCAAGCAAAAAAAAAAAAAAAACAAAACAGAAAAAAATAAAGCAAAACAAAAAACGGGAAATGTGCCATTTTAATTGGAATTTTTGGTTGTATACGTCTTGTAGACATTTGGCTGATTCCGCTTTTTTTTTGCGTAGACCCACCAAAAATTGTTAAAAAGCCAAGCAAAAAAACAGGCAAAAAAACCCAAAAAGACTAAAGCAAAACAAAAAACAGGAAGTGTGGAATTTATATTTGAATTTTTGATTTTGTATGTCTTGTAGAAATTTGGCCGATTTTGTTTTTTTTTTGCATAGACCCACCAAAAATTGTTAAAAAGCCAAGCAAAAAAAGAAACACACAAACACACACAAAAAAATAAGCAAAACAAAAAACAGGAAATGTGCAATTTTCATTTGAATTTTTGGTTGTACACGTTGCAAAAAAAAAGAAATACAAAAAAAAATACAGCAAAACAAAAAACAGGAAGTGTGAAATTTCCATTTGAATTTTTGGTTGAGTATGTCTTGTAGAAATTTGGCCGATTTAGCTTTTTTTTTTTCATAGACCCACCAAAAATTGTTAAAAAGCCGAGCAAAAAAACACGCAAAAAGACACACACACACACACAATAAACTAAAGCAAAACAAAAAATAGGAAGTGTGCAATTTATATTTGAATTTTTGATTTTGTATGTCTTGTAGAAATTTGACCGATTTTGCTTTTTTTTTTGCATAGACCCACCAAAAATTGTTAAAAAGCCAAGCAAACAAAAAAAACATAACAAAAGAAAAAAAACAGGAAGTGTGCAATAAACACGAGAATGTTTGTTTGTGTACGTCTTGTAACTTTGGCTTCCTTTTCAAACTCGAGTGAAAGACGAAGCAAGTGAACTCATTTCGACAAGTTGCCATTATTTCCTCTTCGCTCGCTTCACTTTGAAATATGATGATGCCTTGATGACTTTCAAAAAATAAAACATAAAAAATTGCATGATATGAAAGGAGAAAACAGCCAGAGGGAAACCAAGTGTGGGTGTCGGTGGTGATTCATTCCAATTTGATTTGAAACATAATGTATTGGTGAAAATGATGTATTGCCAAGACGCTCGCTGGAATATTCTTCAAGGCAATTTCCACCATTCCCCTAAATATGTCATTTTTCTTACTTTTTTAATATTTTTTTTAAGCCATCAGACAAAACAACACCAAAAAAAAAAAAAAAAAAACCCATGGCGCACCCGGAATGGAACTAGACATGAAAAGAAAGATTGACTCACGTCGGACGTTGGCTCCACTTCGATTTGGAGGAGAGGGTTTCCCTCGTTGCTGCAAGCACAAACGACGCGTGTCACAAAATAGCCACGGAAATTAAAAAAATCAGGTGAATCAGGTTTTTCATGCTTGGGTGCCGATAGATCGCTGGTCATGTCCTCTGGCAATGTTTTTTTCTTATCCACAAGGGGGCAGCATTTTCTTTTTTTCAATGTTAGCCCAGAAAGTGTGTTAAGGCAAAAAGTGTGTCTCCCAAAAATTAATTACCCATAGGAAACCATTAAAATTAGAATAATCCGTTCCCAGGTCCCCATAAAACATAATTTTCTACGAAATAAGTCTTAAAACGACACAAAATATACCTTATTTTATGTAAAATAAATGTGCTATTGTATTGTAATTAAAGAAATAAACTGTACTGGATAATAAGGTCGTTTTGTTCACCTTTGACTATTATGATACGCATACGTATATGCATACCTACATACATACATGGCCATTGTGATATGGATACATGTACAGTGATACCTGGGCTTACGAACTTAATTGGTTCTCAGAAAGTGTGTGTAAGGCAAAAAGTGTGTCTTCCAAACAGTAATTTCTCATAGGAAACCATTAAAAGGAGAATAATCCGTTCCCAGGTCCCCATAAAACATCATTTTCTACGAAATAAGCCTTAAAACTACACTAAATATACCTTATTTTAGGTATAATAAATGTGCTATTGTATTGTAATTAAAGAAATAAACTCTACAGTATAATAAAGTCGTTTTATTTACCTTTGACCATTATGATACGCATACGTATACATACGTGGGCATTATGACATGCATACATGTACTCTACTGCCACCCCCGGTGGCCATCATCTGTAATAGAAAATCGCTGTTCGGCCGTGTGCTTTGGTGGTTTTCCGGCAAAAAATTAGTCCGCCAGCCTCTGTGGCGCTCCGTGTGTTTCCCGAAAAATCGTTTGTATGCCAAGATTATGTTCTCCCGAATGTAATGTTTTTAAGGCGAAAAGTTTGCTAGCTAAAGCGTTTGTAAATTGAGGTATCACTGTCTATATCTATCTATATATTGCATTGCATTTGGATAGTCACCCTCATTTCAAGTTCATATAACTCCAGATCCCTTAGGAATTAACTCATTTTTTTCCCTAATGAAAGAAGAGAGTCTAAGAAAGTCTTTCTAACGCTGCATTGAATGTTTATGGCGTCCTAAAACTCAATATTCTATGGATCCTGGAATTCGAGTGACAATGACAAAAACCCTGGCACTGGAGTGGGCGCATTTTTGCACATTGTCTGGCAGTCAATGTGTTAATTTTAGTGTCCTTTTACTGACTTTTTTACTCAATGGCATAAAAGGAGCCCCTGGAATTGATTTCACTTTGGTGACATGAAATTTGTCTATCTTGCGTACGAGAAAAAAAAAAAAAAAAAAACATGAGCAAGTCAAGTTTGAAGCAGCCATGTTGGCTGGAAAGCGGCTGGTGTGAAATCGTTCTTCTCGCTTATCTTTCAGCTAAAGAGCTAATCCGATACGTTCCTGCCTCAGTGTGGTAGAGGATGAAATAAAAATCAATCCAAAGTCACTCCTCGCTTCATCACCGTTGCTCGGGCGGCCATCTTGACAAGATAAGGACCTGATTTCCTGCGGCGGCGCAGGACTGGCGCCTCTAATGAGGAGATCCCGCGGGGACTTGTCGGGGTTCGCCACCTGGCCATTAAGACCACACGCTCCGGATGCCACGTGGCCGACATTCCACGCACACAATGACTGCGTGCGTGTGTGTGTGTGTGTGTGTGAGAGATGCCAAGTTAACTCCACTCGCGGAAAGGAAGCATGGATACGTGCGTTCAAGGCTGATAGATAACAACGCAACGGAATAACATCCAAGATGGAACTTCTCAAGATGAAAAACAGTGTAAAGAATGATATAATAATAATAATAATAATAATAATAATAATAATAATAATAATAATACATTTTATTTCATATATTTTAGATCGATAGCGATGGATAAAGATAGATATAGATATATAGACAAATGTAGATAGATATATATAGATGAATGGATGGATCTATAGATGGATCTATAGATAGATAGATAGGTAGATAGATAGATAGATAGATAGATAGATAGATAGATAGATAGATAGATAGATAGATAGATAGATAGATAGATAGATAGATAGATAGATAGATAGATAGATAGATAGATAGATAGATAGATAGATAGATAGATATGCAGTGACGAGCATGACATATGTGCCGCCGCCCCTTTCAAAATAAAAGGAGGACACACAGCAATATCAGGCCAGCTGACTCGTCCGTCTCGAGAGCATCTTGTTGGCTCGCTGACGGACGCCGACGCTGATTTAATCAAAGTGTGGGTGGAGAGGCATGGCGTCTCCGCGTCTCCGCGTCTCCTTCGCCCCCTCGCTTTTGCCTCGCCGCCGAAATGCGCCCGGCGTGGCCGGCGTAGCGTGAAGCCCGCCAAGCGCTAACATTAGCCCGCCGGTGCTCGCCTCCCTCGCTGCTCCACTGAGCTTTGCTCGCCTCTATGACCAAAATCGCCAACATCGGCAACCGGAAGGAAACAGATTAAGAAAATAAATGGATAAAAATGAGGAATGCTGGAAAGCAAGACGCACTTTGAGTCAGATCACGCCACCAAAACATTCCCATTTCTCATCATTTTCAACCTTGCGGCTTTCAATGCAAAGCGGTTATGAATTATGAATTTTGACTGACCGGCTTGACGCCGCCAGTCGATCTAAAAATAGTCTCGTCACATCTGAATATCCCGATCGAGAAAACATATCCGAGTCGGTCCCCCAACTTACCAACAAGATACGTTCCGAATGGTCGGTTGTAAGTTGAATTCGTTCATAAGTTGCTTGCGTGCTATATTTTTTTCTTTATGGCCAATTGGTTGGTGGGAGTCGGCAACACGCAGTTCCGGAGCCGTATGCGGCTCGTTAATAATTATAATAATAATAATCATCATCATCATCATCATCATCATCATAATCATAATCATAATCATAATCATAATCATAATCATAATCATCATCATCATCATCATCATAACTCAGCAGCAAAAGTGATAATAATAATAACAATGAAGTATAATAATAATAATAATAATACATTTCTCAGCGCCTGTCAAAACTCTCAAAGTCACTTTACAGTCACAGGATGAGTTTTTCTGTTGGTGAGCAGCGGCAGCCACACGTGCCAGCATTCACTCAACTCGGAAGTAACTTGGATAGAAAGCTAACTATCTAATAGACAGCTAATAGATACTGTAGCTAAGTAACTCGGATAGAAAGATAGCTAGCTAATAGATAGCTAACAGATAGCTAGCTAGGCCTTCACTCAACCCGGAAGTAACTCAGATAGAAAGCTAGCTTGCTAATAGACAGCTAATAGATAATAATAATAATAATAATAATAATAATAATAATAATAATAATAATAATAATAATAATAATTTTCACTGATAAGCGCCCGGCAAACTCACCCGGGATCCGACAGGACGGGATGCAGGATGACTTGCGGCGCTCTGCTCGGAGGAGCTTCCGGCGTGACGTCTGGGGGAATTTGAGTACGGGAGGAAAATGTTAGCGGTGGAATTAGCATCAATGCTAAAGTTGAAATCCCCGAACCTTTTCAACATCCCAAAATCGCACCAGTGGATTAGCGTGGCGCTCGAAACCGTAACCGTAAAGTTTGTTCGCACTATTCGCTATTTTGTTTTTGTTTGTTGTTTTCCCACATTTGACTGGACTCACAAAAGTGCAGCAGCTAACAACGGCTAAGTCACTTGCGGCAAATGCTAATGAGGAAAACGCATTAGTGGGAATAAATTGAATGAACAAAAGTGAAATGGATAAACAAGCACAGTTTGTGGACTTCTAAGTGGATCATTAGCACTAAAGTGGAAGAATTAGGCACAACGTGTGCCCGCCGTTATTTATCGCATTGGTCAAAAAAAAAAAAAAAAAAAAAAATCAAGTTTGAAAGATTTTCAAATCGTCAACAACCTCTGAGGCGAGAAGTGCGTGGGTAAAAACACATTTCTGGCAATTGGTTGTTGGCCATTTGTTGAGGACAGTGATACATTGACTTACAAACTTAATTGGTTCCCAGACAGAGTGTGTAAGGTGAAAAGTTTGTATCCCAAAAATTAATTTCCCATAGGAAACCATTCAAATGAAAATAATCCGTTCTCAGGTCCACATCATTTTCTACTTTCTAATTTTCTAAGCCTTAGAACTACACAAAATATACCTTATTTTATGAATAACAAATGTGCTATGGTATTATACTGAAAAAAATTAACTATACTGTATAATAAAGGGGTTTTATTGACCTTTGTCAATGGTAGTTGATGGCTTGATGGAATGGCCGCTTTCCTTCTTCTTTCACCAATTTGAGGAATGATGCCTTGTAGGTGCTTTCTCTGCGATAATTTTACCTTGTTCCTCATCAATTGTGTTCTGTTTAGCTGGGTTGATAGCTTTTTACATGAAGTGTACAGATAGCTTGTGCAGGATATTTATGGAGCCTGATTGATGGGAATTTTAACCTTGCAGTCTACACTCTGCCTTTGAGCTATTAAGTTGAAACGAGTCCAAGTTTCACTGTTTTCAATCTATTTTCTCACTCTGTCGTCTGCCTGTCTCTTTAATGTTTAAACCACTTCCCCTCACTGCTGCGTTCGTGACCAATCACGTGGCTTTAACCGAAGACCGGGGGCGGGGAAAACAATCGCTGCCATTTTCTTGTTAGGAGAACGGGCTCGTTCGCAAACGACACATCACTCATTGTGGCGCACCGTGTTTATCCTAAAAAATAGTTCATATGCCAAGGTAAAATTGTCATGAATGTAACGTTCGCAAAGCGAAACGTTCGTAAGACAATGGCTTCGTCAACCGAGGTATCACTGTATAAGCAGAGGGTCGGCAACACGTGGCTCCGGAGCCGTATGCGGCTCTTTAGCACCATCTAGTGGATCGCTGAGGGCGTACATCCGAATTGTGAGGCGGATGAGCTAAGCAGTCACCCGCCAAGTCGCCATCTTGAGGACTTTGAGGGGTTGGTTATGGTGCGCCAACTTTGAGGGGGTATTCTCGGGGGTGTGCAGTGCAGTTCACATCTTTTCATTTTCGGATTTTGAATCGATGCGAGGACTTCTGCCGTGAATGGAATTTGGACATGTCATGGTGGCAAGACGTCGCTGAGGTAATTGCCTCCCACGCCCGTTCGCACGGCGCTCAAATTAAAAAGATGACTCGGTGAAAGGCGTAAAGTGTGAAGACGGATGCTTCATTATTCACCGCTTTGATGAGCAGGCGCCAAAGCGGCGCCGGCGACATTCAAAACAAAAGCAAAAGCAAAAGCTCGGGATTAAAACACAACAAAGACAAATTCTGCCATCAAAGAGACAAAAATGCTGCTTTTTGTCACCAGCAATGACAATTTATTCTTTGGGATTTCACACGCAAATGCACATACTGTGTATATATATATATATATATATATATATATATATATATACAGTAAAGTCTCGTTATATATATATCCGAAAAAATATCGATATATATCGATATATATATAACGATACTGTATACATATACATACATGCATATACATGTAGATGTGTATGATGTAGATATACATCAACAACATACACACCCATATATATATATATATATATATATATATATATATATAAAGTTTCGTTATATCGATATCCCTATATATACTATATGCACGCACGGATATTACATGCAAACAGGGTCGGATATATCGATAGTCCCGGTTATATCGATATTTTTTCGGACTCCCTTAAATATCGATATAACGAGACTTTACTGTATATATAATGTCAACTAGCAAAAAGGAATTGAAAGGCAACCTACCTGGAAATATGAACTGCTGTTTGTATTTGAAGTAACTGGACGCTGCGGAGAGACAAACAAATTCTTTCAGAGTTTTCCTTTTTTTTTTTTTAATACGTCAAAAATTATCAACATGTTTTTATTTCCTTTTGGAATATCCGATTGTTTGTTTTCAAATGGTGAGAGAGTGTGAATTACTTTTGTTTGAAGTTTCATCATCTTATACTTCGATATATTTCCAAGTACTCAAGCTCAGTTAAATTTTGGTGCAATGAAAAACGTCACCAACCCGTCTGGTTGAAATGCTTCTGTTGCCGCGACGACTGCGGCGAGGGGTGCAGCGGCGAGGGAGGCGTGGCGCTGCTCGGCGGCGGCGGCGCGGGCGACGACGGCGTGGACGAGGTGGTGGACGACGGGTTGCTGCTGGAGTCCGGCTGATACGGCAGGGCCATGTGATCCTGCCGAGGTGTGTATTCCAAACATTAATTTCCCATAGGAGACCATTCAAATGAGCATAATCCGTTCCCAGGTCCCCATAAAACAGAATTTTCTACTAAATAAGCCTTAAATCTACACACAATATACCTTATTTTATGTATCATAAATGTGTTAGGGTATTGTAATTAAAGAAATAAACTATATTGCATAATAAAGTCGTTTTATTGACCTTTGAGATGGTCGTTGATGGCTTGATAGCTTTTTGCACAAAGTGACTCAAGGAGCTCTGGGTTGTACATCTTAGACGTTGTGATATTGCATCAGAATCAGAATCAGAATCATCTTTATTAACCGAAGACCGGGGGTGGGGGAATAGAGGACGAAAAAAAGTCGGCTGCCATTTCCAGCTCCTTGTTAGGAGCTCCAAGAACCGGCTCGTTCGCGAACGACACATCACTCATTGTGGTGCTCCGTGTGTTTCCCGGAAAATAGTTTGTATGCCAAGATTATATTCTGGCGAATTTAATGTTTGTGAGACGAAAAGTTCGTTAGCTAAAGCGTTCATAAGCCGAGGTATCACTGTGTTTGTTCTCGAACGGACGTGTTTTCATCAATATTAAAGACAATTTAGAATTGAGTCCTCACTGTTGAGGTGTTGAATCAACACTGAAGACGAGTCGGCCATTTTGGAATCATCAAAAACAACGGCGAGACGTTTGTCTCCTAGAAACGTCTTTTTAGCAACTCTCAACCGTTTCAATTTCGGCAACTTTGACGCATTATTGACCGCCACGCGCCGCCATCTTGACTTCCCGTCGAGGTGATGACCGCCGGCGACAGCGGTCGC
This sequence comes from Hippocampus bargibanti, assembly GCF_051943395.1. NCBI lineage: Eukaryota > Metazoa > Chordata > Actinopteri > Syngnathiformes > Syngnathidae > Hippocampus > Hippocampus bargibanti. Next base: position 939,518 of record NC_142737.1, read on the forward strand.
CATGGAAACAGAGCTCCTCAGAAATGCCGCAATTGCAAAGGAGCAAAAGGCAGACTAGCTCGGAAGCTGAAGAAGTGCGGGAGGAAGGAGGAGGGAGGCGTAAAAAAGGAGAATAAGAAGGTGATGGAGAATAAGAAGTTGTCATATTTCAAAGTTTCATGCTGTTATACGCTTAGTCAACACGTGTGACTCCAATACACAATTGAAGCGCAGACAACCTGGGGTCAATCTGAGGTCAACAGACACAGCAAGTTAAACTGTCATCTTCATCGAGGAGATCTGGCCTCGGACAGAATTTAGGACTTAGGAAACTCCTTTATCACCGAAACAATTTACGACTTGAAATTCCTTCACAGGAAGAGCTCATTAGCCAGGTTACAAAAGACAATGTTTTATTGCTTACAGCTGTTTGTGTTTAGAACTCAAGAGGTGTGGTATTCTAATCAAGAAAACGATGTTTTACTAATGTATCACTTTAATGTGCATCTACTCTCAATAAATAGCTTGGCAGACGTCTGTCATGAATGGCTACGTCTCCTGCCGGCAGTAAAACACAATCTTTCTGGGTTCCAGTCTTTTTCCACAGTGTCCGATCGAACATCTCTGACAGAAGGTGAAGAAAATGACAAAACCAAAAATGGCGGAAAATATCAAGTAGACAGACAGAGAAGAAGAACGACAAGGAAGTGAAGAAGACGATTCTGGAGACAATGGAGACACTCGAGCGTGGACACTCTGATAGCGCGAAACTCTGTATAGCCGCCCCCCCCCCCCTCCTCCCCTTCCGAAAGAGAACACAAAGCCAAAGAAAAAGAAGGAAAGTGAAATTGACCATGGACCCCCGAACGAACCCCCCGAATGTGACGACTCACCTTGTTGATTTTGTTGGTTTTGGGCAGAGTCTGACTGACGTGCAGGTCGCTGTACCGGAGCGGGTTGTTGATGTCGCACGGTACCGACTCGGTTCGCACCAGTCGAGCGACTGTCAGGAAGACCAAAATAAAATTTAAAAAAATAATTAAAAATTTTAACAAAAAAGAGCGTGCAAAACGACTTTCATTTGGTCTTCAAACATTTTATTATTATCGTATTGGAAATAGAAAGTTGACAAATTTGTGTTCTTTACCATGAGTGACTCCTTGGTTGTCTTCTCAGCACAGAGTGAGAGATAGCGAGAGGGATAAAAAAAATAACATTAAAAGTTAAATATGGAGATAAATGATCATTTCCTTCATAAGCCTAAAAATTGAATGATCTTTAAAACGCGACTATTGTGCTGATAATCAGGCAGAGATTGACATCTTTGGAAGTGGCGCTAGGTTAGCTTCCATGCTAGGTTAATTTACAGGCTGAACGTGTGTTAGCTTCATGAACTAGCTGATAAAATGATCTTTAAAACGGTGACAAATGTGAAAATATTCGCAAAACACCTGCAAAACGTCAAAGCTTCTCATTTTGGCGAAATAAAAAATAAAAAATAAAAAATAAAAAATAAAAAATAAAAAACAAAAAATAAAAAATAAAAAAATGAAAAATGAAAAATAAATAATAACTAATAACTAATAAATAATAAATAATAAATAATAAATAATAAATTAGTAATAGATTATTTACAAATTAATAATAATAATAATAATATACATTTCGGATAAATTGCTGTTTTTAATTGCACAATGACAGAAAATAAGTGAAAATGAGGTATCATTATTTTTCAAATGTATTGGGGAGGGACTTGAAAATGACAATAACACGGTCAGAAATGTTGATGTCATTTCTCAAAGGCTAACGGCAAAAGTGACGTCAATAGAAAGAAGTGTCCAGGATCTGTGAGTTTTCTCATTGTAATTGTAATTGTAAGCTCCACAAAAAAAAAAAAACCCAAAAAAAAATAAATAAAAGTGTTTTTCGTTTTACCTTTGAGGAAATCTCGGCCGCCTCGCTGGATGATGAGTAGATGGCAGGGCGGAGCTTCTTTGGTGCATTTATTGTGGCACTTCAGCCTAAATGCGTACGCACATGGTTGCACTCAATGATTGCAAACGTAACAATATAGAAAGAATAGCATTTAACGCAATCCATTCAATTCCATAATGGAGACATTTTGCTTTTTACAACAGGTAAAATGGATGCCGCAGCGCCAGAAAAGAAATCGAGACGACGTATCCAGAGACTTTTTTTTTTAAACAAAAGCCCAGCAGAACAAAAAAACTGGAAAAAAAATTTAGATAAAGAAAATCATCAAAAGCCTTGCTCTCTGTTTCGTGGATTAGATCGTATCTTTTTAGTAAACTATGGGAAAAAATGCCATATTTATGGGCATTATCTGAATCAGGAACAGATCAACTGGATTTACATGATTTCCTATGGGACAGGTTGCTTTGGATTTTGTACAATTATGATAGAACATCATCAGTCATGACAAAATAAATCATCACATTAGTTTTGGACATTGGGGATATATGTATATAGGGCCAAAGCTACCAGCAAAATGTCAGTTTGCTGACAAAGCTTTTCGGATGAGGAGCGAAACATCTGACACCTTCAAAGAAGTACAGATGACGGCTGAAGAAATTTTTTCACAGTCGAAAAATGTCTTTCATTGGCTTCATATTTATGGGCAGTAATCTGAATCAGGAACAGATTAACTGGATTTACATGATTTTCTATGGGCCAGGTTGCTTTGGATTTTGCACAATTATTTTGTACAATTATGATAGAACATAATCAGTCAGGACAAAATAAGTTATCAGATTAGTTGTGGACATTTTGGATATACATACACGAGGGCAACAGCTACCAGCAAAGAGCTACCAGGGCAAGAGCTACCAGCAAAATTTTAGTTATCTGATGAAGCTTTTCGGATGAGGAGCAAAACGTCCGATACCTTCAAAGAAGTACAGATGATGGCTGAAGAAACATTTTCATCGATATTTAACAGTCTAAAAATGTCTTTAATGGGCTTCATATTTTTTGGGCGGTGTTTGGATCAGGATCAGGAACGGATTAACTGGATTTACATGATTTCCTATGGGACACTCTGCTTTGGATTTTGTACAATTTCCGATTTGGGATTTTGGCATTTGGAAATTCAAGTGTGTTTATATGAATTATAGCGATTTGAGATGTTTCTGTGGCGAAACAAGACAGGAGAAGTACGAGAAAAAGGCGTGGCGACGTACTTGCAATTTTTACATTTGAGTCCAAACAGCATTCCCTTCCCGCACACGATGCACGTCTGCGACATCCAATACTTGGTGGAAAATCTGCAGGAGAACAAGGACATGAGGATGACGGCTGACGGATGGTGAAGGAGAAAAATAGCGCCGTTGACATTTGGGAACGCCGCCTCTCCATCCAAGCGACCTTTCAATAAGCGGACGCTGATCAAGTGTCGGCCTTCCTCACGAGAGGCGGACCAGCTCGGCGCCATTTTGGATCAATCATTGGTTGGCAATTAGGAAATTTGCCTTCCATCTGGATATCAAAATATAGTGACACCTCGGTTTACCAACACCTTGGCTTAATGTTTTTATGGGGACCTGGTAACGGATTATTCTCATTTTAATGGTTTCCTATGGGAAATAAATTTTTGGGATACACACTTTTCGCCTTACACACTCTGTCTGGGAACCAATTAAGTTTGGAAGCCAAGATATCACCGTATGCTTCAAAATGGAGGCGTTAGAACATTGATAGCGCGGTTGTTTGTGGCGTCAAACGGCGTCGGTGTTATTTGACAGGCGGGACCGGCGTGTCAGTCACCGTGCGGTCCTCAAAAAGACAAGGGGAAGATGTCGGAGTCAATTAGGCAGACGGCCGCCGAGCGCTTAACGGCTGCCGGCGCTCCAAATTGCTTCTTCTCGACGGATTTTGCTTGTCTGAGAGGTGGCGCATTCCATGGGGAAAAAAAAATAATAATAATAATAATAATAATAATAATAATGCAAAAAATTGGAAGTCAATAGCCTGGGCTCGCTCTGTATTTGCGAGGAAAAAATAAACATCAGGCTAACCTCATCGTTCAATTGGATTTTCATTTGATTCCATTTTAATTTAGCCGAGGGTAAACTGAGTCTTCAAATAAATCACGTCACTCCATTTAAAAAAGTATATCAAATAAAGAGTTAAAATAGATAAATAAATAAATACATAAAAATGAATAACAATTTTTAAAAAATAAACGTAAGAAAAAAAAAAAATAATAAAGAAAGTTAAAAAAAAGAAAAGAAATTCAACTACAAAATTCGACAAAAATAAATTAAAAATGACAAGTTAAAAAAATTACTTAAAAAAATAAAAAAGTAAAAACATTAAAAGTTAAAATCAAATCGAAAATTGCAAAAATATAAAAAAGGAATACAATGAAAAAAATTTACATTAAAAAATACACATTTAAATTAACCATCAGAAATAAAAAAATGCAAAAACATATATAAGTACAAAATAATGAAAAAATACAAATAAAAAATAAAAAATGAGACAATAAACAAACAATATAAGTAAAAAATTAAAAATACTAAATAACCATAAGAAATAAAAAAATACAAAAACATTAAACAAGTAAAAAGAAAAGAAAAAAGAAACTTAAAGATGAGAAAAATATAATTAAAAATTATACATTAAAAAAATGTAAATAAAAAAAATACAATTGACAAATTACAAAAAGATACATATATACACATGGATAAAATTTTGAAATGCAAAATAAACAGAATAACACAGAAAAATGCAAAGACATAAAAAAGTTAAAAATTAAAATGAAAAAATACAAATTTAAATTACAACATTAGAAAAAAACGAAAATATAAATAAAAAATACAAAATACAAAATAACCATAAGAAATAAAAAATACAAAAACATAAAAATGTAAAAAAGAAAAAAAAGAAATTTAAAGATTAGAAAAATATAATTAAAAATTAGAAATTAAAAAGTTAAAATTAAAATATTAAAAATCAAATAATTACAAAATACAAAAAATATATATACATAAAGATAACATTTTAAAATTCCTATTCCTATTCCTTGTGTGTTCTACATACTTGGCAATAAAGATGATTCTGATTCTGATTCTGATAAAATAAACATAAGACATACAAAATGAAAAAACATAAAAAAAGTAAAAAAATAATAAAAAAAATACAAATTAAATTTAAAACTTATAAAAAACAAAAATTAAAAATACAAAATAACCGTAAGAAATAAAAAATACAAAAACGTCAAAAAAGAAAAGAAAAAAGAAACTTAAAGAGTAGAAAAATAATTAAAAATTATAATTTAAAAAATGAAAATAAAAATATTAAAAATCAAAATATTACAAATTACAAAAAGATATATACATATAAATAAAAATTTAAAATACAAAGTAAACATGAGACATTAAAAATGAAAGAACATAAAGTAAAAAATAATTACAAAAATACAAATTGAAATTAAAAAATAGAAAAAAAAAAATTATAAAAAAAATTAAAAATACAAAATAACCGTAAGAAATACAAAATATAAAACATTAAAAAAGTAAAAAGAAAAGAAAATAACTGAAAGATTCAAAAATATAATTACAAATTAAAATTAAAAAAAATATATATATAAAAAAATACAAAAAGATACATAGACATAGAGCTAAATTTGTAAAATACAAAATAAACATAAGACATAAAAATGCAAAAACAGAAAATAAATAGTAAACAATAAAAAATTAAAAACACTAATTCAAATAAAAAATTAGAAAAAAAATACTAATTAGAATTTAAAAAAATAGAAAGAATAAAACATAAGAAATAATAAACTTTGCAGTGATTAAAAATGTCATCACAGAAAAATATTATATATGAAAAAATCCTGCATCCACATCAATGCGCCGAAAGCACATTCCATGGTCCACATACGACGTAAAAGTGTTGAGGGTAGTACGGGAAAGCCCCCCCCCTCCCCCACCACCGCTGATCGCAACAAACAGTCGCCCGCGGTTTGACTTTGCTGAAATTTGCGGAGGTTGCCCGAACGAACGGGCGCCTTACGTAAGATCCTCCTCCTCCTCGTCCACTCACTCACCTGTGTTTGATGGAGTTTCCCAGATCTCTTCGGGGGATCTGCGGGGACCAGCGAGGCACTGACAGAGTGTCTGTCGAGGGAGTCGGTCGGGGGAGGGGGAGGGGGAGGGGGAGACAAAAGGATTTCCTCAGCGTGGCGCGCATGAAAAGCAAAATCTTAACAATCAATTCCCGGGTATCTTTTCAAACTGAAATCGAGCCAACCGAGCGCCCACTTGAAGTCAACGGCCACAGAAAAACTGATCCTGTGACTAAAGCGACCTTGAGAGTTTTGAAAGGTCAAACAGATTATTATTATTACTAGCTAGCTAGCTAGCTATTAGCTATCTAGTTGGCTATACATTGGCTATATGGTTGGCTAGCTAGCTAATTGAGTCAGGAAACAGCTATCTAGCCTTCTATTAGCTAGCTAGCTACATTTCTATCTTTTTGAGTTACTTCCGGGTGAGTGAACGCTGGCGCGTGTGGCTGCCGCTGCTCACCCGCAGAAAAACTGATCCTGTGACTTTAAAGTGACCTTGAGAGTTTTGAAAGCCACTTATAAATGATTATGATTATTATGATGATGATGATGATTATTATTATTATTATTATTATTATTATTATTATTATTATTATTAATAATAATAATAGTAATACATTGAATTTACAAGCACCTTTCTGAACACCCAAGGACAATAAAATCAATACATAAAACAATCAAATCATGAATAAAACAAAACATAAGGAAACAGCAGATTAAACTAGACCATTATTAATAATAATAATAATAATAATAATAATAATAATAATAATACATTTAATTTACAAGCGCCCAAGGACAATAAAATCAAGACATAAAACAATAAAACAATACATAATAAAACAGCAGATTAAACTAGACCATTATTATTATTATAATTACTATGATGATGTTGATGATTATTATTATTATCATTAATAATAATAATAATAATAATAATAATAATACATTAAATTTACAAGCGCCTAAGGACAATAAAATCAATACATAAAACAATAAAATCATGAATAAAACAAAACATAATAAAACAGCAGATTAAACTAGACCATTATGATGATGATGATGATGATGATGATGATGATGATTATGATGATGATGATGATGATGATTATTGATCAAAAGGCGATTGGCATTGTAGCACGACACCCCGCGTGATTTCCAACAAGCTCACCGATTGTTGATCAGCCGACTTTTAATTGATCTGCTGGGAACTTTATTGATTTGCTTCTTTTTGTTTTTTCCATGCGAGCGATAATGACGCCAAAGCACGGCTGCTCCTTGTCAAAACGCAGCCCGCGACGACGCTGACTTGCTGACAGTTAATCTCATCTGGTGGCTCCATATTGCCCCCCTTTTTTCCTCCCCATCCAACACCGGCTGCCCCCCCCCCTCTTCCTGTTCCTGCACCCCCCCCCCCCCCCTCACCCCCCGGGGGGGCTGCCATCTTCTTTCGGCGCTCCGATGCGCGTCTCAATTACACTCAATCAAGCTGATAACTCAATTCAGAGCAGGGGCGGTGGGGGGGGGGGGGGGGGGGGGGGGGGGCATGATTGGACGCCACTCAGCACTGCTTAGTGTCTTTGTGAGTCTGCAGGAGCGAGCGCACGTGTGTGTGTGTGTGTGTGTGTGTGTGTGTGTGTGTGTGTGTGTGTGTGTGTGTTCATGGCTTTGATTACACTAGTGCCTTAAGTTAAGACCTTCATTCGTTCCAAGATTAAATTAAATTGACGACATTACATTTCCCTGAACTGAAATGGCATTAAATTAATCCATTCCGCCCCCATCCTCGGCCAACCCTGAAGAAAAAAAAAAAGTGTTTTAAAGGACAACCGACACATTTTTTTTTTTTTTTTTTGGGGGGGGGGGTTCCTCCTAACTGACATCATAAAAACGTTTTATAGCTAGGAAAGGTGCTTAAAATAAAATGTATTGTCATTATTATTACATTTACAGTGACAAAAAAGCAAATAAACCCTAACCTTAATACTAAATACCTTAATACTAAATAAACACAAACACTAACCCCTAACCCTAAAGTAACCCTAACCATAACTCTCAAACTTATCCCAACCCTAACCGTCAGGCTAACCCTAACCCTAACCCTAACCCCATAACCCTCACCGTAAATCTAACCCTAACCCCTCACCCCTGACCCTAACCCCAAAACCCTAACCCAGGAACCTCACCCCTAACCCTAACAAACTTTCCAAAACTTTCCCAAACTTTCCAAAAGATTCCAAAACTTTCAAAATCTTAGCATTAACCTTAAAGGACAACCGACCCCATTTTTTTGTTTCCTAAGTGACATCAGAAAAACGTTTGATAGCATCTAAAATACCCAAAACACGCAGGCTGATATTTTTAGTAAAGCACCAATAAAAATGACTTAAAGTGTCCCAAAACGGCTACAAAATGAGCTCGGAACTGGGCAGATTCAGAAAATCTTGCCCGCTTGTTCGTGACGTCACTGTTGGCTATCTATTAGCTATCTACTAGCTGGCTAGCTAGCTTTCTATCTGTGTATTTTAGTAACATTGAGTGTATTAGCTAACTAACTATCTAGCTAACTGGCTAGTTATCTAGGTGGCTAACTATCTAGTGAGCTATCTGTTGGCTATTTATTAGCTATCTACCAGCTGGCTAGCTAGCTTTCTATTTACTTCCAGGTTGAGTGAACCTTGGCGCGTGTGGCTGCTGCTGCTCACCCACAGAAAAACTTATGCTGTGACTGTAAAGTGACCTTCAGAGTACAAACTAGTTTTCGGCAAACACACGGAGCACCACGGTGGCTGGCGGACTAGTTTTCGGCGGAAGAACACCAAACCACACAGTCGAACAGCGCCACCGTGGTTGCCGGACTATTTCTCCACACCCACTTTCTTTCAGTGCAGATGTGGTTTGTTATCGAGTGGAGTACTTTTGCTATTATAGGACCGATAAAGACCCCACCCACCACAGACTAGTGTTAAGCCAAAGAGGACACAAACGAAAATGACGGTCGAGCAGAAGAAGGAGATCATCGAAAAACACAAACGAGGTGTGCATTTGTGTGACTTAGCTACATGTGGCTCAGGGTGTTTCTGTGTTGTCTAAGCAACGGTCTCAGCCCATAGAAGAGGTTGAAAAACGTTTGTTGATTTGGATTCATGAAAAGCAGCTAGCATGGGACATGTTTGAGGGTATTAGCGCCGAGAAAGCACGGCAACTGCACTCGGATAGCATCAAGAGGCAACTACATCAACGACCATCACAAAGGTCAATAAAACGACTTTATTATACTGTACAGTTTATTTCTTTAATTACAAAACAATAGCACATTTATTATACATAAAATAAGGTATATTTTGGGTATTTTTAAGGCTTATTTCGTAGAAAATTATGTTTTATGGGGACCTGGGAATGGATTATTCTCATTTTAATAGTTTCCTATGGGAAATTACTGTTTGGAAGACACACTTATCGCCTGACACACACTTTCTGGAAACCAATTAAGTTTGTAAGATGAGGTATCACTGTACAATATAGATCATTCCTCACGTTCCTCATCAAGTGTTTAATGTGATGAAAGCGGCCACTCCATTCCATCAAGCCATCAACGACCATCACAAAGGTCAATAAAATGACTTTATTACACTGCACAGTTTATTTCTTTAATTATAATACCACAGCACATTTATTATACATAAAATAAGGTATATTTTGTGTAATTTTAAGGCTTAGAAAGTAGGAACTGATGTTTTATGGGGACCTGGGAACGGATTATTCTCATTTTAATGGTTTCCTATGGGAAATAAATTTTTGGGATACACACTTTCCGGCTTACACACTCTGTCTGGGATCCAATGAAGTTCGTAAGCCAAGGTATCACTGTATTTAATTTTTTTTTACGTGTATTTTTGTTTCCGATCGTGAACTCACTGAATTCATTTGCCGCAAATGATTCCTCTTTGTGTATATCTGCGATATGGAGCGACTTGATTTTGTAGGTGCACTTTGTTTTCCAGCCCTTCGCCCCGCATTTAAATTTAGCATGTCCCCCCCGAGCCAATTTCTACACGGCGAGTCTCAATGGGACCCCCCCAGTCGGTCGCTAGGAGACGCGTGACGCAAGGCGGCGGGCTGGCGGGCGGGCGGCTTAGGCGCCCGCTTTGGAGTGGGTGACGTCACCCCGCATCGAAAAACAGTGGCAGCAGTTTGCATTTATATCACGGGCGAACACATCCTACACTTGCTCGTCGCGTGTGTGTCACATCATGCTGGGAAGTCAATACATGGAAATACTTCAATCGTGAAGGTGCAGTTCGCCAGCAATAAAAATACATAAAACTGAACATATGAGAACTATTTCATCTTTTGTTTGAACTGTCTGTGTAGCCATCACAACTTTTGTACTTGATTTCATGTGCAGGTACAATTTGGTAACCAATTTGACGTCACTTTTTTGTTTTTTAACTGACATCACAAAAACGTTTGATAGCATCTAAAATACCCAAAACACGCAGGATGATATTTTTAGTCAAATGCAAAACATCAATAAAGATGACTTAAAGCAGGGGTGTCAAAGTCATTTTTTGCCGCGGGCCACGTTGTAGTTCTGGTTTCCTCTCGAGGGCCGTTATGAATTTGGGGAAGCCATTAGAATGTTTAAATCCCTTCAAATATTACATATCGAGCACACAGCAAATTAATGAATAACTCGTTTTCAAATCTGAAGTCAAGAATAATGACTTTTATTGTGGTTGACATCCAAAAATATGACATTTTGGCTCAGATTTTAGCAATCATCATGGAATTTAACAAGTTTGATTTGCTTTCGCGGGCCGGAAAAAAATGATGTGGCGGGCCAGATTTGGCCCGCGGGCCTTGACTTTGACACCTGTGACTTAAAGTGTCCAAAATCTGCAAAAAAATGGAGCTGCGAATTGGGCATTTTCAGAAAGCCCCGCCCCCAGTTGGTGACGTCACGCCAAGACGTCTTGCATTGCTGGAGAATCAAAACAATGACTTCAAATTCGGAGAACACACTTTCTTGTTCCTCATCTAGTTATGAATATGATTCAAATAGTTCTGAAGAGGAAAGCACTGGACAGTAGGGATAAAAACGACGATTTCCGTCCCCGAAAAACATTCTCTGATTCTCCAAACATCAACGAAAAGGTAATCCGACGTTTCTCTCTACACTGAAGCTAATTCATCTTCATTGAACGTTAGCTTATTGTGCTCATCGGGGCCTTTTTTTGATGTCTCGGCGCCAAGCTCACACCTGCAACTTGATAAACGGCTTTTTGCAGCCTCCTCAACCAATTTGATGGCAGAAATTGTATTTGTTGCTGTGCTTGTGAGCCACCGGGCGCAGGTGGGCTGCAAAATTGATGGAGGGCGCCCCCGGGGCGAGACCCGGACGTCCTGTCGTGGGGCGCTAACCACCGAGAGGCGCTAACAGGAAATAGAAACGCCAGGCGGAGGCGGACAACATTTTGAAACGTGTGGAAAAGTCACAAATGTTATCAGGCCAATTTGTTCGATACTCTGGTAAAAGTCCAAATACACTCTATCGTGTACTTAAAGGACAACCGACACCTCCGGACAAGTTGCGTCCATAATTTGTAAAATGACTTCAAATGACTTCTACTGAGCCTATTTTATAAAGATTCCATCGCATATAGCTAGATTTTACCTTTTAAAGACTCGCGCTTCATATTCAGGAAGTCTTGAGTTGGTGACGATACCGACCGTGACGTCACGGAGGGAACGCCCCTGACCGAGAAAGTGACACACAATGCATTTTGGGTGCTTTGTTTGATCCGTGTTGATGGCGAAATTAGAAGGAAAACACATAAATAACGCGACGGTGAATCGTTGTGTGTTGCACCAAGACGACTATTTGATACTAGTTGACACAAATTCCCAGCGGACAAATCAGCCCATTTCCAACGGAGCTTATGCGCCATCTTGTGCATTTTCTGGGTGCTACATTAGAGTCCAAACGCCTCAAATGAGACGGAAGGACTTCTTTAATCGATTGCAAACATGTATGCTTTCCTCTTCGGAAGTATTTGAATCATATTCATAACTGGATGAGTCACAAGAAAGAATCTGAACTATCTGAAGCCATTGTTTTGAGTCTGGAGTATCCTGGCGTGACGTCACGAACAAGGGGGCGGGACCTTCTGAAACACGCCATTTCCGAGGTCATTTTGAAGCAGTTTTGGGACACTTTAAGTCATTTTTATTGTTGTTTTGCATTTGACTAAAAATATCAGGCTGCATGTTTTGGGTAATTTAGATGCTATAAAACGTTTTTCTGATGTCAGTTAGGAAACAAAAACATGGTGTAGGTTGTCCTTTAAGGTAAATGCTAAGGTTTGGAAAGTTTTGGAATCTTTTGGAAAGTTTTGGAAAGTTTGTTAGGGTTAGGGGTGCGGGTTTGGGGTTATGGTCTGGGGGTTGACGGTTAGGGTTGGGATAAGTTTTAGCATTATGGTGAGGGTTACTTTAGGGTTAGGGGATAGTGTTTGTGTTTATTTAGTATTACGGTTAGGGTTTATTTACTTACTTTTGTCACTGTAAATGTAATAATAATAATAATAATAATACATTTTATTTGAAGGCAAAAAAAAAGTTTGCAAAGTTCTCATGTTGAGAATTGCATTCATCAGACGTCACTCGCAGTTTGTCGCTGACTTGCGCTCGCGACTCCATTTTTCTTTGTTCCACTTGAAGACGAAAAGATTGCTTTTCGTGACTTTGACAAGCTGAAATGGATTTGGTGACTTGATGCCTGAAAACGGCGTTGCTCTTACTTTCCCCAAGAAATCCAATCAAATGCTCGCAAAACGCCCATCGCCAAATTGTCGCCGAGAAATCGTTTGCGTTGTGAGAGCGAGTCGGATGATAAAAGCGTCATGGCCTGATACGTCGCACGATTATTCCCCCTCATGCTCTAAATGCTTGTTTGTTTTTTTTTAATCTGGCGGCACTAAATCGGAAAAGATAACAATCATCATACATTTCATTGATAAGCACCTTTCAAAACTCTCAAGGTTTATGTGACGGAATCCGTAAATGAGAGCTTTTTTTGGCAGCCATGCAGCGACGTTGGAAACTCGGCTAGCTTCTAAGCTAACCTAACATGGAAACTAATCTAATCTAGTAGATAGCTAATAGATAGCCAACTGATAGCTACCTAGATAGCTAGCTATCAATTGGCTATCTATTAGCTATCTACTAGATGGCTAACTATCTTTCTAGCTGTGTATTAGCTAACTCACTATCTAGCTATCTACGTGGCTATCTATTTAGCGAGCTATCAGTTGGCTATTAGCTATCTACTAGTTGGCTAGCTACCTTTCTATTTACTTCCAGGTTGAGTGAACGCTGGCGCATGTGGCTGCCGCTGCTCACCCACAGAATAACTTATCATGTGACTGTAAAGTGACCTTGAGAGTTTTGAAAGGTGCTTAGAAATCAAATGGATTCTTATTCTTATTCTTATTAATTTAATTGGTGACATTCAGTGTAATAACTGACTAGCTATCCAGCTATAGAGCTAGCCATCTTTTAGTTATATAGCTATCTAAACGGCTAGCTATCTAGCTAGCTATCAGTTGGCTATCTATTAGTTGGCTAACTAGCTTTCTATCTGTGTATTAGCTAACTAACTATCTCGTTAGCTAGATAGCTAGCTATCTAGCTAGCGAGCTATCTGTTGGCTATCTATCTAGCAAGCTATCTGTTGGTTATTAGCTATCTACTAGCTGGCTCCGAGCTAGCTTTCTATTTACTTCCAGGTTGAGTGAACGCTGGCGCATGTGGCTGCCGCTGCTCACCCATAGAAAAACTGATCCTGTGACTGTAAAGTGACCTTGAGAGTTTTGAAAGGCGCTTCGAAATGAAATGTACGTATTATTATTATTATAAGTAATGAATAAAAAGAAACAAAAGCGTTCTCACTTGCAGATGGCGTTTCGGTGTGCACGGGCGGCGTGGAGGGAATGAAGGAAGGGAAGAAGAAAGATCTGAGGGAGCGCTCGCTGCAGTGGAGAGGCGAACGCTGGCCCGGTACGAAGGTGGGCAAGTTCTCGCAGCTGCCCACGCTGCTGTGGATGTGAAGGTTCAAGGGTTTGCTCTTCTTCTTGGCTCTGAAGGGCAAAGCACACCAAAAAAAGACCTTGGTGACACCACGGAGTGGAGTCGTCTCATTTCGCTTCGCGCTCGCAAGGCCCGCAACGCACACCGGATGCCACCTTGACACCTCCGGACGAGTTGTGTCCATAATTTGTAAAATCACTTCAATTTCCTATTATTTTGTTATTTTTGTTGAAAACCAAAACGACATTTTCCTGTATAATCAATGTAAAAATTGTTAATACGTTCCATATTTGTTGATATGTAGTTTTTTTTCTTTTGACTTCAAGATTGGCTTCCAGCAACGCCTGTATTTTGTTTTTCTACTTCTTTTTTTCCTTTCCTCTTCCTTTCACAACTTTGCTGCTGTGTTACTTCCGGGTAGAGTGAACGCTGGCGCGAATGGCTGCCGCTGCTCACTCACGCACAAATCAAAACACCCAAGGACACTTTACAGTCACGGGATGAGAACTTTTTTTAAAATAAAATAATAATCATAATAATAATCAATAATCATAAAATACAATAAAAAATAAAAACAAAAATATACATCTAAATAAAAATAAAAACATGAAATAAAAAAACAAAAATAACAATATAAATTAAAACTAATAAAAATACATATAAAAATAAAAACAAAAAGAAAAATATGTTAAAATGAATAAAAAGACAATAAATAAAAATAAAACAAACACTACGACGACGTATGTATGTATATATATATATATACACACATACATACACAGTATATATTTGTATTTAGTCTTTTTTTTTCTTCTTAATGTTACTTCCGGGTTGAGTGAACGCTGGCGTGTGTGGCTGCCGCTGCTCACCCACAGAAAAAATATCCCGTGACTGTAAAGTGTCCTTGAGAGTTTTGAAAGGCGCTTATAAATTAAATGTATTATTATTATTATTACTATTATTAGCTATAAATAAATATCTATTTGCTAGCTATCAGCTATCTATTCCCTATCTAATAGCTATCTATTCGCTAGCTAATTGATATCTATTCAAAATCTAATGGCTAGATATTCACAAGCTAATGGATATCTATTCACTAGCTATTATCTATCTATTCACTAGCTAGTTAGCTTTCTATCTTTTTGAGTTATTCCGGGTTGACTGAATGCTGGCGCGTGTGACTGCCGCTGCTCACCCACAGAAAAAAAATATTCTGTAACTGTAAAGTGCCCTTGAGAGTTTTGAAAGGCGCTTAGAAAATGAAATGAAATGTATTATTACTATTATTATGATGATGATGATGATTATTATTATTATAATAAAAGAAAGCCATCCCGCTGAGGAAAAGTTTTTTTTTTGGACTGCGCAAAGATGGTACAAGTACAGCGAGAGTCATTTTGAATCATCGTTAAGAGAGACGACACCCTCGTGCCCCCTTGAAAAGTGGCAGAGTCGCGCAATTAAAGCGAGGAAGCGGGTGGGTTAGCGCTTAGCGCTGCTACGTGAGACGCCTTTTGTCCGCTGTTCCGATTGGGCCACTTTTTGCCTTTCAATGCCCATAAAAAGCTCTTTTGCTTCTCGGATGCGGCGCAGACGCGAAAAAGGAGGCGAGAGGACTCCCTGGCAATAGGCAAGCGGCGGGCCACTACATTCTCGACAAGTGAGCGTGTTTGTCGGCGTCATAATTTAGCATTTTCGAAGTTATTAACGCTACTACGAATGAAAACTACGTTCATTTGGTCTTCAAACATTTTGTTATTATCGTACTGGATACAGAACATGGACTTGAGTTACAACAACACAAATCTGGTTGTCTTCTGAGCACAAAGTGACAGAGAGCAAGGATAAAATAAATCAACAAAAAACAAACAAACAAAACAAACAAATGATTGACACATTGACATTTCCTTCATGAGCCGAAAGATAATGAAGTGATAACTTACTTGGCTTACGAACTTAATTGGTTCCCAGATAGAGTGTGTAAGGCGAAAAGTGTGTATCCCAAAAAAATATTTCCCATAGGAAACCATTAAAATGAGAATAATCCGTTCCCAGGTCCCCATAAAACATCATTTTCTAATTTTCTAAGCTTTAAAACTACACAAAATATACCTTATTTTATGTATAATAAATGTGATGTGGTATTATAACTAAAGAAATAAACTGTACTGTATAATAAAGTCGTTTTATTTATCTTAGTGAGGGTCGTTGATGGCTTGATGGAATGTAGTGGCCGCTTTCATCAGCACGAAACACTTGATGAGGAACATAGACTTTTTCTTTCACCATCTTGAGGAATAATCCCTTGTAGGTGCTCTTTCTCTGCCATCATTTTACCTTGTTCCTCATCAATTGTGTTCTGTTTAGCTGGATTGATAGCTTTTTGCATCACGTGTACAGATGGCTTGTGTGGGTTATTTGTGGAGCCTGATTGATGGGAATTTTAACCTTGCAGTCTACACTCTGTAGACTGCAAACAAACAAACAAATAAATAAATAAATAAAAGGACAAATGTTGATTAAATGATGATTAAATTGTTGGTGCTGACAATGTTGAGTAGGGGATAAACTCATATGTTGACGATTTATAATAATAATAATAATACATCTAATTTATAAGCGCCTTTCAAAACTCTCAAGGACACTTTAGAGTGACAGGATATTTTTTCTGCGGGTGAGCAGCGGCAGCCACACGCAGCAGTGTTCACTCAACCCAAAAGTAACAAAGTAAAAAATATAACAAATAATATGACAACACAAAGACACAGGGAGTCAATTCATTCTTCAGCACTTTCTGTACCCTCTTTGTGACATGAAGCAGTTCTAGATGAAGGAGAAGAGGATCTTGTTGACTTGAAGCTATGCAGAATTTTGACGATAGGATGTTTTGGTGAAAACAAAAGTCATTTTCAACTTTTTATGATATGATTTTGATCACCGTGTCCGGTTTTGTGAACACGCGGTCACGTTCTCCAATTAAATGACTCCAGGGAAAAACTAAATGAAGCACTGTGTGACTGCTTAGTCATTTCCTGCTGATTGGTCGCCAGGCCGGTGATGTGTCCCAACCCAAGGCCGCCAAGCCCAACTCGCCATCCGGCCCCCGCTATAAAATACGTCCGGCCGCCTCCCCCTTAACGCTGGTATAAATTCACAGTCATGACTCGGTCTGCGAGCGCCCATGACGGTCGCTGACGAAACGAACAGATGACGAATGGATGGACGCCGGTTGTTCGGCTATAGTTTGGTGTGCGTGACGACACGAAAAGCTTGACTGCATGCCACTGCCGGAACTGCCGTGACATTTTCAGTTGATTGGTTTTGGCGTAGGCTGGGCGAGTGGATGGATGGGGGTCTGGGGAGGTGTTATGGGGTGGGATGGATGGATGGATGGATGGATAGGTTGGATTGGATTGGATAGATAGGTTGGATGGTTGGGTTGGATGGATGAATGGTTGGGTTTTAATGGATGGATGGGTTGATGGGTAGATGGATGGGTGGGTGGATGGATGGATGGATGGATTGGTTTGGATGGAAGGGTTGGATTGGTGGATGATTGGGTTGGGTTGGATGGGTGGGTATTGGATTTGAATGGATGAATGGTTCGGTTTGAATGGATGAATGGATAGATGGATAGGTTGATGGGTAGATGGATGGGTGGGTGGATGGATGGATGGATTGGATGGATGGGATGGAAGGCTTGGATTGGTGGATGATTGGGTTGGGTTGGATGGGTGGATAGTTGGATTTGAATGGATGAATGGATAGATGGATGGGTTGATGGGTAGATGGATGGGTGGAGTGATGATGGAAGGAGGGATGGATTGGATGGATGGGTTGGGTTGGATAGGGTGGTTGGATTGGTGGATGATTGGGTTGGGTTGGATGGGTGGATAGTTGGATTTGAATGGATGAATGGATAGATGGATGGGTGGATCTGTGGATGGATGGGGGGTTGATCGGTTGGGTTGGATAGGGTGGATGAATAGATGGATTGATGGAGAGTTGGGTTGGATGGATGAATGAATGGGTGCTCTTGGGATAGATGGGTGGATGTAAGGATGGATGGATGGAGTGTTGGAGGGTTGGGTGGATGGATGTGTTGGGTTGGGTAGGGTGGATGGATAGATGAATAGATGGATGGATGGAGAGTTGGGTTGAATGGATGAATGGATGATCTTGGGATGATTTTTGGGATCGTAGGATGGATGCATTAGCGTTGGGGAGATGGACGGACGGATGGGATGTCATGTGGGTGCATTTGTGTTCATTATTTACCAACTAAATTTGGAAGACTTGCCTTGACCCCCGGCACGACCTCCAAAAGGGAGCGAGCGACTTGAGGTAAAGTGGTGGTAAAGTCACCCAGAGAAAAAAACAAAAAAAGAAAAAAAAGATTGAATAATTGCAAGTAACCATGGCGACGCCTGCTGTCGACTCGGACACGGTGGCACGACATTGATAAGGGTTGGCACAGTGCATCAGTTGCCATAGCGACCGGGGCATTCGATGAACACGATAAAAAAAAAAAAGAGTCTAAGAAAAAAGTGTCGATTGAGATATTTTGCAAATGGACGTCTGCGAAGGAGATTGATTTGTAATCAATTGAATGGATTGAATGTTATTGTTCTGTATTGGTTTTAAGAAACGAGAACTTTAACTCATTCGCTGCCATTCCCGAATTTGGATGGGTGGATCTGTGGATGGAATTTATTCGGGAATTGAAAATATGACATAGAGTGCCATTTCTGAATTTGTTCGGATTTTGTTTTTTTCTTATTTGGGTGCCGATAAAGCGCTAGATGGCCTTTGGCAATGTTTTTTTTTACTTTCCACAAGGGGGCAGCATTTTAGTTAGCACTTTGTTATAATAATAATAATAATAATAATAATAACAATACATTTCATTTCTAAGTGCCTTTCAAAACTCTCAAGGTCATTTTACAGTCACAGGCTAAATTTTTCTATGAGTGAGAAGCGGCAGCCACATGCGCCAGTGTTCCCTCAACCCGGAAGTAACTCAAATCGATAGAAAGCTAGCTAGTTTGCCAATCGATACTCAACAGATACCTAGCTAGATAGCCAGCCAATTAGCTAATAGATAGCTAGCTAGATATCTAGCCACCCAGATAGCTAATAGATAGCCAGCTAGACAGTTTGCTAACAAGCTAGATAACCATATAGCAAATAAATAGCTATGTGCTAATAGGTAGCAAATGGATAGCAAATAGATAGCCATCAAGGTAGCTAACTAATAGATAGCACATAGATAGGCAGCTTTAAGTTTTAAGGCTTATTTAGTAGAAATTTGTGTTTTTATGGGGACCGAGGAACGGATTATTCTCATTTTAATGGTTTCCTATGGGAAATTAATGTTTGGAAGACACACTTTTCACCTTACACACATTTTCTGGGGAACCAATTAAGTTCGTGAGCCAAGGTATCACTATACATGTATGCGTATCATAATGGCCATGTATGTATGCGTATCATAATGGAAAAAGATAAATAAAACAACTTTATTATACAGTACAGTTTATTTCTTTAAATACAATCCAAAAGCACATTTATTCTACATAAAATAAGGTATATTTTGTGTAGTTTTAAGGCTTATTTAGTAGAAAATTGTGTTTTTATGAGGACCTAGGAACGGATTATTCTCATTTTAATGGTTTCCTATGGGAAATTAATGTTTGGAAGACACACTTTTCACCTTACACACATTTTCTGGGGAACCAATTAAATTGGTGAACTGGGGTATCACTGTATGTTGAAGTGACATTCAATCTCTGTCCGTCAAAGCGCATTGGCGAAAGTGACTTCAGGTGCTGTCAGTCATGGCTGGAGGGTGTGTGTGGGGGGGGGAGGGGTTTGGCAGCGTTCGTGCATATTGATGAAGCACTCGGGTCCTAATGAGAGAAGGTGTCATCTTTGGTTTTCACGGCAGCTCCAAGAATGTCTGGCGGGGTCGGAGGCTAATCCCTGGTTATTGTGTCCCGGCCAATTAAGTCTCTCCGAACGACGACCCCCCACCCCCTCCTCCAAAGAGCGTGGAGAGCTTATTAAAAACTTGCAGGTGCTTCTTGAGGAGATGAGAGGGAGATTTTACAAGTGCGAGTGTGTTTGCTGTCACTTGGAAAAGATTGATGGGAAGCAAGGTGTACAAAATCAAACTGTCTCGCTGATTTATTCATTCAGTCATTAATCTACAGTGATACCTCAGCTCACAAACTTAATTGGTTCCCAAAAAGTGTGTGTAAAGCCAAAAGTTTCTCTTCCAAACATTTATTTCCCCTAAGAAAACATTTAAATGAGAATAATCCGTTCCCAGGTCCCCATAAAACATCATTTTCTACTAAATAAGCCTTAAAACTACACAAAATAGACCTTCTTTTATGTATAATAAATGTGCTATTGTATTGTTATTAAACACATAAACCGTACAGTATAATAAAGTCATTTTGTTTACCTTTGACCATAATGATACGCATACATACATGGCCATTATGATACGCATACATGTACAGTGATACCTTGGCTCATGAACTTAATTGGTTCCCAGAAAGTGTATGTAAAGCGAAAAGTTTGTATGCCAAACATTTATTTCCCATAAGAAATCATTAAAATGAGAATAATATGTTCCCAGGTCCCCATAAAACATACTTTTCTTCTCAATAAGGATTAAAACGACACTAATAATAATAAATGCGGTATTGTATTGTAATTAAAGAAATAAACTGTACTATATAATAAAGTTGTTTTATTTATCTTTGTCCATTAGGATACGCATACATACATGGCCATTATGATACGCTACATGTACAGTGATACCTTGGCTCACGAACTTAATCGGTTCCCCAGAAAATGTGTGTAAGGCGAAATGTTTGTCTACCAAACATTTATTTCCCATAAGAAACCATTTAAATGAGAATAATCCGTTCCCAGCTTCCCATAAAACATAATTTTCTACTAAATAAACCTTAAAACGACACAAAATATACTGTATTCTATGTATAATAAATGTGCTATTGTATTGCAATCAAAGAAATAAACTGTGGTTTTATTGACCTTTGTGATGGTCGTTGATGTCGTTGCCTCTTGATGATATCCGAGTGAAGTTGGCGTACTTTCTTAACTAACGTTACCGTTAGCCCGTTTGTCGTGGTTGCGGCGGAGGCGGAGCGTCAGGA
This sequence comes from Hippocampus bargibanti, assembly GCF_051943395.1. NCBI lineage: Eukaryota > Metazoa > Chordata > Actinopteri > Syngnathiformes > Syngnathidae > Hippocampus > Hippocampus bargibanti. Next base: position 960,872 of record NC_142737.1, read on the forward strand.
CGTTTATTTTGCAGACAAATGCGCCGTCGTTATTTCGAGGACCTTTTTGACCTCCACTTCCGCCTCCCGTTGGCCTTTTCGCGTGGTACGTTGAGAGGCTCTTGGGACGAGGAGAATGAATGTGTGTAAAAAAAGGCCTCGGTGAGTGGCAGGCGAGCGTTTAAAGGCCAAGCGACTCGCTACCGATCCGACACGTTCTGCTTTCTTGCTAATTTTCGGTGGGCGGGAAGCTTTCCCGCTAACGTGAATTCTCATCGGCAGGCAAATGATGGAGAGAAGGACGGGAAAGGTCAGTCCAGATACGATCGAAAGTTGACGTTGATCGTTGAAGAGAAATGACTTCTTTTATTTATTCGTTTGTTGCTTATTTTAACTCATTCACTGCCAGACTTGACGGACGCATCGACATTTCCTTCATGAGTCTCATGAGATAAAACCATGTTTAAAACGGCGACTAATGTGCTGATAATCAGGTGGAGTTTGACGTCTTCAGAAGTGGTGCGAGGTTAGCTTCCACGTGCAGTTAGCTTACAAGATAAACGTGGATTAGCTTCATGAACCAGCTGATAAAATGATCTTTAGAAACGCAAACTAAAGTGACGATAATCAGGTGGACACCTTTGGAAGAGGCGCTAGCTTAGCTTTGATGCTAGGTTAGTATACAAGATAAACGTGGATTATCTTCATGAATCAGCTGATAAAATGATCTTTAAAACGCCGACAAAAGTGCCGATAATCAAGTGGAGTTTGACGTCTTCGGAAGAAAAAAAAAAAAATCCAGTGACTGTAAAGTGTCCTTGAGAGTTTTGAAAGGCGCTTAGAAATGAAATGTATTATGATTATTATTATGATTATTATTATTATAAGTAGCAAAAGTGGTTTATTAGCCGTCTATTAGCTATCTCAAGTAGGCTTATTGTGGAAGGCCAAATTAGCCCTAAAACCGAAACGTCAAATTTTCAGTCATTTTTTCCTGCAACAGATGTGTTTTGCCCCCCCCCCCCCCCCCCCCCCAACCCCCAATTCGCCACTCGCCAAGCCGCTTCATCTGCTTCATCTCCAGAGCCGGATGACAACGCAGCTGCAGGGCTCCCCGAGGCTTTGCGAGCGTCGGCTCGCCCGGCCCGCTCATCAATACCGTCGAACTTCCCCCGTGATCCATTTGAATGGTCGCCGAGCCCCAAATGGCATTAGCGACCGGGTTCTGCTTCCTCATTAGTTCGTACACTCAAATCTGATCAGCGGACGCAAAAAAAAAAAACAAAACAGCCTGTGGGTCGCCTTGATCCGCCTTGATCCGCCTCGTTGTTTGTTTATGGAAGGCCGGAATTAATCTGATTGGACTCGGCGGGAAGATTAGCTTAAGCTTCCCGAAAAGTTAAAATGGGGGGGTCTATAAAATTTCAGAGACTGACTCGAAATATATTCGGGAAAAGCAATCAAATGTACCGCGAACTATGTACACCACAGGTGTCAAAGTCAAGGCCCGGGGGCCAAATCTGGCCCACTATATCATTTTAGTCGGCCCATGAAAGCAAATTAACTCAGAATAATAATAACGACAACAACAATAACAATAATAATAATAAGAAGAAGAAGAAGAAGAAGAAGAAGAAGATTATATTTCATTTCTAACGCCTTTCAAAACTCTCAAGGACACTTTATCACAGGATATATTTTCTGCGGGCGAGCAGCGGCAGCCACACGCGCAACTCGGAAGTAACGTGAAGTAATGATTAAAAAAAAAAAAGAATAATAACAAATAATAGAGACACATTCACACACACATTCACTGCCATTCCCGAATTTATTCAGGAATTGAAAATATGACGTAGGGCGCCACTCCCGAATGTGTTCGGGTTTTGTTTATTTTCTTGCGGGGGTGCCGATAAAGCACTGTCCAGAACTCTGGCAATGTTTTTTCACTTCCACGAGTGGGCAGCATTTCCCTTCCTTCCATGTTAGCGCTTTGGTCCAGCTGCAGCTGTTGTGAAAGCACTATATAAATCAATATGTATTGTAGTTTGGACAGCCGACCCCATTTCAAACTCAGATAACTACATACCCATATAATTTAGGAATTAACTCTTTTTTTTCACATGAAAGAAGAGAAACTAAGACTTCAAACACTGTACACTGTAAATCAATATGTATTGTATTGTATTTTGGACAGCCGCCCCCATTTCAAACTCAGATAACTCCAGACTCATATAACTTAGGAATTAACACTTTTTGAAGGCGCAGACATGCGCAGTAGATCAATTGAACCCTGGAAATTGCCCGCAGGTGCGATTGTGAGCATGAGCGGCTGTCAATCAAAATGATTGGACGCGTGGACTTACTTGGACGTGTGCGTGTCGTCCGGTCGGTTACCCAGCTGGAATTCGTGCGATTTGCTTCGGTGCAGCGTCGTGAAGCCCGGCAGGAGGTGGATGAGCTTGCGGCTGGGCGGCGGCGGCGTGCCCGGCGCCTTGACTTTGTTCCTGCGCCTGACGGGCGGCGTGCCGGGCGGCGTCATGGTGTTGAATACCAACGGAGTCCGCGGGGGCGCGTGGCCAAAGTGTCTCTGGCGCGGCGAGGGCGGCAGCGAGCGGTAGCCGCATTCCGAGGAGGCGGGCGGCGCCGGCGGGCCGTCCGCCGTCAGGCGTTCGGCGTAGAAGGGGCCCGCCGGCGGGTTGTACTTGGACCGGACTTTCGGACTTTGGGACAGCTGCAGGCGGATCCACTGGCTGGGTTCCGGTTGGCAAACGGGCGTGTTCTCCTTGCCCGACTCGGAGGTGGGCCACTGGATGGACCAATCCTGCCTGGCTTGGCTTCCTGTGGGCCACGCCGGGACAGGTCACAGTCTGGTTGGCATTTAGTCGTCAATTATCCAATGGCCTACCGGTGGCGATGCGGAACCACACAAGTGATTGACAGACAGCGAACGAGACAAAACAAGAACAAAATAGCCAAATATTGGAGATACGGGTGACAGCCGACTTACGACAGAGTTCCGTTACGATCAAACGGTCGTAAGTCAAGATGGTCGTAAGTCGACATCCATTCAAAATGTTGAATAGAGACTCGGAGGCTAAATGACTCGCAAACCACCGTCTGGTGCCATCACACGTACGAGAGTAAGATGCTGGCTGGCCAAAATTGTCGTACACGTTGCCTGCCTGCTAGCCGCGTTGCGGTGCCGGGCGTAGAATTAATTTTTGGAAATAGGGTCTGGAGGTCGTGGTTGTAAGTATGGGTGGTCGTATGTCGAGCTGGGCGTAAGTCGGATGTTGCCTGTATATGGAGAGATAGATAAATAGTTTAAGATAGATGAAGCAATGGAGAGCGACGATGCGTATGTGGAACGGTCGTGGCTTGGAATCGAAGCGGATTTACGTGGGACAGGAGATGTGAGATCATCTGTTTAGGTCAATGGGATGGTACAGCTGTTGTTCAAAACTTCTTCCGTTGTTTGCTTCTATTATCAAATGGTGCGTCTTTTTGGAATGTGACAGGAAACGAGAATACCCGGAGAAAAGCCATAAACTGCCGTGATATGAAAGCAGACATGCTAACCCAATGGTGTCAAATTTACTCGGGAATTGAAAATATGACGTCCAGCGCCATTCCCGAATTTGTTCGGGTTTTGGGGTTTTTTTTTCGTGCTTGAGTGCCGATAAAGCGCTGGTCAGACCTCTGGCAATGTTTTCCCTTCCTCAGTATTTCCCTTTTGTCCATGTTAGCGCTTTGTTCCAGCTTCAGCTGTTGTTAAAGCGCTATATAAATCAATATGTATTGTATTGTATTTTGTACAGACGCCCCTATTTCAAGCTCGGGTAACTCCAGACCCATATCACTTAGGAATTAACTGTTTTTTTCTGATGAAGAGAGACTAAGATTTCTAACACTGTATACTGTAAGTCAATATGTTCAGTATGTATTGTATTGTATTGTATTTTGGACAGCCGCCTCCATTTCAAGCTCAGATAACTCCAGAGCGATATAACTTAGGAATTAACTCTAGACTGTAACGTTTCTTACGCTGCATTGAATGTTTAGGTCATCCTAAAACTCAATATTCTGTGGGTCCTGGAATTCCAGTGACAATGACAAAAACCCTGGCACCCGAGAGGACACATTTTTACACATCGTCTGGCAGTGAATGAGTTAATATGACATTGACAAGATGGCAGTCCAGAGGCAAACAGTCATACAATTGTGTTTACTAGGCTCAGAGGTGAAAGGGGTCAGCAGTAACACCCCCCCCCCAAAAAAAAAAATAAATGGTATGAACCGGGTTAAAGCGATTGAAATGCCGAATAGAAATGAATCGGATGGCGCACAAAATGGCGGATGAAAGTTCAAATGGTTAATTCCTAGTCATGTGATCTCAAGAAAGCGTAAAACAGGTGCGAGGGGGGTCGAATGTTGACGAAAAGACGATTTTTATTTTTTTTTGTGGGGGAGGATTCCATGCACGCTGCGTGAGGTTTCATAAGCGTGACAACGGGGGGGGCGCCAATGGATGAGGCTTGAAATGGAGTCGGCACGGCAACGGCAGAAGCGGCAAATATACTTTACCTCCGTTATTGTGCAACTTATCCTCCTCAACTTGTTCTTGAAAGGGATAGAAAACAACAAGAAGGAGTAAAAAGTCACAACGGGATGCTAATTTGGTTTAGCTAGCGTTAGCATGTTAGCGTCTGCCCAAAGCAAATTTGGGAAAGTTGTGGTATATAATAATAACAATAATAATAATCCATCTAATTTCTAAGCACCTTTCAAAACTCTCAAGGTCACTTTACAGTCACAGGATACATTTTTCTGTTGGTGAGCAGCGGCAGACACATGCACCAGCGTTCATTCAACCCATAAGTAAGTCAAATAGATAGAAAGCTAGTCAGCCAGCTAATAGATAACTCATAGATAGTTAGCTAGATAGTTGAATAACTCAAATAGGTAGAAAGTTAGCTACCTAGCTAATAGATAACTAATAGATAGCTGTAAATAAAATATCTTCCCCCCCAAAAAAATTAAAAATTTGTGAAAAGGTTGTTGAATTGAAACAGGTGTCAGGTGAAAGCAGAAATAATATCGCCAAAAAAAAGTCACATTCATTTTTTTTCAGGTTTTTGTCATGTCATGTCATGTCGTAGCCTCCCATTGGTTGCTTGGCAACTGGATGGCAAAGTGACATTTATTCTTATTATTTCTTTTATACCTCAATTTTTTTAAGCGAGTGAACATGCAGATAAGGCGTCACATCTCGCTACTCATTTGTATCTTTTTTTATAAACGTGTTTAAAATTTACAATGAGGCATTTTTATCCTGATTTCTAGCTAGCTATCAGGCTAGCTACCTGACTGGCTATCTATTAGCTAGATAGTTAGATAGCTAAAGAGTTCAATCCAGCTATCTAGCTAGCTGTCCAGCTAGCTACCTGCTAGCAGGCTATCTATTAGCTATCTAGCTAGATAGCTAAAGAGTTCAATCCAGCTATCTAGCTACCGGGCTAGCTCTCTACCTAGCTACCTGGCTATCTTTAGACTATCTTCTTTGATCAGGAAAAAGAGTTCTATCCAGCTATCTGGCTAGCTCTCTAGCAAGCTACCTGGCTAGCTCTCTAGCTAGCTATCTGGCATTTTATTAGCTATCTAGCTAGATAACCAGATAGCTAGATAGCTATCTCTTAGCTAGCTAGCCTACTATCTATTTGAGTTATTTTCAGGTTGAGTGAACACTGGTGCATGTGGCCCCTCAGGCCCACCTTTCACTTGGCAAAATAATGTAAAGCTATTCGCTATGTCCTTGAGAGTTTTGAAAGGCGCTTATAAATACAATTAATATTAGGAGTAGTAGCTATATATATTATATTATATATTATATACATTAGTGAATGGCAGTGAATGAGTTAAAAGGGTGTAAAAAAAATAATAAATGACCACATGACAAAAGGTGGAGTGAAGGCTTAGCTAGCTATCTGTTAGCTATCTCTTATCTCGCTAGCTTTCTATCCGAGTTACTTAGCTATCGAATTCGCTGTCTATTTGCTAGCCAGCTTTCTATCGGAGTTACTTCTGGGTTGAGTGACAGCCTAGCTAGCTATCTGTTAGCTATCGAATTCGCTGTCTATTATCTAGCTAGCTTTCTATCTGAGTTACTTAGCTATCGAATTCGCTGTCTATTTGCTAGCTAGCTTTCTATCTGAGTTACTTCTGGGTTGAGTGAAAGCCTAGCTAGCTATCTGTTAGCTATCTACTAGCTAGCTAGCTTTCTAGCCATGTTACTTCCGGGTTGAGTGAAGGCCTAGCTAGCTATCTGTTAGCTATCTACTAGCTAGCTAGCTTTCTAGCCGTGTTACTTCCGGGTTGAGTGAATGCTGGTGCGTGTGGCGAGTTTTGAAAGGCGCTTTTAAATGAAATGTATTATTATTCTGATTATAACTATAATAGTTTGAGTCAGTGAAGAAATATAATAGTTTTTTTTGGGGGGTGAGGAAAAAAAATAATTTTATTTGCTATGAAACAATGAAATGAGCCCCACGAGACTCTCCATTTTCCTCCCCCTTCACTTTGTTTGCCATCATAAGGTCCTAATATTGTGTCCTGTTTGGTCATTTCTCCGCCTGATGACGACATTGACCTTTCGGCTAATTTTTATTTGTCTTTTTTTTAATGTATTTTTTTTTTATTCCACTCACGAGCCAAGCCCAAATAGCTTTGTCTGGCCGCGGTCGCTCAGTCATTCGTTTAACGACCTTCTGGTCTCCTCGTTTTAACGAGCCGGTGGGAGGCCTGCATTTCTCGATAGCTTCGCACCCTGTCACCTGCAGCCAAAAGCTGCACAGGCAAATGGTCCAGCAAAGAAAAGGCTGGGCGTTTCCCTTTTTATTATTATTATTATTACTACTATCTATATGAGTTACTTCCACATTTAACTAGATAGGTAGCTTTCTATCTATTTGAGTTACTTCCGGATTGAGTGAATGCTGGCGTATGTGGCTGCCGCTGCTCACCCACAGAAAAACTTATCCTGTGACTATAAAGTGACCTTGAGAGTTTTGAAAGGCGCTTAGAAATTAAATGGATTATTATTATTATTATTATTATTATTATATGTCATAATTAAAATGTGATTTTTTTTCCATCTTCTTTCTAACGAATTTCCAAACGATATCCGACGAATGTGGCTGCCGCTGCTCACCCACAGAAATACTTATCCTGTGACTGTAAAGTAACCTTAAGAGTTTTGAAAGGCGCTTAAAAAAATGAAATGTCTTATTATTATTATTATTATTATTATTATTATAATAAATGTCATGATTTGATGGACAGCGTAGTGCAGGGGTGGGCAAACTTTTTGACTCGCGGGCCGCATTGGGTTCTAAAATTTGACAGAGGGGCCGGGCCAGGAGCATTTGGAGGGAGTGTTTGGGCCGGAAATACTCCGAACAAGTTATGTCCATAATTTATAAAATCACTTCAAATGACTTCGACTGAGCGTATTTTACAAAGATTCCACAGCATATAGCTATAGTTTACGTTTTAAGACTTGCGCTGAATATATGAAGTCTTGTTTTCGAGTTGATGACGATCCCCATGTGACGTCACGTTTGGACCGCCCTGACCGAGAAAGCGACATACAATGCATTTTGGGTACTTTGTTTAGTCTGAAAACTTCGTGTTAATCCGTGTTGATGGCGAAATTAGAAGGAAAACACATAAATAATGCCATGGTGAATCGTTGTGTGTTGCACCAAGACAACTATTTGATATTCCATCTTCTGCTTTTTCTGGGTGCTACATTGCTGTCATTGACGGCTCGAATTGATATGGGAGGACTCCTAGAATCAATTGCAAACATTTATGCTTTCCTCTTCAGAAGAACAAGAACAAGAAAACATCTTCTCCGAATCTGAAGCCATTGTTTTGATTCTCGAGCAACCTTCTGAAACTGGCCATTTCCGGATTCATTTTGAAGTCATTTTTATTGGTGTTTTTCATTTACCTAAAAATATCAGCCTGCCTGATTTGGGTATTTTAGATGCTATAAAACGTTTTTCTGATGTCAGTGGGAAACAAAAACAAAAAATGGTGCCGGTTGTCCTTTAAATGTAGTATGTACAAACCTCATAGCACAGTAAAAACACTACAACCCAATTTATTAACTGTCTTTCAAATGTGAAAAATATCCCTGATCAGTTAATAAATTTGTCTCAAGGAATAGGCAAGATATGGCATTTACAGACTATTTCGCAGATACTTGGAGGAGGAAATGGAAATAGATTAAAATAACATGCACTGTGATTTATCAAGATTGCGTCTGTTTTTAAGTTTCCATCGAAGGGGCAAAGAAATCAACATTTATTGAAAAATGGAATCACTTTCAACAATCAAAACATATTACACAACGAAATATTCAAGCTCAAAAATACCTACTTGTGTTAAATTCCGCCAAATCATAGATGGTTTGTCCTGACCGCGCGCTCAACAAACTCCTCACTGACGCTCTCGCCTTCACGCGCTAACAAAACACGTGTACCGTCGCCGAGCACACAAACATAGCCTACCTGCAGTTGAAATTTGCATACTCGGCTCAGCAGCCAATCAGAAGCCTGCTTCTTTCTTCCGGACTTTCGCAAGCGTTACAAAGTCGTGCAATTGCATGTCATTTTCCAAAATAGATGCACAGAACCTCAAACTAGAAGAAAGATTCAAAAGAAGCTAACAACATATGTGACGCTACAAAACGTAAATTTACATTAAACCGTGACTGTAAAGTGTACGTGACACTTATGAAAGGGGCTTAGTGGCTCGTAGGAATCAATGCAAACGTTGCATTGTGCACCACAATGACAATCGACTACTGTAGCAAAATTTACAGCCATGCGCATTTGCCGTAAATTAAGCAAGGTAGCATTTGTAGTTGGTGCATTCTTGATTTTAAAAAAAACTTTATACTTTGTGACAATGTTTCTTAATCGGATTGGTCTCTTTTTGCTTCAAGTTGGGAAAAATAGGGCAGGCAACTTTTCAGTTATCTGCCCTGTTGTTCGCTAGCTTTTTGTCATGAGTTTTAGACACTGTTTGTACTATAATTTGGGCAAGTTCGGCGGGCCGGATTGAAAAGCCTAACGGGCCGTATGTGGCCCGCGGGCCGTAGTTTGCCCATGCCTGGCGTAGTGTGTCTATCTTGTGGAACTACAAAGATGCTTTTGAGCGCATGAATGGCGCCTCGGGGGCATCAAAGCTAAGCACAAAAAGACTTTTGGACGCAAACGCGTTGTCACTTCCGAGTCAAGTGAGTCGCTTGACGAACGTAATTTGATTAATTACCAGATTTAATTAGATTCGAAAATAAGCAGGAGGCGTTCAGCGCAGAGGAATGCGGGGGTGTTGCTGTTTGTCTGTTTTCTTGAGAAAATAAAACGTTTTCCTTCCAAACTGACGACGTATCCGTGATAAGAATGACTTCCGTGTTTTATTTTATTGGTGAAAAAGATGCCAAATGATGGCACAGCTCGTCAAATTAAAGCATACAGTTTGTAGTGATGCTCTACTGCCCCCATTTGGTTATCTCGTAGAATTGCAACTGGTTTGCAACGGTGGTCTTTGTCGCCCTCTGGTGTCAACGCGGAGAACGACAACACAACAAAAGAACTTTTTTCTTTCTGGTCTCTATCACTCAAAATATGAATGTTATATAAAAATATATAATGCACATTTAAGGTGGATTTATTGAAATATATTTGAAAAATATGTGGATACAAGAGAAAGGGGGAGGTGGCTAACAAAAAGCAGGTAGTGGCAACGTCACATCGTACAACTTATGACCGTTTTGTCAGAACGGAACCCGGTCGTAACTCGGATGTTACCTGTATATATTAATAGATTTGTTTTTATGTTACTTCCGGGTTGAGAACGATGGGGCGTGTGGCTGCCGCTGCTCACCCGCAGAAAAACTGATCCGTGACTGTAAAGTGACCTTGAGAGTTTTGAAAGGCGCTGAAAAATGTATTATTATTATTATTATTTGCTAGTTGCACAGAAACGTTAAGCTTGTTACTTTTAGGGCATTTTTTATGGGTTTCAGTTGGCCATAAAGTGCAATTTGTTGGATAGAGGGCAACCGATATTAGCCGTAAAAAAAAAATTGCCCATTCAATGTATGAAATGTGATTTTATGCTGAATTAAATCATCGTGGTGCAGTTGCGATGTTGGTCCACAAGATGGCACTCGAATTTTATTCAACATCATCGGCACCGATTTAAAATGGCATTTTCTCTGTAGCTCTTTCGATTGTTTCTATTTAGAATTGTATTTTATTTATTCTATTTGTGATTTTATTTATTATAGTACATATGCTTGTCTGTGACTGTAAAGTGTCCTTGAGAGCTTTGAAAGGCGCGTAAAATAAAATGTATTATTATTATTATTATTATTATTACAGTGACAAAAAAGCAAATAAAAGCTAACACTAATACTAAATAAACACAAACACTAACCCCTAACCCCAAAGTAACCCTAACCCCAAACCCCCCGAACCCTAACACTAACCCTCACCGTAAATCTAACCCCAACCCCTAACCCTAACCCCCAAACCCTAACCCTAACACCGAACAAACTTTCCAAAATTTTCCAAAACTTTCCAACACCTTTCCAAAACTTTCCAACACCTTGTCAAAACTCTCCAAAACATTTTCAAAACTCTCCAAAACATTTTCCAAACTTTCCAAAACATTTTCAAAACTCCAAACTTTCCAACATCTTTCCAAAACTCTCCAAAACTTTCTAAAACATTTCAAGACTCTCCAAAACTTTCAAAAACTTTCCAAAACTTTCACAAACATTTCCAAACCCTTTCAAAAACATTCCAAAACTTTCCAAACCCTTTTCTCCAAAACTTTCCAAAACTTTCCAAAAACTTTCCAGAACTTTTACAAACATTTCCAAACCCTTTTCAAAACTCTCCAAAATTTTCAAAAACTTTCACAAAAATTTCCAAACCATTTCAAAAACATTCCAAAACTTTCCAAACCCTTTTCAAAACTATCCAAAACTTTCGATGAGAAGGTTTCTTCAGCCGTCATCTGTACAACCTGAGAGTAGGGACCTATCATAGCTGTGTCCGGCGCCACTAGGTCTGGACATTAGGGATATATAAATGGGGCCGATACGACCAGTCAGACTTTAGTTCGCTGACGAAGTCTCTTGGATAGGAGGCGAAACGTCCGAAACCTTCACTTTTGTACAGATGACGGCTGAAGAAACCTTCTCATCGATGGACCACTCCTGTACGACTGAGAGCTTACACAGACGTATCCAAAACTTTCCAAAACTTTCACAAACATTTCCAAAACCTTTCAAAAACTTTCCAAAACTTTCCAAAACCTTTTCAAAACTTTCCACAACCTTTTCAAAACTCTCCAAAACTTTCCAAAACCTTTCCAAACTCCCAAAAACTTTCCAAAACTTTCCAAAACTTCCCAACACCTTTTCAAAACTCTCCAAAACTTTCCAAAACATTTTCAAAACAATCCAAAACTTTTTCAAAACTTTCCAAAACGTTCCAAAAGATTCCAAAACTTTCCAAACCTTAGCATTAACCTTAACATCAACCTTAACCCTAACTCCTACCCCCTAACACTCACCCCTATTCCTAAAACTTAACCCATAAGCGAGATAGGCGGTCGCCTCAGGCGCCATCTGCTGGAGGGGCGCCGCCACGCCGTGATTGCTCAGTTGGCTGTTGTCATTGAATTGTATTGGGGGCGCCGGGATGTAATCTCGCCTAGGGCACCAAATTGGGTGACTTAACCCTAACCAAAACCCAAACCCCTAAACCTAAACCAAACACTAAGCCCCTAACCAGCTCACGCCCTCCCTCTGTAGTCCTCCATTCCCCCCAACCTGAGAGCAGGGTCCTATCATAGCAGAGTCCGGCACCGCCATGTCTGGACAGTAGGGATATTTATATATAGAGCCGAAACCACCGGTAAGACTTTAGTTTGCTGACGAAGTTTCTTGGATAAAAAGCGAAACGTCCGACACCTTCTAAGAAGTACAGATGACGGCTGAAGAAACCTTTTCACCGATGGACCACTCCTGTACGATTGAGAGCTCACACAAGACAGATTTATTTATTATAGTACATATGCTTGTCTGTGACTGTAAAGTGTCCTTGAGAGCTTTGAAAGGTGCTTAAAATAAAATGTATTATTATTCTTATTATTACATTTACAGTGACAAAAAAGCAAATAAACGCTAACACTAATACTAAATAAACACAAACACTAACCCCAAAGTAACGCTAATCCTAACCCTAAAATTTATCTCAAAACTAACCCTAACCCTAAAACTTAGACCAACCCGAACCGTAAGACTAACCCGAACCCCTCATCCTAACCCCCTAACCCTCACCATAACTCTAATCCTAACCCCTCACCCTAACCATAACAAACTTTCCAAAACTTTCCAAAACTGTCCAAAATTTTCCCAAACTTTCCAAAACTCTCAAAAAATTTCCAAAACCTTTTCAAAAACTTTCTAAAAGATTCCAAAACTTTCCAAACCTTAGCATTAACCATTTTGAAGTAGTTTTGGGACACTTGAAGTCATTTTAATTTGTGTTTTGCATTGGACAAAAAATATCAGCCTGCGTGTTTTGGCTATTTTAGATGCTCTCAAACGTTATTTCACTTTGAATACGCTTCTGAACGTTATTGCTACGCTGGCTGTTTTCCTACTTTATTGGAGGTATGAGACTTACCAAGCGTCTGCGCTCTCCTGAGGCTGGCCAACGAGGCGTTGAGGCGGGCACATTCCTCCCCGTTGGCGCCAAACTTTTGAAGCAATTCGCACACTTGCTGTTCGCTCATGTCGAGGAGGCCTTCCAGCGTCACTCCGGCGGGGCTCATGTCCTGCCACACCCAAAATCAACACATTTAACGTTCCAACGTGCTGGAAGCCATCAACAAGTTGAATGAACAGTACGTCTGTGTAAACTCTCAGTCGTACAGGAGTGGTCCATCGAGGAAAAGGTTTCTTCCGCCGTCATCTGTACTTCTTTCAAGGTGTCGGACGTTTCGCTTCTTATCCAAGAAGCTTCGTCAGCAAACTAAAGTCTTACTGGTAGTTTCGGCCCTATATATATATATATATATATATATATATATATATATATATATATATATATATATATATATATATATATATATATATATATATATATATATATATATATCCCTACTGCTTTGATAGGTCCCTGCTCTACGTTTGGGGGGGAGCAGTGGAAGCTAATCTGCCGGAAGCTAATCTGATGACTTCTTTTGTCCTGTCTGATTATTGCCTGTCTGATGATTGGCCCTGATTGCCCCATTCGCTCTGGTATTACATCATCAGCATGATTAAGCCTACGTGGTAACGACTTAAGAAGTCTGTTGTAAGCACAATTCAAATTAAACCTTACCCCACCATGGCGATTTAGTGAAGGGTTTTGTTGTTTTACAAAAATGGCTTCTTTTACTCATCTTTCAAACCATCTATTTTCTTTCGCTAAGATTTTAACCTCACTATCGTCAATTGACTACCGCTGTACATTAAGGATATATATATATATATATAGGGCCACAGCACAGCACAACATTAGTTTGCAGACGAAGCTTTTCGGATGAGGAGCAACGCGTCCGACATCAATTTAATTAACAGTGTATATTTAACATTTTTGTTTTGATGAACTTGGCTTTGCAAAATATATTTTAATAATAATGATAATAATAATAATAATAAATGTCTCCACTGTGAGACTAATAAAGGCAAATTAAATCCAATCAAATTCAATAATAATAATAATAATATTAATAATAATAATAATAATAATAATAATATAAAATTCAAATCACCCGTGGACACTTTACAAATTTCCAATTAAAAGAACAAGAAACACCAGAGCAATAATAATAATAATAATAATAATAATAATAATAATAATAATAATAATAATAATAATAATAATAATAATAATAATAATAACATTAAAAATAAATAATAATAATAATAATAATAATAGTAATAAATAAATAAATAAATAAATATACTAGTAATAACAATAATTATAAATTTGCCACCACGTTAAATATTTCTATTGGTGGAGAGAAAGTACGAAGAAGGATTAGCGGCTAATGTGCACACCTTATCGGCCTGCTCTCTTTGAACGCCATTTTACAATAATAATAATAATAATAATAATAATAATAATACATTTAATTTCCAAGCGCCTTTCAGAACACACAAGGACACTTTACAATTAAAAGAACAATACACAGAACAATAAAACCATAAATAAATGATAAATAATAAAATTGCTGATTTTATTTGTACTTTAAAAAAAAATTCAGCTACTCTAAACTAATTTGACATTTTTTTCCATCTAATCCACCGCCCGGATGATTAAAAAAAAATATTTTTTAACCCTGCAACAGAGACAATAACTTGAGCTGCTATACCTTGGAACACTCGGCCATGCTTCAAAAAACACACACACAAAAAACATCATCTGGCTTCCTGCCACCAAATATTATTTTCTTTCTTTTTAACTTTCACGCTGACGTCGAACTTTGGAATTTGCACACCTGCGTGACTTCCTTCCTCAGGTTGACGATTCGGAACCAGTGGCCGAGACGAGGGAAGTCGTCCAGCTCGGCGCCGCGCTCCTCCGACGCCACTTTGCGCTTGCACGAAAGCTGCCGGCTGAAATACTTCACCAGCTTGCCCTGACCAAACAAACACAACGTCAAATAAAATGAAAAAGACAAAAAAAAAAAAAAAAACATGGGCAAAAACAAAAATATTGACATTTTTCAAAGTATCATAAACAAATGTGACTGTATATTTAAGAGTATTACATTCACATCTAAGCTAACGTTAGCTCGCAGTACATTAAAGTTGACATGCAGGGGAAAAAATATTTGTATTTATAATTTAAAGTATAAAAACAAGTATAATGTATAGTACGAACTTAATTGGTTCCCAGAAAGTGTGTGTAAGGCAAGAAGTTCGTCTGCCAAACATTTATTTCCCATAAGAAAACCATTAAAAATGAGAATAATCCGTTCCCAGGTCCCCATAAAATATCATTTTCTACAAAATAAGACATAAAACGACGCAAATTATAGCTTATTTTATGTATAATAAATGTGCTATTGTCAAAAAAGTCAAAGTCAGCTTTGTTATCAAATATTATATTGTAATAAAAGAAATAACTGTACTGTACGTATCTGAAAGTATTACGTTCACATCTAAACTAACGTTATCTCACAGTACATTAAAGTTGACACAGGGGAAAAATATTTACATGTATAAAGTATAAAAAACAAGTATACAGTACAGTGATACTTTATCATACGAACTTAATTGGTTCCCAGAAAGTGTAAGGCAAAAAGTTCGTCTGCCAAACATTAATTTCCCATAAGAAACCATTAAAAATGAGAATAATCCGTTCCCAGGTCCCCATAAAACATCATTTTCTACTAAATAAGACCTAAAACTACACAAAATAGACCTTATTTTATGTATAATAAATGTGCTATTGTCAAAAAAGTCAAAGTCGGCTTTATTGTCAAATATTGTATTGTAATAAAAGAAATATACTGTACTATACGTATCTGAAAGTATTACGTTCACATCTAAGATAACGTGAGCTAGCGGTACATTCACGTTGACAGTAAATTTTGGTCAATATTTTCTGTAATTTTGCTAGTTTGCCTTGCAAGCTACCGCAAAATGATTATTTGTGCATAAATATGTTTTTTATGAAACTTTTGAGACTTTTATGTCATAAAAAAATCATTGGCATTGTTTAACTCACAGTGTGAACTTAACAGCAAAAAAAGATAATTATTGAAGCAATACAGCTTTATTCATGTCGACAAAAGTATGGTTTTACTGGCATTGTAGTGCCAAGGAACTATGTTGGACTGACATTAAATTTCCAAAGATTTCCCTCTGTCCAAGGGTATGGATCGGATTGGAACTAGATTAGCCTTTATTGGTCTCGCAGTGGAGAAATTGAATTTTCACAGCAGCAGTTATGAAAGGAAGAGGAAAGGAAAGAAAGAAGTAGAAAAACAAAATACAGGAGCTGCTGTAAAGGCAGCCACTGTTGCGGCGCCATCCTGAAGTCAAAACAACAACAAAAAACTAAATAAATAATAAGACAACACAAAGACACAGAGTCATTCAATCTTCAGCACTTGCTGTACCCTCTTTGTGACATGAAGCAGCATCTGCTCCAAGCTAAATGTTGGTAGGTAGCTAGCTAGCCAGATAGCTGCAGACATCACCTATTATTTGACTGTTTTGTGTGGATTTTTATATACAGGTAAAAAATAGTGGTGAGAATGAACTAGGTTGAAATTCGTTGAGGAGCGCCATTTTGAAAAATTCCGTGTTTGTTATCAGACATCCATCGGCAATTAAAAATCATGATTTTTGGCAACGTTGTTCAAGTTTTGATGAAGTTTCAAATTGCCCTGTTGCAACATGAGCCGAATAAAAATGTGTTATGCCAAATATGTCCTGTTCTCAGCTCGCTTTTATGACTTTCACATGACAGCGAGACCTGAAACGACTTTATGGCGCCAATACGGTGCGCTTAATGGTGTTTGTTACTACGTGGCGGGGCGTCGAGGGGTGCGCGCTCGCAGGTGCTTTTATTTTCTTTCTTTACTTTATTTTTTTTCTTTCAAAACATCCGCCGAGCGAGTTTATGGACTGGAATGACCGTTCCCAAACAGAAACAATGACAACAGGGCGTATTATGTCATATAGTGATACCTTGGCTTACGAACTTCACTGGTTCCCAGATAGAGTTTGTAAGGTGAAAAGTGTGTATCCCAAAAATTAATTTCCCATAGGAAACTATTAAAATGAGAATAATCCGTTCCCAAGTCGCCATAAAACATCATTTTCTACTTTTCTAAGCCTTAAAACTACACAAAATATACCTTATTTTATGTATAATAAATGTGCTATGGTGTTATAATTAAAGAAATAAACTGTAATTTATAATAAAGTCAATTTATTCACCTTTGTGATGGTCATTGATGGCTTGATGGAATGGATAGCTTTTTGCATAAAGTGTCTCAAGGAGCTCTGTGTAATACATCTTGGAAGTTGTGATATTGCAACAGATGCAGGCAGACACACTAGAAACTTCATTAATAGCCGGTTGCTTGTATGTTCTCTTCAAATTTTATAGATAGC
The DNA here is from genome assembly GCF_051943395.1 of Hippocampus bargibanti. NCBI lineage: Eukaryota > Metazoa > Chordata > Actinopteri > Syngnathiformes > Syngnathidae > Hippocampus > Hippocampus bargibanti. The sequence goes on from NC_142737.1 coordinate 978,117, forward strand.
TTGTGCGGGTTATTTGTGGAGCCTGATTGATGGGATATTTTAACCTTGCAGTCTACACTCTGCCTTTGAACTATCAATAAAGTTGAAACGAGTCCAAATTTCACTGTGTTTTCTATCCATTTTTTCACCATTTCACTTTTTTTTTCACTTTTAAAAACATTAATTAAAAAATAACCAATTAAAAAACAGAATACAATGATACCTTGGCTTATGAACTTAATTGGTACCCAGACGGAGTGCGTAAGGCAAAAAGTGTGTATCCCAAAAATTAATTTTCCATAGGAAACCATTAAAATAAGAATAATCCGTTCCAAGGTCCCCATAAAACGTATTTTTTCTACTTTTCGAAGCCTTAAAACTACACAAAATACACCTTATTTTATGTACAATAAATATTCTATTATATCGTAATGATAGAAATAAACTGTACTATATAAAATAGTCATTTTATTTACCTTTGTGATGGTCGCCGATGGCTTGATGGAATGGATCGCTTTTTGCATAAAGCTCTGGGTTGTACATCTTAGAAGTTGTGGTATTGCAACAGATGCAGGCAGACACACTAGAAACTTCATTAATAGCTGGTTCCCTTGCTTGTATGTTCTCTTCAAATTGTACACATGGCTTGTGCGGGGAAATGTAGATTTTGTGAGTATACTTTTCCCACCTCCGATATATTCCTGTGGTCGCCTTGCATAACGAGTAAGAGGAGGAGGGGAGGGTGTCTTCCTGGAGGGAGGGTGTAGGGGGGGGGTGTTCCTTTCTTCCTAATGTCCACCTGCAGAATACAACTTGCACCCCCCCCCTACCTTTATTTTTTTGCTTTTTTCCTCAATTTACTGCTCTGCACTGAGTTACGCAATGAAAGACAGCAAGAAGCCACTTGCGCGCACACACACGCACGCACGGACGCTCGTGCACGCTCACTTACTCACCTCGAGCGTGCGCATCTCCTTCTGCGTCAAGTCATTGGATGTGGCACATTTGGTCCTCAAACCCTCCAGGCTGGAGATGCTGATGTCGATCATGTTCTGCACCAGCTCGCACTGCTGCAACGCTTTGTGCGCGCTGGCGCTAGCCGCAGCACGCGGGCCGGTCTCGTCCTCGCTCATCGTTCCCATCCACGCGCACACGCCTCTCCGCTCACTTGTTGTTCTTAAGGAAAAAAGGTCCGTAGAGGTGGCAGGAGGCGTCGCGGCGCGGCGTGATGAGCGACTCCATCACCGAGGATGATGATGCTGATGCTGCCTCATCACAGTGGTGATGGAAGAGGAGGAGGTGGGAGAAGAAGAGGAGGAGGTGGTGGAGGAGGAGCTCGCAGCGAGGAGAGGATGGCGGCCGGCCAGTCGGCCGGCAGAGCGTCAACGACGATGGACGCGGATGCTCCAAGATGGAAAGCTGGAGGGGAGGAGGGGGGGCTTGCTTTTGGGGTGTACCTCAATGCGGTTCAAGGCGATGAGGAAGGAGGCGGTGGTGCGGGGTACTCCCCCGTCATGTTGGCCGTCAATCAAAGGCGAGCTAATATCGCGAGATCACCCCCCCCCCCCACACACACACACACACACACACACACCTCGCCGCAAGCGGGTGTTACTACGTCGCTCGCAAGATAAGTCCGACTACTTTTTGTATAGCTAGCTTTAGGCTCGCTAGCTTCAAGCTAGCGTTCAAACATTTTGGAACCATTTCCAACAATTCCTACTTTTCGCTCTTTAGCTCATCCAAAACGCTTCTATAATATCTAAATAAACCCCCGAATTTAAATTGTGTTTGCTTCTGCCCATTCGAAACATATTCATAACTCATTTCGAAAATATTGTACAGGGTGCTTGTCATTTGCATGTTTGGGGGCTCAGCTAGTCGGGGGAGCATGACGTCATGGAGAGAAGGGAGGACCCGGCAACTAGTAGTCCGCGAGAGAGCCTGAGTGAAAAGCATGAGCGTGAGTTGTGCCACCAACATCTACGGGATGAATGTGCTAACTTCTATATTTGCGTAATAAAAGCCTGACCGGATGTGCCAGCGACTGTGCGCATCCTTTATTACGCCGAGGGGCATTACAATATTTACATTTAACAATATATTGAAAGCGTTTTTTTTTCACCCTAGTTTACAGACGCCCAGCCCATATTACCGGAATAACTCTTCCCATTGGCTGTCTGTTGTGACGTTGCTACGTCTTTTCCGGTTTGTGTCTCGCGCGGCAAACACAGCAAGGAAGTTGGAGTGAACGTCAAATTCGCCGTTTTTAATTTAAACAATTAAGTAATGGCCTCCACCTCGAAAACACCGCTGCAGTCCAGAAACTTACCCTGGTAAGCGAGACGCGGGTTCGGCGAGCCAAATTAAAGGGATTGTCGCAAGGCCTGGTGAACGTCGCGCTCAGCTCATTTCGGCTTGTCGCTACATGTTTTTAATCGGCTTCCGTTCATGCACGTAACATTTAAAATCTGGCGGAGGGTAGAAAAATTAATTTGAAACGGAACGTATTTCAAAAGCCTTCGCGTTTCCTTAGCTCAGTGCTGTGCAACTCGTAAAATAAAAATAATTATTTTTGTCATGATTTTTAAAAATCGGTTGTTGTTATTATTTAAGTCCTCCTCGCCACTAGTTGGCGCTACAATGCGGCCGTTTTTTGAAAATGTTATCAATACATTCAAAATCAAGAAGTTGTGATTTTATTCTTCAAAAAGTCGGCTGAAATGTCATCGTTTGAATTCTAAATAATGCTATGGTCTGTGATCAATTTTTAAGGGGAAACAATTGATCCAGAGATCTTTCCTCAAGCAGGTAAACGTCAAAATACTCCAAGTAAACAAACAGGGAGATTCCACTTCAAAAGTGGATTAGGGATGTGACAACATTTTTCAATAATAATTCATCACACATTTTCTAATACCATATTAAAGTGCATTTAAATAGCTTTTAAATGATGTATAGATTATTTAGATTATATAGTTTCAAAATATGAGGGGATTTTCTGGCTGTAATTACACAGTAAAAACAATGAAAATCTGTGAGCGAGTTCTTTGTTACAGTTTAGATCATAACTTTATTATTTTTTGGCAGATCTTAACGAGTAAGGCACCATTGGAAAGCTTTTGAAATTCTAAACAAGAACAGAAAACACAAGAAAAGATTCAAAATATAAATTAGCAAAATCAACGGCCGAATGATCCAAAATGGCAGAAATCCAAAATGGCTGTCACTGAATACTAGCAAAGAAAATTGTGAGGTCTATAAATGCTTCTTTTTGCTTGTAACTTGGCAGTTATGAAGACAAATATATATTCTACCACTTCTATGAGATATAAAAATACAAATTCCTCACCTTTATAAACTGTAGTGTTAGCAAAAAGAGCATCAACTTCAATCCATTTTCCCCCGTTTTTCGTTTTCGTCAGAAATCCAAAATGGCTGTCACTGAATAGTAGCAAAGAAAATTGCTTGGTCTAGAAATATATATGCTAATGCTTCTTTTTGCTTGTAACTTGGCAGTTATGGAGAAAAATATATATTCTAGCACCTCTATGAGATATAAAAATACAACTTCCTCACCTTTATAAAATGTAGTGTTAGCAAAAAGAGCATCAACTTCAATCCATTTTTTTTCTCGTTGTCGTATTGGGACATTTCAAGAACCAGCGTGGAGGGGAAACGTGTAATACGTCATCATAAACTGCATCGCTTGGAAATTCCCACCAAAAACCATGACGTACTTCACAAAAAATGCAATGATATATGACTACAAGTACAGAGTGCGCTCGCTTCACTGGACAAAAACAATTGCGGTGGAATATAGCGAATTGTAGCGTACCTACAGATATCCGTCATTTGTTTTAAACTGTACCGCTTGGCGCCCGTATATTTCTAGGGTGGAAAAATACCGACCGCAGAAACTAGACGAGCTGATCTCACACAAAGACATCCTGACGACTAGTAAGTTAAAAGCTGGCGAGCATGAATAAAATGACCATTTTGTGCGGTTAAATAACACGTAACCGCATTATTTTACAGTCCAGAAGTTTATCAGCGAGGACCGGTTGCCACATCTTCTCTTCTACGGTCCCCCCGGGACGGGCAAGACGTCCACCATCTTAGCCTGCGCTAAACAGCTGTATAACGGCAAAGAGTTCAATTCCATGGTTCTGGAGGTACGTCCTTCCGGTCGACAATTGCCACTCGGCCATTTTCTAACCTGGCGACGGCGTTGCAGCTCAACGCGTCGGACGACCGAGGCATCGATGTGGTGCGAGGGCCCGTTTTGAGCTTCGCCAGTACCAGAACCATCTTCAAGTAAGATGGCGCATGCGTAGTTAAGACGTACTGTTTTGATCTTGTTTTTTTTTTTTTTGACTGACAGAAAATGCCATTTTTCTTTTTATTAGCTTAGTTACAAGCTTCACTGATTAGCTTCCCGCTAACTATGTTGCGTGGAGCTACCACAATAGAGTAGCAAGATCTCTTCACATTAACTCATTCACTGGCTAGCTAGTTATCTTTTTATCGATTTAAATTACTTCCGGGTTGAGTGAACGCTGGCGCGTGTGGCTGCCGCTGCTCACCCGCAGAAAAACCTATCCTGTGACTGTAAGGTGACTTTGAGAGTTTTGAAAGGCGCTTAGGAATGAAATGTATTATTATTATTATTATTATTATTGTTATTATTATTATTATTATTATTATTCACTTTGCTGCTGTGAAATGGAAATTTCTCCACTGTGAGACTAATAAAGGCATATCCATCCATCCATTATTGTCATTTGCCAGCTGTTTGCTATCTATTAGCTATCTCGCTAGCTATCCACTATCTAACTGGCTGGTTATCTAGCTGGATGGCTATCCAGCTAGGTCTCTGTTGGCTATCGATTGGCTAGCTAGCTCGCTAGCTTTCTATCTATTTGAGTTACTTCCGGGTTGAGCGAACGCTGGCGCGTGTGTCTGCCGCTGCTCACCCGCACAAAAAAATATCCTGTGACTGTAAAGTGTCCTTGAGAGTTGTTGTTGAAATGTATTATTATTATTATTATTATTATTATTATTATTGTTATTATTGTTATGAGTGAGCAGTTCCCAATGTCGTCTTTGAATTGTCACATCTGCGTCTTCAGAAAAGGCTTCAAGTTGGTGATCCTGGACGAGGCCGACGCCATGACGCAGGACGCCCAGAATGCATTGCGGCGAGGTGACTCAGGGGACCCACCCATGTCGCCGGTAGTGCGCCGTCTCGTCCCTAACGTGTCGAACGTCCTTGCAGTGATGGAAAAGTACACGGAGAACACTCGCTTCTGCTTGATCTGCAACTACCTGTCCAAAATCATCCCGGCGCTGCAATCTCGATGCACGCGCTTCCGCTTCGGCCCGCTGTCGCCCGACCAGATGGTACCGAGGTTGCAGCACGTCATCCAGCAAGAAAGGTTGGATTGGATAAGCCGTTATTTGTCTCGCAATGGAGAAAAGGACGTTTCGCAGCAGCAAAGTAATGACAGGAAAGGAAGAAGTAGGAAAAACAAAATACAGGAGCTGCTGGAAAGGCAGCCACTCTCGCGGCGCCATCTTGAAGTCAAAACAATCACAAAAAAATTAATAACCAATAATAATAACAATGACTTTCATTTATAAGTACATTTCAAAACTCTCAAGGTCATTTTACAGTCACAGGATAAGTTTTTCTGTGAGTGAGCAGTGTCAGCCTTCCGCGCCAGCGTTCACTCAACCCGGAAGTAACTCAAACAGATAGAAAGCTAGCTAGCTAATAGATAGATAATAATAATTATAACAATGATAATAATAAAAATAATACATTGTATTTATAAGCGCCTTTCAAAACTCTCCAGAACATAGCTAATAGCTGTATCGCTAATAGATAGCTACATACCTAATAGATAGCAATTAGATGACCATATAACAAATAATAATAATAATACATTTCATATATACGCACCTTTCAAAACTGTCAAGGTCACTTTACAGTCACAGGATAAGTTTTTTCTGCGGGTGAGCAGCGGCAGCCACACACGCCAGCGTTCACTCAGCCCGGAAAAACTCAGATAGAAAGTTAGCTAATGGGTAGCTAATAGATAACTAGATAGCTAATAGATAGCCAGCTAATAGCAAGATAGCCATCTAGCTAGCTAAGTGTCTGGCTACCAACCTAGCACTATTAGCTAGCTAGCTAGCGATCTATTAGCTATATTTTAGCTAGCTAGCCAGCTCTCTATTTGAGGTACTTCTGGGTTGAGTGAACGCTGGCGCATGTGGCTGCCGCTGCTCACCCGCAGAAAAACTGATCCTGTGACTGTAAAGTGACCTTGAGAGTTTTGAAAGGCGCTTAGAAATCAAATGTATAGCTGTATCGCTAATAGATAGCTAGATACCTAATAGATAGCAATTAGATAACTATGTGAGAAATAATAATAATACATTTCATTTATACGCATCTTTCAAAACTCTCAAGGTCACTTTACAGTCACAAGATAAGTTTTTCTGTGAGTGAGCAGCGGCAGCCACACACCCTTGTTATTATTATTATAATTGATTTTATTTTATTGAGACTCCGATACCCATTATGACTATACAACTTTATCAAGGCATTATTTCATAATTTAATTTCGATTTTTAACATCCAGTATTTTTCATATCCAGCGTCGACGTCACCCCAGATGGAATGAAGGCGTTGGTTACCTTGTCGTCGGGCGACATGCGGAGATCCCTCAACATCCTGCAGGTGCCCTTCACCTTCTCCGCCAGTTGGCCGTTTCCGAGTTTTGATTGACGTTTCTGTGTGTGTTTGTATGACTAGTCTGGTGAGGACCACAAACATTTTATACCATACGTCGTGAGGACATTTTTTGACAAGTGAGGACCTTTTGTCGGTCCTCACAAGTTTGTCATTCTAACGGCTTGTAGAGGGTCTATATATGCATCTGTTCAAGTTTCAGAGAGGTCCTCACAAATTCACCAAAAACGATTTTTTTGTGTGTATTTTCACTTCACTCGCATACACACACTTTTTACTCACTGTGTGTGTTCATGTGTGTGTGTGTGTGCGTGGTTAATGACCAGAAAATGTTCATACCGCAAAAGGTAAAACGATACTTTAACCAAATTCACGACAGGGGTGAGGACTTTCAATGTACCCATTCAGAGTCCTCACTCCTGCTGTTATTTAAGTTTCAAGTTTTATTTCTTTGTTTTTAAAGAAGCTGAAGTGGGAAATGTTTAGTGTTCAAATGGAACACAAGTTCTTTTCTAAACTTAGCAGCAACGGTGGTCTTCACTCCTTACCTGGAGTTATTCGGACCTCACAAATCGATTGAAACAGAAATGTGTGTGTGTGTTTTCAGAGCACTAGCATGGCGTACGGCCGCGTGAGTGAAGACACGGTTTACACGTGCACGGGACAGCCGCTGCGCTCGGACATCGCGAATATCCTCGACTGGTCGCTCAATAAAGACTTCACCACGGCCTACAAGCGTAAGTCAAGACAGAAAAATATACGAAATATTCACATGACATATTTTTGGTTCAAAAAAAAAATATGTACAGTGGTACCTCAGCTTACGAACTTCATTGGTTCACAGAAAGTGTGTGTAAGGTGAAAAGTGTGTCTTCCAAACATTTATTTCCCATAAGAAACCATTAAAATGAGAATAATCTGTTCCTAGGTCCCCATAAAACATAATTTTCTACGACTAAATAAGCCTTGAAACTACATAAAATATACCTCATTTTATGTATTATAAATGAGCTATTCTATTGTAATTAAAGAAATAAAGTTGTTTTATTGACATCGTGATGGTCGTTGATTTAGTTCTTGATGATATCCGAGTGTTTCCCGAAAACTAGTTCGTATGCTTTCAGGGCGATAATACCCTAACTCACACTGTCCCCTGCTAGCTACTTTCCGTTCATCCAAATCAACAGACCGTTGCTTAGACAAGCACCTTTCAAAACTCTCAAGGTCACTTTACAGTCACAGGATAAGTTTTTCTGCGGGTGAGCAGCGGCAGCCACACGCGCCACTTAAATAGATAGAAAGCTAGCTAGCCAGATAATAGAAAGCTAGCTAGCTCATAGATAGATAGCCAGATAGCTAATAGACAGAAAGTAGATAGCAAATAGATAGCTATCTAGGTAGATAGCTAGAAAGCTAGTATACACATGATGTAATGAGAACCATTCAACTACAGGTAAAATAGTTCGATTGCACGTTGCATTAGCATTTTCTGATTTTTTTTTCCTCATATTTTTAAAAGCTTAACTCTTTCACTGCCAGACGATGTGCAAAAATGTGTCCAATCCGGTGCCAGGGTTTTTGTCATATTCACTCCAATTTCAGGACTCACAGAATATTGAGTTTTAGGATGACATAAATATTCAGTGCAGCATAAGTAACCTTAGACTCTCTTTCATCAGGAAAAAAAGGAGTTAATTCCTAAATGATATGGGTCTGGAGTTATCTGAGCTTGAAATGGGGGCAGCTGTACAAAATGCAATATAATACATTGAATTTTTTTTTATTTTTTTTGAAGGTTTGTAAAAAATAGTTTCAACATATGCGATCAAGGGATGAAAATTCAAGAAAGGCGGGGCTTGCCGAGTGACATTTCTTGTTTGAACTTTGACCTTGATGCATCCGCCAGAGATCCTGGAGCTGAAGACGTTGAAAGGTTTGGCGCTGCAAGACATCCTCACACAAGTGCACCTTCTCATCCACCGAGGTACGACTCGCCCTCACTTTTAGTCGCGTTTGTTGACAGTCGACGAGTGGAACCGCAAACGGCTTCAACGCGGCCTTAAAAACGCCGTTGGGGTTGTTTTTTAAAATTCAAGATGGCCGAGGCAAGATAGACTAGACAAACTCGGCTAGCTAGATTAGGCAAACTCGGCTAGACAAGCTAGCTAGAATAGGCAATCTCAGCTAGGCAAAATAGGCTAGCTAGGCTGGGTAGGCTAGGGTAGGCAAGCTAGGCTACACAGGCCAGTCAATGAAAAAAAAATTGTTAGCGACATAGAAATGATGAATATCTTCACTTTTCCCTTGCGCGTGTGTGTGTGTGTGTGTGTTGTCAATCATTTGAAATGAATTTCCTGACCCGCCAGTGGACTTCCCGCCTTCGGTGCGGATGAATCTGCTCATCAAGATGGCCGACGTGGAGTAAGTCAACGCCATTCGAAGAAGAAGAAGAAGGCGATAAGTTAGCGGCGTCTCGCGCTAACCTGCCGCTTTGTTTTTTGAAGGCATCGGTTAGCATCGGGCACCAATGAGAAGATCCAGCTGAGCTCCATGGTGGCGGCCTTCCAGGTGGCTCGCAACCTGGTGGTCAGCGAGGTCCAGTGATGGCGCGTCCGTCGTCAGTCCGTCCGACTCCTGCCAGGCTGCTTCGCGTTAGCGCGAGATCACCAAGGTGCGCGCAAGTCAAGTTTTGTGTTTAAATAGGACTTGAGCACATTTTCTTCATCTTTCCAGATTGTCAAAAACGTCATTTTTTCTCAACTTGATTGAATTCAATGGATCGTTATTTACCCACAATTCCCCTCACCAACATTTTACAGTACTTTTTTTTTTACAATTAGCAGGTGTGCCTTAATTTTCTGACCATTTAAAAAAAATATATATATATACAGTGATACCTTGGCTTACGAACTTAATTGGATCCCAGACAGTGTGTTAGGCAAAAAGTGTGTATCCCAAAAATTAATTTCCCATAGGAAACCATTCAAATGAGAATAATCCGTTACCAGGTCCCCATAAAACATCATTTTACTACTTTCTAATTTTCTAACCCTTTCCCGACGCACTTTATATGTCGATATGTAACTAAAACCAAAAGTCATGTTCTGCATTTTTAAAGCAAAATATTTCATTTTATTTGGTGAACATGAAAACATGATTTAAAAAATTAAACAGAAAAAAAACAGAATAGCTTTAAAATGGAGATTTAACACAAAAAAATACATCTTGTTTTATTTTTTTTTTAAGTAAAACCATTTCAAACATGATATTTTGAAACAGGTTTTTTGTCATGATTTTCCTCAGCAAAATGCAATTTACTTTGAAATTAAACTTGTTAAAAAAAATCACATGACATCAAAACATAGCGAAACACCGTGACAACAATTTTAGTGCTTTTAATAAAAGTTATTCCTGTTATGACACTCGGTAGTGGTGCGTAATAACCAAAATAAACAATTAAAATAAATTAGCAGCGGTATCAAATAGTGCTAAGTGCAATCGTAAGAAAATTTGCCATGAAGAGAAATGCGTCCGTTTGTCCATCCGTCCGTCCGTTTGTCGATCAAGTGGCGCGCGGGGCGATGTCGCGGTAGGTGAGGTACTCCAGGATCCGTTTGGGTAGAGGGAGCGGTTCTACCTGGTGCGTAGACACCGAGTGGCGCAGGGCGGCGCGGCACAGGTGCCGCAGGCCCGGCACGGCCTGCGGCGCTCGCCAGAACCTCACGTGGCCGTCGCGTGTTCTGAAATCAGTGCGGTTTTTTTTTTCATGCAGAAGCCAAAAAAATATATACAATATATATAGCTATCTGTTAGCTATCTATTAGCTAGCTAGCTTTCTAGACGAGTTACTTAGTTATCGATCGAATTAGCTGTGTATTAGCTAGTTAGATTTCTATCTGAGTTACTTCTGGGTTGAGTGAAGGCCTAGCTAGCTATCTATTAGCTAGCTAGCTTTCTAACCGAGTTACTCAGTTATCGAATGAGCTGTCTATTAGCTAGCTAGCTTTCTGAGTTACTTCCGGGTTGCGTGAAGGCCTAGTTAGCTATCTGTTAGCTATCTATTAGCTAGCTAGCTTTCTAGCTGAGTTACTTAGTTATCAAATGAGCTGTCTATTAGCTAGCTAGCTTTCTATTTGAGTTACTTCCGGGTTGAGTGAAGGCCTAGCTATCTAACTTTCTAGCCGAGTTACTTAGCTATCTATTATCTGTCTATTAGCTAGCTAGCTTTCTGAGTTACTTCCAGGTTGAGTGAAGGCTTAGCTAGCTATCTGTTAGCTGTCTATTAGCTAGCTAGCTTTCTAGCCGAGTTACTTCCGGATTGAGTGAACGCTGGCGCATGTGGCTGCCGCTGCTCACTCACAGAAAAACATATCCGCTGACTGTAAAGTGACCTTGAGAGTTTTGAAAGGCACTTCCAAATGAAATGTATGATGTATTATTTATTTATATATATATATATAGGTCAAAGGTCACGTGGTTTGGTTTTTGTTGCGCCATACTTACCCAGTGGCGATGACTCCCCCTTGTGGATGGTATTTGCAGCACAGGCCGTTGGAGTCTCGGTCGGCTTCCGTCTGCATGCTCAGGCCCGTTTTTCCGGGTTCCCAGATTCCGAGAGCTCTGCCAAGACGACACACGTTACCTTGACGACCGCGCGCCGCTTAGCCCGCCAATGCAAATCACCTGTCGTCCGTCACGATGGCCAAGTGCACCCCGCTGGGAGAGAACTGAATGGACGAGATCTGGTTTTGCCCGTAGTCCTCAAAGTAGTCCCTGCGGGCCAGATGAGCGTGTTTTGCGCGACGTTAGCATTGCGACATCCTTTCAAAATAAAAGCCCATTTGCTTCCTTACGTGAGCGTGGCCAGCTTCTGGGCCGTGTACGGGTCCCACAGGTCGATCCACCAGCTGCCGCCGCTGAAGGCGGCGGTGGCGAGTAGGGCGCCGTCCGGCGAGAAGTCGCACGCCGATAGCAGGTAGAGCGTCTTGTGGGCGCCGCCCGTCAGGTTGCGGATGAACGTATACGAACGGAGGCTCCATAAACACACCATCTGCGAGGACAACACGTTTGTCCACAGCAAAAAATGAATTTGAATTTGTGTTCTTATTATTATAATAATCCATTTCATTTATAAGCACCTTTCAAAACTCTCAAGGTCACTTTACAGTCACGGGATAGGTTTTTTTTTCTGTGGGCGAGCAGCGGCAGCCACATCACTCAACCCGGAATAACTCGGATAGAAAGCCAGCTGGCTTGCTATTAGTTAGTTAACAGATAGCCAGCCAGCTAGATATCTAATAGATAGCCAGCCAGGTAGCCAGCCAGGTAGCCATCTAGATAGCCACATAGCTAATAGACAGCAAATAGATAGCTAGCTAGTTAGCCAGGTAGATATCCAGATAACTAACTGACAGCTAATAGATAGCTAGCCAGGTAGAGAGCTAGATAGCCAGATAGCTAATAGACAGCAAATAGATAGCTAGCTAGGTAGGCAGGTAGATAGCCAGATAGCTAATTGACAGCTAGCTAGGTAGCCCGATAGCTAATTGACAGCAAGTAGAGAGCTAGCCAGATAGCTAATAAACAGTAAATAGATAGCTAGCTAGGTAGCCATCCAGGTAGCCAGCTAGATATCTAGATAGCTAGCTAGGTAGCCAGATAGCTAACTGACAGCAAATAGATAGCTAGGCAGGTAGTTAGCCAGGTAGCCAGCCAGATAGCAAATAGATAGCTAGCTAATTAGCCAGCTAGATAGCTAATGGACAGCAAATAGATAGCTAGCCATCCAGGTAGCCAGCTGGATAGCCAGATCGCTAATAGACAGCAAATAGATAGCTAGTTAAGTAGCCAGCTAGATAGCTTATGGACAGCAAATAGATAGCTAGCTAGGTAGTCATCCAGGTAGACAGCTAGATAGCCAGATAGCTAACTGACAACAAATAGATAGCTGGCCAGCTAGATAGCCAGATAGCTAATAGATAGCTAACCAGGTATCCAGTGAGGCAGCCGAGCCTCTGAAAAGAGGCGCAATTGCCATGACGTGTACCCACCCTGTCAAAGCGCCCCACGGTGGCCATCATGCTGCAGTCGGACGACACGCAGCAGCAGCTGATCCAGTCTTTGTGGCCCGACAGCACCTGAAACTTCTTCCCTACGGACCAATCAATCAAGTTAGCATTCCGCTAACATCCTGCGATGTGACCAAAAATGATCGCTACCTTTGAGCGCTAGGTCCCAAACGCGCAGCGTCTTGTCGCGGGAAGATGACACGAGCGTCGGGGTGCCGTTGGGAAGGAAGAGCAAATTTCGGACCACCCCCTCGTGGCCGTGAAGCTCCAACGTGGTCACGCCTCCAAGCAGCAGAAAAACAGCGCAAGTTAGCCAAACATCAAATAAGCAACGACACAGACGTGTACTCGAGTACTTTTTTAGCTACTTTAGCTCAGAGTAGTCGTGTTCCTATGTACTCAAGTAAAGCGCTTAAGTACAGTGATACCTCAGCTTACGACCTTAATTGGATGCCATAAAGTGTGTCTTCCAAACATTAATTTCTCATTGGAAACCATTAAAAATGAGAATAATCCGTTTCCAGGTCCCCATAAAACATAATTTTCTACTCGCGAGCCTTAAAACTACACAAAATATACCTTATTTTATGTATCATAAATGTGCTATTGTATTGTAGTTAAAGAACTAAACTGTACCGTATAATAAAGTCGTTTTATTTACCTTTATAATAATAATAACAATAATAATCCATTTCATTTCTAAGCGCATTTCAAAACTCTCAAGGACACTTTACAGTCACAGGATATTTTTTCTGTGAGTGTGCAGCGGCAGCCACACGCGCCAGCGTTCACTCGATCCGTAAGTAGCTCAAATAGATAGAATGCTAGCTAGCTAGCTAATAGATAGCCAACAGATACCTAGCTAGATAGCCAGTCAGTTAGATAGTGAATAGATAGCTAGCTAAATAGCAAATAGTTAGCCAGATAGCTAATACATAGCAAATAGCTCGCAAATAATAATAATTAATCCATTTCATTTGTAAGCGCCTTTCAAAACTCTCAAGGTCACTTTACGGTCACAGGATGTGTTTTTCTGTGGGTGACTCTACCCCGAAGTAACTCAAATAGATAGAAAGCTTGCCTTTGTGATGGTCGTTGATATCGTTGCCTCTTGATGATATCCGAGTGAAGTTGCCATACTTTCTTTTGCGATAATACACTCACTCACACTGTCCCCTGCTAGCTGCTTTTCGTTAATCCAAATCAACAGAAGTTTTTCAACCTCTTCTATTGCCTGAGACCGTTGTTTAGACAACACAGAAACACGCTTAGCCACACGTAGCAATGGTCGACTTAGCATACTGGTACTAGTCCCCCAAACGCACAAATCGTTCGTGTTTTTCGATGATCTTCTTCTACTCGACCGACACGAAAACTCACCAGTGAAAACGTTCCAGATTTTGATGGTGCCGTTTTCCAAGCCGGTGGCCAAAAGTAGAGCCTTGGCGTCATCGTTTTTGTTCCCTTTCGATAGCGATTTGTCGGCGCCGGCAAACTTTGGGGTTCGAGGGCCAAAGGCCAGACCCCAAACGGGATGTCCGCAACTGAAGCTCTTGTCTTCTCGGTCCACATCGTCATCCTGAGCTTCTCTGTCGGGCAAATATATAATAATAATAGACTTTACATTTCTTTTCAGTGTATTTGCTTGACTTTCTTTTTAACACTCTGCACTTCTTTTTATGTATCTAGCTATCTCGCCAGCTATATATCTAGTTATCTCGCCAGCTATTTAGCTAGCTAGCTATCTATCTATCTCGCCATCTATTTCGCTAGTTATCTCACCAGCTATCTCGCTAGCTATTCTTTAAGAATAAGAAAGCATTTAATAGTCCCAAAAATGGGATAATGTAAGAGGTCTTGAATGATTTGTCTTGAAATTTCTTTGCGGAAACGAGATATTTTTATATATATTAATGATGTAGCGTCAACATTTCCGAAGGTTGGACGAACACCTAATGTGGCGTTCAGTGACATTTTTATGTGGCGAGTCATATTTTTTTAATCGTGAAAAAATAACGTAAATACGTCCTTTTTGTCTGATTTGAAAGGATTGCAACACTTTTTCCCCACAGTTACTAACAATTAAATCGTCATACGAAGCCCCAAATTAAAAACAAAGTCATGTGACATTTCCGGTTTCGAGAGAATTACGGCAATTCCTTGTGTCTCGTGAACGCCTCTGGGCGAGGTGGAAAGACGTCACGTACTGCGAGTCGAGGGGCCAGGCGACCACCCACACGATGCCGTGGCCCATGGACCAAGCGAACCAGGCTCCGTCGGGGGAGAAGTCCACGCTCCACGTCTCGCAGCCAGGCCGCCCCTCCAACGACGGCGGCCGCCGGGTCTTGAGCTCCAGAATGAGCGCCGGATCCGAGGAGGCTGCGAATCACCAAAACAAGCACTTCAGTTTCCGGGGGAGCGGGCGGGCGGGTGGTCGTTCGGCTCGGCTCGTGTCTTGCTCGGCTCGGCTCGCGTCGCCTCGGAGATGCGTTTACGTACACGTCGGTTGGAGCTTGGCCGCGCTGTTTTCGTTGGAGCACATCGTCGACGCCGTCGTCTTTCACATCGTTCCGCTTCCTAAACTCTCGGCGTCCGTGGTGACAAACGACGGCGGCGAGGTCGACCTCCGGTCAGGCATGAAAAGAAGGCGAAGCGAACGACTGTCACCCAAGTGTTTCCTGCGGTGACGACATATTTCCGAGCTTTGTCACTGGTCACGTTGTCTGCGCCACTTACGTAACGTTACGTAGCCACGCCTCCCCGAGCACGGCCGTCAACACGCGAGGTGGGCCGCACGGGAAATAATAATATATTTCATTTATAAGCGCCTTTCAAAACTATCAAGGTCACTTTACAGTCACAGGATAAGCTTTTCTGAGGGTGAGTACCAGCAGCCACACACGCCAGCGTTCACTCAACCCGGAAGTAACTCAAAAAGATAGAAAGCTAGCTAGCTAATAATTACAGTAATAATACCTTTCATTTATAAGCGCCTTTCAAAACTCTCAAGGTCACTTTACAGTCACAGGATACACTTGCTAAACCGATAGCTACCTAGCCATCTAGATAGCTAAATGATACCTAGCTAGATAGTAAGCAAGTCAGCTAGACAACTAAGAGCTAGCTAATAGATAGCAAATAGATATTTGGGTAGCTAGCTAGTTAATAGATACAGTAATAATAATAATACATTTAATTTCTAAGTGCCTTTCAAAACTTTTTTGTGTGCGGGTGAGCAACAGCTAGCTAGCTAGCTAATATATACAGTAGTAATAATAAATTTCATTTATAAGCACCTTTCAAAACTCTCAAGGCCACTTTACAGTCACAGGATACAGTCACTAATAGATAGCTACCTAGCCAGTTATATAGCTAGATAGCTAGCTCGAGAGCTAGCTAATAGATAAAGTAATAATAATAATAATTTAATTTGTAAGCGCCTTTCAAAACTTTTTTTTTTGTGCGGGTGACACAGCAGCAGTTATGAAAGGAAGAGGAAAGGAAAGAAAGAAGTAGAAAACAAAATACAGGAGCTGCTGGAAAGGAAAACACGTTTCCCTTGCCCCAAAACATGCATTTCAGTCTGGCTAATTTAGAGTTGATTTGAATAATGACAACAACACCCTAATTTGCACTTTAAAAAATTGTAACATGTGTGTAAGTGTGTACAATGTATCCACAGGCAACATTGATGTAAACAAACACACACCAGCTTTAATAAACAAAACCTGGTTGATGGCTGTACACATATTAACTCATTCACTGCCGGGCATGTGCAAAAAATGTGTCCACTCCAGTGCCAGGGTTTTTGTCATTGTCACTTGAATTCCAGGACCACAAAATATGGAGTTTTAGGAGAGCGTAAGAAACCCTAGACTTTTTTTCTGTCATCAGAAAGAAAAAGTTAATTCCTAAGTGATATGGGTCTGGAGTTATCTGAGATTGAAATGGGGGCGGCTGTACAAAAATATAAAGCAATACATACATAATGGTTTATATCACGCATTAACAACAGCTGAAGCTGTAACAAAGCGCTAACATGGACAAATGTTGCCCGCTTATGGGGAAAACACATTGCTAGAGGTCTGACCAGCGCTTTATCGGCCCCGTGCAAGAAAAAAAAAAACAAAACCTGAACAAATTTGGTAATGAGTTAACTTATTTACTGCTATTCACAAATTTATTCGGGAAATAAAAATGACTTAGAGCGCCATTCCGATTTTTATTTTTTTTTCATGCTTGGGTGCCGATAAAGCGCTGGCCAGATCTCTGGTCATGTTTTTTCTTTTCCACAAGGGGGCAGCAGTTCCCTTTTTTTCCATATTAGCATTTTGTTCAAGTTTCAACTGTTGTTAAAGCGCTATATAAACCAATATGTATGTATTGCATTGTATTTTGGAGAGCCGCCCCCATTTCAAGCTCAGATAACTCCAGACCCATATCACTTAGGAATTAACTTCTTTTCTGATGAAAGACGAGAGACTAAGGTTTCTAACGATGCATTGAATGCTCATGTAGTCCTAAAACTCAATATTCTGTGGGTCCCTCGAATTCAATTGATAATGACAAAAACCCTGGCACTGGAATAGACATATTTTTGCAGTATTCCATGTACAAAAAGTCCACCTTGAACCCCTTTCACTCCCCAAATATACAATTGCGAACGATGACAGGCGTTGTCGACGTTTCTGTGCAGTTGCATTCTGAAGGCCACAAGTTACGTATTGCGTCAGTTGTCGTGGTGCGTTAGCGCCATTGTTCCACATACTCAGCGAAACCGAAAAAAAAAAAAAAACACACGACAATCAAAGCAGCCAAACTCCTAGAAAGTCACCAGATCCGCCGGATCCTCCGTGGCCTCCTCGTTACCCGTTTCCTCCTGCTCACCTATAGGGGGCGATATCAAAATACAGTGATACCTTGGCTGGCGTACGAACTTAATTGGTTCCCAGACAGAATGTGTAAAGTGAAAAGTGTGCATCCCAAAAATTAAATTCCCATAGGAAATCATTAAAATGAGAATAATCCGTCCCCAGGTCCACATAATTTTCTACTTTCTAATTTTCTCAGCCTTAAAACTACACAAAATATACCTTATTTTATGTATAATAAATGTGCGACGGCATTGTAATTAAAGAAATAAACAGTACCGTATAATAAAGTCGTTTTATTGACCTTTGTGATGGTCGTTGATGGCTTGATGGAATAGCCTTCTTCTTTCACCATCTTGTGTCGGTGCTTTCTCTACGATCATTTTATCTAGTTCCTCATCAATTGTGTTCTGATTAGCTGGGTTGATAGCTTTTTGCATCAAGTGTACAGATGGCTTGTGCGGGTTATTTGTTGGAGCCTGATTGAGGGGAATTTTAACCTTGCAGTCTACGCTCTGCCTTTAAACTATGAAACTATGATTGAAACGAGTCCAAATTTCACTGCTTTCTATCCATTTTGTCAAGCTCTCTCTGTCATCTGCCTGTCTCACTGCTGTGTTCTTGACCAATCACGTGGCTTTAACCAAAGAATGGGGGTGGGGAATACAGGACAAAAAAAATGTCGGCTGACATTTTATTTTTTACCGAGGTATCACAGTATAACAAAGCAACACTTGAGATGACGTTGAACGTAGCATGGAGGTCGTACCGGACGGGAGGCGATGGACCTGAACCAGCGTCGTCGGGCGGGAGTCCGTTTCTGGCGGCAGGCGCGGAACGGCCTGGAAGATCTGCTCTTCGTCGGATTCCACCAGGCTTAGCACGTCACCTCCGTCGCCGTCAGAGGAACTGCGGAGGAGTCAAGCGGTGACTGGAAATAATGCTTTGGGATTTAAAACGCCATTTGACGCTGATGTCATCATCTCGTAAAAAGACTGCGAGCATTCCTGATGTCACCATAAGTGGTTGGTGTTGCACCACCGATGGTGTGAACGGATTGGCAGCAGGAGACTCACCCGAAAGGTCGCCCTGCAACAGACAAAAAACAAAAACAAAACACATGACCATATTTTCCGGTGTATAAGGCGCACACACCCAAAAGCCTTGATTTTCTTCAAAAGATTTAATGCATGCTAATTTATTATTATTATTCATGAAAAAATACAAAGGTCAACAAATCCACTTCCTAAATTAATATAAATAAAATAAATACAAAAATCAATCTATTCGCTAGCTATGAGCTCTCTATTCCCTAGCTGTTAGCTCTCTATTCGCTAGCTATTAGCTCTCTATTAGCTATCCATTCGCAAGCTATTGGCTATCCATTCGCTATCTAGTCACTAGCTCGCTTTTTTTTACTTTGTTTTATTTGAGTTATTCCCGGTTGAACGGGTCACAGTTGCTGGCTACCGAGCTAGCTATCTATTTGCTAGCTTTTAGCTATCTATTCACTAGCTATTAGCTATATATTCACTAGCTAGCTTTTTTTATTTTGTTTTGAGTTATTCCCGGTTGAACGGGTCACAGTTGCTGGCTACCGAGCTAGCTATCTATTTGCTATCTATTAGCTGTTTAATTAGCTAGCTAGCTGGCTATTAGTTAGCAAACTTGATCTATTTGAGTTTTTCCCGGTTGAACGGGTCACCGTTGCTGGTTAACTATCTAGCTAGCTATCTATTCACTAGCAATTAGCTATCCACTGGCAATTAGCTATCTATTAGCTAGCTATTAGCTATCTATTCGCTAGCTAGCTTGGTATCTATTTGAGTTACTTCCGGCTTGAGTGAATGCTGGCGCGTGTGGCTGCCGCTGCTCACCCACAGAAAAACTTATCCTGTGACTGTAAAGTGACCTTGAGAGTTTTGAAAGGCGCTTATAAATCAAATGTATTATTATTATTATTATTATTACTATGATTATTACTATTATTATTATTATTACTACTATTATTATTATGACTATTATTATGATTATTATTATGATTATTATTATGATTATGATTATTATTATTACCAAGGCAGACGCGATGTCTATTAGCGAAGAGTATCCTAGCCGTGACGGCCGCCACTCCCACGATGAGCACGGCGACAAAGATGCCAACGATGACGCCCGTGTAGTCCGAAGCGGCTGGGGAAGACAAAACAACAACAAAAAAACCAATTGCAGATACTAGTCGGTCTTCATTCCACCCCTCCCCGGCCAACTCACCGGTGACGCTGAGATACACCTCCACCCGGCGCAGCGCTAGCGCGTTCTCGCTACGGCAAAAGTAGGTCCCCGCGTCGTCGTGGCTGACGTTGGCGATGGTCAGGCTGTAGGCGGCGCCGTCCCGGCTCAGGGTGTACTTGGGGTCGGGCGCCAGCGCCTCCCCTTCCGCCTCTCGAGACCAAATGGTGATGGCGGGCGGCGCCGAGGCCGACTCGGCGCACTCCAACGTCACGCTGTTGCCTTCCTGCGCCCACGCCAGCGGAGAAACTCGGGGTTGCGGCGCCTCTGCGGAATAATAATAATAATAACAACAATAACACGCGCCAGCGTTCACTCAACCCGTAAGTAAGTAGGTAAGTAGGTAATTAGGTAGGTAGATAGATAGATAGATAGGTAGGTAGGTAGGTAGGTAGGTAGGTAGGTAGGTAGGTAGATAGATAGATAGATAGATAGATAGATAGATAGATAGATAGATAGATAGATAGATAGATAGATAGATAGATAGATAGATAGATAGATAGATAGATAGATAGATAGATAGATAGATAGATAGATAGATAGATAGATAGATAGATAGATAGATAGATAACTATACTGTCATAAGTCTTCTCTCATAAAGAATTCTGTCAAACGGAAATTCCTTAATTGGAAAAAAAAATCGTATGTATTAACTTTTTGACTTTTTTTTGGAGTTTCAGGACTACATACTCATTCAATGCAGCGTTAGAAACCTTAAACTCTCTTCTTTCATCAGAAAAAGGGTTAATTCCTAAGTGATCTGGAGTTATCTGAGCGTTAGCCGGCGAGCGTTAATTTGGTTCCGTTAGCATGCGCGCGACCGACGTACCGAGTGTGAAAGAGCAAGCGGCTTCCCGTCCCGCCTCGAGAGCCGAGTGTCGTCCCGTGCACCTCAGCGTCTGTCCGCCGGTCAGTAGGGAGCGGTTTAGCGCCACACGCAAGATGGAGGTCGTCTTCGAAGCCAGAACGTGACCCTGCTCGGCGGCGTCCCGCCCTTGGGACCATCTGAGCTCCGGGTCTGGGTAGCATCCGGGCCAGGAGCAGCTGAAGTGGACCCAGGTCGGGTCCGGCGACTCAAGCCACGAACACTCGGGATGGCGGGCCGAAGCGTCTGGATAAAATCAATGAAAAAAAAAAATCAATCAATCAATAATTATGGGACCATTTTTTTTTATAAAGAAAATATTATTCAAAATACTTTTCGTTATACCCCACCAAGTAAAATTAAAAAATTAAAAATAAATTATTTAATTGAATTTTAAACATGATTTAAGCACAAATTTTAATTGAATATAATTTAAACTCATTCACTGCCATTTCTGACAAATTGGAGCTCCTCAACTCACTTCAAAATTATAATGCTTTTTTTAAATTAAAAAACTAGGATGATTCAAAGTGTGTTTATTTACGCTGCATCAAAAAAAAATAAAACAAATATTGAATTGAATTTTGAACATGATTTTTAATTAATTAAAGTACATTAAAAGTCATGTCAGAAAAAAGCCTTTTGTGATAAATTGGAGCTCCTCAACTCACTTCTAAATCGTATATATTTTTTTTAAATTAAAAACTACGATGATTCAAATTATTTTTAGTTACTCCCCCACAAAATAAAATAAAAAATGTTGAATTGAATTTTAAACTATATATATATATATATATATATATATATATATATATATATATATATATATATATATATATATATATATATATATATATATATATATATATATATTTTTTTTTTTCCAGTGACGATTGGCTCTCTGAGCAGATCCTCACAGTAGACGAGCATCTGCGCGCTGGCGCTGGCGACGACGTGCGTGAGCGTGTTGTTTGCAAGGCATCTGTAGAAACCCTGCGCCTCGGCTTGGACATCTTTCACCCTGAAGTCCAACCAGGGGGCGGCGGGAGCGGAAGCCAAAGGGGTCCCGCCAGCGGCGTCCACCAACGTCCCCGCGAAGGTCCACGTCAGACTCTGGGACGGGTACGAGGCCGAGTTGCAGTGGAAGGACACGGCGGAGCCGCGGTGAGTGACCAAAGTGCCGTTGGGCAACGCGGTGGATGGGACGATGGATAGCGACACGTTCTCTGGACCACCTGGGGGTAGATTCCGTCACTTATAAGGATACGGGAAATGGATGGATAATGGAGGTACATGAAATTTGACAGTGTTTTTCAGATGGACATCCAATTTACATTTCAGTCCTTCTACCTCGGTGCCATTCGATCCGGAAATGTTTACAATCATAACAAATATTTAGCGTTTAACATTCAAAGTGCGGCTAGCAGAAAGGCAAGGCAACACATAAATAACATGATGCTGAATCGTTGTGTGTTGCACCAAGACTACTACTATTTGATACTAGTTGAAACAAATTCCCAGCGGACAAATCAGCCCATTTCCAACGGAGCTTTGGCGCCATCTTGTGCATTTTCTGGGACGTTACATTTCAGTCCCAGATGCCTCAAAATGACACAGAATGACTTCTTGAATCGATTGCAAACATGTATGCTTTCCTCTTCAGAACTACAGTAAAGTCTCGTTATATCGATATCGGTTATATCGATAGTACTCACTTAGGAAACAAAAAAAATGGTGTCGGTTGTCCTTTAAAGGACAACCGACGTCTCCGGAAAGTTGTGTCCATAATTTGTAAAATGGCTTCAAATGACTTTTACTGAGCGTATTTTAATAAGATTCCATTAGCTATATTTGACGTTTTAAGACTCGCACTGAATATTCAGGAAGTCTTGTTTTTGAGTTGGTGACGAGTCCGTACGTGACGTCACCAAAGGACCACCCACGCAGATTTTGGACACTTGAAGTCATTTTTATTGGTGTTTTGCATTGGAAACAAAATATTATATCATTCTGGGTATTTTAGATGCTATAAAACGTTTTTTCTGATGTCAGTTGGGAAACAAAAAAATGGTGTCGGTTGTCCTTTAAGATTAATACTCCAGAGTATTAATGGACGTACAAGTGAGTTGTATGCTTTTTTTTCCTTTTCATAGACTGTATGGACCTGTGAAATCATAATAAACTTTAAATTGAAAAAAAAACTGAGCAAAACAAACCGTGACTTACTGGCTACCTGCAGAAGGACACTAGCACGCCACGTGACGTTCCCAGGAAGCGTGGCTTCGCAGCGGTACGTCCCCTCGTCGCCCTCCGCCACCTTAGGAAAGTGCAAACTGCCGTCGACGAGCACCTCCACCCGCGGCTCCCCGCTGACCCCGCCCGGCTGGATCTCGATGCCGTCTTTCAGCCAGCGCGTCCCTGAAGGCATCGCGGAGCCTTCCGAGTAGCACGGAAGATGGACGACGTCGCCGGGCGCGGCGTTGATGACGGACGGTTCCGGTGAGCCCGGTACGCCATACGCCCAAAAGGCGACTGGAAACAAACATGGCCGTCGGGAAGGTGTAGTTGCGCCGACGTGATTGCATCGCGAGGCCCGAACTCACCTGTCGCGAACACACAGGCGAACACCCACGTCCCATTCCTCCTCCCCATCAGCGCCACGCGGTCTCCATTTCCTTAATTAGACCTATTACTCCCCCCAAAAAGACAAAAAAAAAAGGGAAGGAGAGCAGCGCGAAGTGAAACGGGGAGAAAAAAAATCCACCCATCCCAGTCTGACCAGTTCGACCAGGTGACGTAGGCGGAAGAAGCCAGGTGAACTGGGACAAGCGAGCGACCATGTAGGTGTCACTTGGCTCCGCCCCCCGGAAGAGTCGCGTCGTATCGGCGCGCTTTTTGTTTTTAGCGACTCGTTTACTCTTTACAAAGTCAGAAATCTGAGATTCGAGTGAGGATCTTGACCACCGTATTTAATTCTTCATTGATCCTAATACTCTTGAGTGTCGCGTTAGTTTGATCTGCAATTATTTTGCTTTTAGTCTTTGTTTGAAAGGAACTTCAGAAACGAGCACGCCACGCCCTGAACGCACCTTCTTAAAGGCACAATGCCGCTTTATCGAGACCGTAACAACCAAAACCAACACGGGTACTGCAAACAAAATGGCCAGTTTCTTCTTTTGTTTATGTTTGTAAAAACAACCCCCTGCCCCCAATTTTTATTTTTTATTTTGAACATCTTAAATGTCGCTGAAAACTTTCGGGAGCATTCAGTGTTTTTCGGTTTTTGTTTCATACTATCTTCCGTTTTAGTTTTAAAAATAAAACATTCTAATCTTTTTTAAAATCGTCTTTCCTCAAACGTTCTCAAACATGATCAAGAAAATAAAGTTAGATTCAGTTTTAGTGTTGATGGAAGGGAAGAAACTTCATTCAGTCCTCAGTATGTGCACTTCCAAATATGGCCAACAGGTGGCAGCATCGGCTTTGAGTGGAACCGCTTTGAAGTTTCCCGCGCACGCACACTACAGTTCCTGTCTTTTATCGTTTCATAATAACGACGGATTGTGTGGTACAGATAACAGGTAAGAACCTTTATTTAAATATGTCATTTTAATGATTTTTTCTTTTAAACAAAAAACAAATCTGATTTTAAGTCGTCGCACAGGTGTGTGCTAATTAGAAAATACGAGCTATCACCGAGATATTTACTCAAAATTGGAATTTAATGTCTGTCAATCCCCCTCTAATGCTCTCTCCCTCTCTCTAATTCTCTCTCGGTCTCTGTATCAGTCTCTCTACCTCTCTCTCCCTCTCCCTCTCCCTCTCTCTCTCTCTCTCTCTCTCTCTCTCTCTCTCTCTCTCTGTCTCTCAATCAGCCTCTCTCTCTCTCTCTCTCTCTCTCTCTCTCTCTCTCTCTCTCTCTCTCTCTCTCTCTCTCTCTCTCTCTCTCTCTCTCTCTCTCTCTCTCTCTCTCTCTCTCTCTCTCTCTCTCTCTCTCTCTCTCTCTCTCTCTCTCTCTCTCTCTCTCTCTCTCTCTCTCTCTCTCTCTCTCTCTCTCGACTTTTTTTGTCTTGTGCTTTCTTTTATCTCCGATCGACGACTTTGTGCTGTGCCCCTAAAAGGTGAGCAAACGAAGTCTCGGGCTAAGCGAAGGAAGGCAGCGAACGGGAGGGAAGGGTGAGGGGCGGGTGTGCCTGCCTAATTGACACTTCCTACTCGCGGATTAGCCGCTATCTCTTGCTAACTCCAAGTCACGTGGGAGTCTTTAAATCGACGTCACTGTACTCGGAGGCGGCAACTTCACACCGTGGCGGACGGACTCTCCTGTCGGATATCTCGTCTCAGATTTGGATGCTTTCTTTACTAGCGTCGTTTCACGTCGTCGGGTGACAGGCCAGGCGACCGCTGGTCTTTGGCTTTGGTGGGGCGCGGGGGGCCACCTGCTCCGCGTCGACTGCCGCCGTTGGAGGACAGAATTGGGACAAGGACGCGTCGCTCGCGTGGTCCGCGCCGGTGCTTACTGGTGAGTTGGATACACGGATGACAGCGGGTGGCGAAGAGGATTTCGGCCGTGTCACGCGATGTGGGTCAGCGTGACGAGCGCGTAAACCACCGTGGCGCTTTCAAAGGGTCTTACTATCAACGCCGTGCCCCCTTCCGCACCCTTTTAATCCCGAACGACCCCTTTCTCAAGCGCCATTCTCTCGATTTTGCCGTGGTGCGTTCAAAGTAAACGCGGCCGTAGTAATAAAAAAAACAAGCGTCGAAAATGACGTCATCATTGCATTGAAGCGCACGCGAGACAGGCGTCGAAAAGGTCTGTGCGCGTGCGTGGCTGAAAGCGGAGGTTCGAAGCCGTGCGCGCGCACGAGCCTCTTGTTTTTGTCCCTCGGTGTTGAAAGAAGCGCACGTTGGACGTCATGCGAGTGACGTCATTTAAAAAAACCAAATGACCAACTTCTGCCACCGACGTCGTGCAATTGGACGATCGACCTGTCAATCATTGTCGAGGGAGGCGTTTAGGATTGGTCAATTGTTGGGAAAGTGTGGAATTGTGTTAGATTAGATCAATTAGATTAGATTAGCCTTTATTTGTCTCACAGTGTTTAGTTTTTTATTTTTATAATAATAATAATAATAATAATACATTTCATTTATAAGCACCTTTCAAAACTCTCAAGGACACTTTACAGTCACAGTTACCTAGCCAATTACCAGAATACCTAGCCAATACAGAGCTAATACCTAGCAAACTGTTTGCCTTTCCATCGATAGCAAATAGACAGCTAATAGCTAGCAAATAGATGGCAAATAGGTAGCTAATAGCTAGCGAATAGATAGCTAATAGTGAGCTAATCCCTAGCAAATGGATAGCTAATACCTAGCGAATAGATAGCTAATAGCTAGCGAATACGTAGCCAATACCTAGCAAACTGTTTGCTGACGAAGCTTCTTGGATAAGATGACGGCTGAAGAAACCTTGTCATCGATGGACCATTCCTATACGACTGAGAGCTTACACAGACATATCTATTTGCTACCTTGCTATCTATTTGAGTTACTTCCGGGGTTGAGTGAACGCTGGCTACCGCTGCTCACCCACAGAAAAAAAACGTATCCTGTGACTGTAAAGTGACTTTGAGAGTTTTTAAAGGCTATGAGTATATTAAAAGTATTATTATTAGTACGAGATGTCGCAGTGGTACATCCCCTTTTTTTTCCTGTGGCGGCGGTTGTTGTCTTCACTTCCTCACGAAACGGCGTCGGCAGCGCTGCAGTAAGTAGGCCAGGTCAGCCGTCACCATGTGGTCCCGCTCGCACACATTTGCTCACGTCAATGTTTGACTGGTTGGGGCGTCAGCGGGCAGATTGCGACCACTGATAGTTCATCAAAGAAAACGGAAAGACGGCACGGGGGATGGCCTTGGTGACAAGGTTCAGACAAAAAAAAAACTTTTCGCCAACTCTGTATATCCGGAATATTCTGTTGTTCCTGCTCGAGACATCCGGCAGGGTTTCCGCGCTACCAGACTAGCCACAAGTTAGCAAAATATATTGCTGTTGTATTGTCCGGCTTAATGTTGCGCAGTGATCGGTTTTAGCGTGTCCAATAAAAGAAAATCAACAAGTTTTGTTGAGGATTTTGGCAAGAAACAGGAAGTATATGCGCAAAGCTAGCTTGAAGGTGGCTAGCAACATACTTCTGTGTAAGCTCTCAGTCGACATTAGCACCGCTATCTCATTTTCATTGTGTGTGTGTGTGTGAGGTGGGTGTCAAGCATCCAAATCTCACCATCACCATGTTTTTTTGTTTGTTTATCTGGTTAGTTGTATTTATTAATCTTCCCTTCACCATGTTTTTTGTTTATTTGATTTGAAGGCCTAGTAGATAGTGTCAGCCACACTTAAGATGGCCGTCATTGTGTTTCTCCATATATGCTCGACATTAGCGCTGCTACCTCATTATAATTTTGGTGGTGTGTGTGTGTGTGGGGGGGGGGGGGGTCACGCGTCAAAGTCTCACCATCGCCATGATTTTTTTTGGGTTTGTTTATTTTGTTAGTAGTATTTATTTTTTGTCGAAGGCCAAGTGGAGATTGTCAGCCACACTTAAGATGGCTGACCATGACGACCATGTTTGATACTTGTGATGAGAAGGGAGTAGAGGGGGGGGGGGCTATTTTTAGGGACGGCCACAAGCGCTCTGGCGGAAGACACGTCATTCTGTTGTCTGCGACTGGCGGCGCAAGCTAACCTAGCGCTCGACACTCAACCTCTGTTATTTTTGACGAAGGTGGTGGTGGTGAGTGTGCGGGGGGTGAAGGGGGTATGCATCCCCCAACCAAGCGGCTCTTCCTTCCTCTTGTGGTTTTCTTTACCCCTCCACTGTTTGTTTCGTTTTCCTTTCTTCTTACTTTCTTATTTTGCGAATAATTTTCCTTGTTAAGTCAAAACTAGCTGTTATCAAAAAGTAGAAGAAAAACAACTACACAGTTGCGCATTATGAAATACTGTACGTACAAACCTCATATGGTGAATTTCATTTGTTCCATGACCCCCCCAACCCCCACCAACGTATTCTCAAACCGTGCTTATAATAATAATAATAATAATAATAATAATAATAATAATACCCGTCATTTATAAGCGCCTTTCAAAACTCTAAAGGTCATTTTACAGTCACAAGATAAGTTTTTCTATGGGTGAGCAGCGGCAGCCACACGCGCCGACCCGGAAGAACTCAAATAGATAAAAAGTTGACTAGCTAGCTAATAGATATCTAGATAGCTAATATGTAGGTAGCTACCTATATAGCTAATATGTTTCCTGACTCAAATAGCTAGCTAGCTAGCTAATAGCTAGCTAGCTAGATAGTTAATATGTTTATTTTTCTAGTTACGGTTTTTAGGAGTAGTTCGGCTTCCAAAATTGGGGGTCAGGTTTTAAATGATGTCTATTCGCTATCTAGTCAGCTGGCTAGCTATTAGATAGCTATCAGCTAGCTAGCGAGCTATCTATTTCACTTATTCTGGGTTGAGTGAACACTGGCGCGTGTGGCTAGCGCTGCTAACCCACAGCAAAAAAAAACCTCTGTATGTAAAGTGACCTTGAGAGTTTTGAAAGGCGCTTATAAATGAAATGTATTATTATTGTTATTATTTTGGTGCTGTAGGAAAATGTTAGCATTGAAACTTTGCTTGAAAGTATGGTTTGAATTCGGGGTCTGCGTTTCAAATTCGGGTGCTAATTGTGGATAAGGGTAGAGCACAACAACATGCGCACAAATTTGCTTTTTACTTGCTTGATTACGAACGCTATGAATAAATAAATAAAAATCAAAGTACAAGTACGAGTACGATTACGAGTACGAGTACGATTACGAGTACGAGTAAAAGTACGAGTACAAGTACGAGTACAAAAGAAACATTTAAATTTAAAAAATAACAAATTAAATTGACAAATAACAAAAAATAAAAATAAATAAAAAACACAAAATAAAAATAAAAATGGCTCCTTTTCTCAACGACTAGCAAATAATTTGGGGCCTTTGAAGGCAAGCTGAAGTGTTTTAACCGAGTTAGCATCACAAAGGCTTGACGCTAACTCAACTGTGGGCTTATCAGCAAAATGTGTGCTAACCATCCCCGCTACCGACCCCCCCCCCCCCACTCCAGCGTGGCGCTGCCTTAATGCCGCCTCTGGACGGCCTCCATCAGGTCAAGTGGAGATTTGCCCGCACCCGCCGCCAGCCCAGGGACAGATTGCAGATCGCGGCGGCGCGTCACTTTGACTTTTCACAAGCGAACTTGTCGTCTGGGCGCGTATGAATCTGAGGAGCAAAAATCTTTTTTTGTTTTTACATCAACCTCAGGCTAGTAATGAAGCCCATTACGATTTGACGGCTGACGTCTTCAAGGACAACCAGAACACTCCAAATGCAGTTGATTCGCTAAATACATAAATAAATAAATAAATAAATACATAAATACATAATAAACCAATGAAAAAATAAATAAATAAATGTAAAATAAATACATGAATAAAAACACACATAAATCAATGATAAATCAATATATAAATAAATAAGTAAATAAATAAATACATATATAAATAAATATATTAATACATTAATAAAGAACGAAATAAATAAATACATGAATAGAAACAAATAAAAAAATAAATAATACGAAATACATAAATAAATAAATGTAAAATAAAAACAATGAATACAAACACTTAAATAAATAAACAAATAAATAAATACATGAATAAACACACAAATAAAAAAATAAATAATACTAAATACATAAATAAATAAATGTCAAATAAAAACAATGAATACAAACACTTAAATAAATAAATAAATAAATAAACAAATAAATAACAAAATAAATAAATACTACATACATAAATAAATAAATGTAAAATAAAAACCATGAATACAAACACTTAAATAAATAAATAAATACCTTCATAAAGAACGAAATAAAAAAATAAATACTAAATACATAAATAAACAAATGTAAAATAAAAACAATGAATACAAACACTTAAATAAATAAATAAATAAATAAACAAATAAATAACAAAATAAATAAATACTACATACATAAATAAATAAATGTAAAATAAAAACCATGAATACAAACACTTAAATAAATAAATAAATACCTTCATAAAGAACGAAATAAAAAAATAAATACTAAATACATAAATAAACAAATGTAAAATAAAAACAATGAATACAAACACTTAAATAAATAAATAAATAAATAAATAAATACATACATACCATAATAAAGAACGAAATAAAAAATAAATAAATACAAAATACATAAATAAATGTAAAATAAAAACAATGAATACAAACACTTAAATAAATAAATAAATAAATACATACATACATACATACATACATACATACATACATACCATAATAAAGAACGAAATAAAAAATAAATAAATACTAAATACATACATAAATGTAAAATAAAAACAATGAATACAAACACTTAAATAAATAAATAAATACATAAATAAACAAATAAACAACTAAATAAAACATGACCAACATGCTTCCAGCTCTAGCGTCTGACAGTGCAAGCTCGAGCTGTTGGATGATATTTCTGGTCCGGGCGTAGCCTCCTGGTCGAGAGCAACCCACAAAAAACATCCCACTTCTTTGGGTGAATTGTTGTGGTAATTCGTATTATAAAACGGGTGTTTTTATTGTATTCGTTTTTTTATACTCAGAATTTTAAGATAAGACAATCCATTATGATGTTCAAAGACGCATGCATGCATTCAGACAACCAGAAAAGCAGATGTTTGCCTCTTGGGGTGGGGGGAGGAGGGGGTGGAGGTCACGAACTCTGGGGTGATTATGGGGATGATGTGTGGTCTCAGAAGACACTTAATGAGGAACATAGCCTTCTTCTTCTTCCACCATCTTGAGGAATGATTCCTTGTAAGCTTTGGCAGCTTTATAGTCAGAACTGGCTGCCTCACCATGACGAATGACACTATGAATCCCTGTACGACGCTTAAAGTTCTCAAACCATCCGTGGCTAGCCTTGAAATCAACAATGGATGACGAATTTCCATTCTCTGCGATCATTTTACCTAGTTCCTCATCGAGTGTGTTCTGTTTAGCTGATAGCTTTTTGCATCAAATGTATAGATGGCCTTTGCAGGTTATTTGCTGAGCCTGATTGATGATATATTTTAACCTTGCAGTCTACACTCTGCCTTTGAACTATCATTAAGTTTAAACGAGTCCAAATTTCACTGTTTTCTATCCATTTTCTCATTTCACTTTTTTGTGTTTTTTTCCACTTTTGATTTTTTTTTTTTCATTTTTGTTTTTTTTTTGTTTCAAGCTTTGTCGTCTCCCTTTCACGTGTGTGTGTTTGTGTTTCTGTTACCCCTCTCCATATCAATTTTCTCACTCGCTCATTGTCGTCTGCCTATCTATTTTATATTTGCAGCTCTGTGTTTCTGTAACCCCGCCCCCTCACTGCTGCATTCTTGACCAATCACGTGTGGCTTTAACCTAAGAGTAGGGGCGGGGAATAGAGGACAAAAAATGTAGGCTTCCATTTTCTTGGTAGGAGAACGGGCTCTTCGCGAACGACACATCACTTATTGTGGCGCTCCGCGTGTATCTGGAAAAATAGTTTGTATGCCAAGGTAAAATTTTCATAAATTTACCATTCGTAAACCGAAATGTTCGTAAGCCAAGGGGTTCGTAAACCGAGGTGTCACTGTATTTATTTATTTATTTATTTATTTATTTATTTTACAATTCTCGACCTATTTAAGAACAGGCACATTTTTGGCCGCCAAAATTTTTTGTCATGTGTTATTTAGCCTGAATTTGTGGTTCTTCACTGCTGTCAATGATGTGGGCAAGCAAGATGATTTTTTTTTTTTAATTTTAATAAATCTTTACTCGCACTCTTTCAAAGGAAGAAGTTCTGAGCCGCAGAATTAATTCTGAAAGTTGATGACTTTACGGGGGATGAAAAGCCGGATTCCTTGGGCAGGGTGGGGGGGGGGGGGGCAAACCTTGCGGGCTCCATCTTGCTGTATGTGTGTCCATAATTTAACGCATTGGCATGTAACGATGACGACAAGGCAAAACACAAGAAAGATGACTCAGTGGCCTACATGCACGTTTTTCTCAGCTTTCATCTCCCTTTTTTCCCCCACTTGAGCCCCTTTTCATGTTGAACCCCCCTCCCCCCCTGCACTCCCCATAAAACAAAATACAGTGATACCTCGGTTTACGAACCCCTTGGCTTATGAACTTTTCGGTTTACGAACGTTAGTTATGACAATTTTACCTTGGCATACGAACATTTTTCGTACACGGAGGTTCCTCAATGAGTGATGTGTCGTTTTATTATTATTATCGCGTGTGGAGCCTGCTTGATGATATAGTTTAACCTTGCAGTCTACACTCTGGCTTTGAACTATTAATAAAGTTGAAACGAGTCCAAATTTCACTGTTTTCTATCAATTTTCTCACTCTTGTTATTGTTTGCTCAACCAGGAATAACTCAAAAAGAAACCTAGCTAGCTAGCTAATAGATAGCTAATAGCCAATAACTAGCTAGATAGCTAATATGATTCCTGACTCAATTAGTTAGCCAGCCATATAGCTAATAGAGAGCCAGCGAGATAGCTAATAGATAGCTAGCTAGTAATAATAATAATCCATTTCATTTCTATGTATTATTATTATTTTTTTTTTAATATACATGCATAAAGGCTTAGTGGGCATTGCATCGGCTAACTACCGCCCACCCCAGGCTCCTACACCGACCCCCTTACCCCTCCGCCCCCTTCCTTCAGTACTGGTACTGCCTGGTGGCAGATTGGGCCACTGTGACTCACCAGTCAGTGCGTGGAACATCCTGGCAAAGGCACGCAAATCGGACGTGGGCGCCCAAAAGCTCAGCGATAACATCAGCTGTCCAAATTCGACGCTACGGCCGCATTAGCGCCGTTCACTAATAATAATAATAATAATAATACATTTCATTTATCAGCGCCTTTCAAAACTCTCAAGGTCACTTTACAGTCACAGGATAAAGTAGTTCTGTGGGTGAGCAGCGGCAGCCACATGCGCAAGGGTTCACTCAACTGTGAAGTAACTCAAATCGATAGAAAGCTAGCTAGCTAGCTAGCTAATGTGTAGCAAATAAATAGCGAATAGATAGCCAGATAGCCAACAGCTAGACCGCATACAGCCAGCCAGCTAGACAGCCAATAGCTAGCCAGCTAGCTAATGGTTGGCTAATAAATATCTAATAAATAGCTAATAGATAGCCAGCTAACAGCCAGTCAGCCAATAGCTAGCCAGCTAGCTAATTGATAGCTAATAAATATCTAATAAATAGCTAATAGATACCCAGATAGCCAACAGCTAGCCAGCTAACAGCTAGCCAGCTAGACAGCTAATAACTGGCCAGCTAACTAATGGATAGCTAATAAATATCTAATAAATAGCTAAGTGCATATTTTGTTTTATTTTTGGAGCTGTGCCTCTGTTGTTGCCGATGTGATTTTCCCCATTTGAACACCAATGGAGGGGCAACACGTGTAGACAAATAATGTACCGTCTAGGCACTGGCACCTAAAGTGAAATCTGCTCAATATAATATTATTATTATTATTATTATTAATAATAATAATATTGTATTGTTTATTTTATTAATAATAATAATAATTAATAATAATAATTTCATTTCTAAGCGCCTTTCAAAACTCTCAAGGTCACTTTACAGTCACAGGATAAGTTTTCTGTGGGTGAGCAGCGGCAGCCACACGCGCCAGCATTCACGCAACCCAGAAGTAAATAGATAGAAACCGAGCGAACCAGCCAGTAGATAACTAATAGATAGCCAACAGATACTGTGCTAGATAGCTAGCCGCCTAGATAGTTTTATAGCTAATAGCTAGCCAGCTAGATAGTCAGTTAGCCAATAAACTGGGTAGCTAGCTAGTGAATAGATAGCTAGCCAATAGATAGCCAGCTATATAGCTAGCTAATCGCTAGCTAGCCACTCCACTCCAATCTCCTCCTCCGAACGGCTATGACATGGTGTCCGGGTTGTATCATGCGCGTGTAGCCGCCACGCCCACAAAGAAGATTTTGTTTTACTTCCTCATTTTACAGCTGACCTCATTTTTTTTTCTTATCGCACTGACAGCTGCTGTTCCAGAAGATAATCCCCAATGTTAAATCGTACCAGTCCAGTCTGCTTGGCAGGGTTAGCGCTAATTAGCGTTCTTGTAGCCTGTACTTGTAGCCACTGGCGAGCGGCGTGGTCATCTTTGCACGCTCCCAAATTGTTGGATGGTTGTTGGATTTAGGGGGTTAATGCGAAGAGATCTTGCTACTCTATTGTGGTAGCAATTTAGCTAGCTATAAGCTAACGAGTGAAGTGTGCCACTAAGCTAATGAAGAAAAAAAAATGTATGACTCATATATTTGACTAACTATGAGTAAAATAATACACAACTTTATTGTCCGATGAAATGTGACGGGGTAAACAGACTTTAACTCATTCACTGCCAGACGATGTGCATACAATGTGTCCACTCCAGTGCCAGGGTTTTTGTCATTTTCACTCAAATTCCATCACCCACAGAACATTGAGTTCAAGGACTACATAAACATTCAATGCAGCGTAAGAAACCTGAGACTCTTCTTTCATCAGCAAAAAAAAAAAAGACTTAATTCCTAAATGACATGGGTCTGAAGTTATCTGAGCTTGAAATGGGGACAGTTGTCCAAAATACAATGCGATACATACATATTGTTTTAAATATGCGCTTTAACAACAGCTGAAGCTGTAACAAAGCGCTAACATGGACAAAAGGCAAATGCTGCACCCTTGTGGAAAAGAACAAAACATTGCCAGAGGTCTGACCGGCACTTTATCGGCACCCAAACACGGGGAAAAAAAACCCGAACAAATTCAGAAATGGCGCTCTACGTCTTATTTTGAATTCCCGAATATATTTGTGAATGTCAGTGAATAAGTTAATGTAAAGAGATCTTGCTACTTAGCTACTTAGCTAGCTGTAAGCTAATCAGTGAAGCTTGTAAATAAGCTAATGAAACGATACATGAATGAAATATTGGACTAACTAATGCGTAAAATAATACAAACCTTTATTGGCAAATGATTTGTGTGAGATTTAAAACTAACAATTCAGCTAAAAACCCACTTTCCCGCCAAAATAAAACACTTGTGGATTGTCCAGGTGATCGAGGTTTGCATGATTGGAAGAATTTAAAGTTAGCTTGCCAATAAGGAAGCTTTGAAGAAGACTGAGTATGAGGAAGCAGTTTCCCAGAAGCTCCTGACAGTGTCGGTTTGTGTTGTAAATGATTCAGGAAGGGGGGAGGGGAGGGGGGGCATGCTTTTTATTTTTATACAACAACTCTACCACGTGCGCGGCCATAAATATATTTCTATCCCACTCAGTCCTCTGCGCTTCTTTTATTATTGAAGGTGCGATCCCACACTCGGATCAAACCGCAAAAACAAGGCCGCTGACGTACAAAGAGGAAGTCAAGTAAAAAAAATATATATATGTATGTATGTGTATGTGTATATGTATCTATAAATATGTATATGTGGATGTATCTCTAAATATGTATATATATATGTAATGTACTGTATATGTATATATATCACCTGCAGAAAAAACTGATCCTGTGACTGTAAAGTGACCTTGAGAGTTTTGAAAGGCACGTAGAAATGAAATGGATTATTATTATTATTATTATTATTATTATTATTATTATTATTATTATTATTATTATTATCATGAATGATCGATGGCAGTGGGCAGCCATTTTGTCACTCGCCGTCGACTGAAAATGACATTACAGTTCAGCGACCAATCACGGTTCAGCTGGTGAACATCACATGACCAAAACGAGAAAACAATTCCACCTCAAAATGTTCTGAGGGAAATCTCTGCTCGTCGATCATTTTGTTTCCTCTCTTTTTTTTTTTTCAGGAGGAAGTAAGATGTGGTTGATGAGACGCATCTGCGTGAAATTTACTTGGACTTTCAAGTGAGGACAAAAGCGAGCGACGGGCTGAGGAGACAAAAAGCTACAAAACGATCCCGCCACCGCTACATTCACACACAGGTAGACACAACCGCACAAAATCGACACTTGGGAGAATAATGGCATTAAAATGTCTTTATTTTTATATTTTTTTTATCCGATTTGTATCACTCCTCGGCCTTCAGTAGTGCTACAGCTGCGAGTGTGGTGTGATTTACGACATGTCCACTAGAGGGTGCCGTTAGCCAGGAAATAACTTGTGACTTGAAGAATACCTCAGTTTACGAACGCTTTAGCTAACATACTTTCACCTTACGAACATTAAATTGGCGAGAATATAATCTTGGCATTATTATGTTGAGTAAACGCTGGCGCATGTGGCTGCCGCTGCTCATCCACAGAAAAAGTTATCCTGTGACTGTCAAAACTGTCAAGTGAAAAGGCGTTTAGAAATGTAATCTATTATTATTATTAAAATATAATTTACATAAGTCTGTAATTCAGATATTTTTAGGCCATCACAGAAGGCCTTGCAGGCCCTTACGGCCCATCACTCCTTTGGTGTAAAATGAGTCCTACATATAATAATAATAATAATAATAATAATAATAATAAATAATAATAATAATAATACATTTGATTTGTAAGCACCTTCAAAACTCTCAAGGACAGTCACAGGATATTTTTTCTGTGGGTGAGCAGTGGCAGCCACACGTGCCAGCGTTCACTCAACCCAGAAGTAACATAAAATAACCATCATTACAAAACAACTATAATAATAATAATAATAATAATAATAATAATAATAATAATAATCAAGATAGCTCGATAGAGATAAATATATAGAGATGGCTAGCTAGCTAGCTAGCTAGAGATAGCTCGATAGAGGTAAATAGATAGAGATGGTTCGATAGATAGCTAGCTAGATAAAGAGATACATTTTTTCCTATTATTAAGATTCATGAGAAGACCCTCCGCACCCTGCCCACCACCTTTTCCATATTACACGATTTTGTGTCAGAAGAGAATATTGCGTCGATGCCTCGACCCGCCAGGCACCGCGCGGCTGCGGGGCCGCCCGTCCGGTCCGCGGCCTTCTGCTCCAGTTTGCTCGGCTGCACAGGCACATTTTCACACGGAGGCACAGCGCTGCTCTCTCGTCTGACTGCCCCTCTTGGCTTTCGCTCGCTGTTTTTTCCTCTGCGGTGTGGAATCGGCACGCATGTCGGCCGGATGCAGCCGGCTAAGGCTAACGCGCGCAGGGCCGAGTG
Organism: Hippocampus bargibanti; assembly: GCF_051943395.1. Classification (NCBI taxonomy): domain Eukaryota; kingdom Metazoa; phylum Chordata; class Actinopteri; order Syngnathiformes; family Syngnathidae; genus Hippocampus; species Hippocampus bargibanti. The sequence continues at coordinate 1,015,314 of NC_142737.1, forward strand.
TTTGTTCTTGCTGACATGCAGTCAAAGGACACGTCGCAGACACCAAACATCAACGTCTAGCTGGTCGAAACTGCATGTGACACAATTTGCATGTTTCGACCCCTCCACTCGAGCTTATTTATATTGTGATGTCATGTTGCCATCAAATGATTATATAGTTGGTCAAGACTCCATTAGCATTTTAATAATACTCATACTAATACTAATAATAATTCATCATCATCATCATCATCTTTTTCTTAGGCGTGTTTGTATCATATTGATATATTTTTTAAAATCTTGTCATACATACAACCGAAATGTTACTGTATCGTAATACTTGATAGTCCAATATCATGGTGTGTCTGTATCGTGTATATATAAGCAATAATAATAATACATTTCATTTATAAGCGCCTTTCAAAACTCTCAAGGTCACTTTACAAGCACAGGATAAGTTTTTCTGTGGGTGAGCAGCGGTAATCACACGTGCCGGCGTTGACTCAACCCGGAAGTAACTCAAATCGATGGAAAGCTAGCTAGTAGCGGTGTGTCATTCACGAACGAACCGGCTCTTTCAAGTGAAGTCAAAGTCAGCTTTATTGTCAAATATGCTAATATGCAGGACATACAGCACAGATGAAATGAATGGAGTCGGCTCTTAATAGAGATATAGGAGCCAATTCGTGGTGGAAGACACACACATGCATGCTCACAGGATTATAAATAAAGTCACATCAATTTTAAAAAGGGTATACTGTATTGTATATTTTTGGTAGTAAATTATTTTAAGCAACAACAAAAAATGAAAAAGTGAGGAGCGATTTGGGAGCCAAAAGAGTCAGATTTTTTAAGTGAGCCGAGCCTAAAGAATCGACTCTCTAAAAAGAGCCGTAATTCATCAATACTAGCTAGCTAGCTAATAGATAGCTAATAATAATAATAATATGTTGCATTTATAAGCGCCTTTCAAAACTGTCAAAAATGCCACAAAAACAACGATAGTATTGAAATCTGGGTGCTTTTGCCTATAATCTTCCCAACGATGGCGAGGGGGTCTACTTGAGCCTTGAATGGGCCTCCCAATTGCCCGTTTTTACATATGTAACATTGTAATGATATTTTTTTATTATTTCTGTCGTCCTTCCAGGTGTGGGCAGCCAATGCCGGGCCAGTGGCGGGCGTCCGCCTGCGGTCGCAGCAGTCGTGGCAGCTCCGCCGCCAGCGGGCCTTAGCCATGCCGTCGTCAACGCGCAAGGGGGCGCCCAAGGACCCCGAGCTGGCTGAGCTCTTCTTCAAAGATGACCCCGAGGACGTCTTCTGCGACCTGCACGAGATCGGACATGGCAGTTTTGGGGCCGTCTATTTTGTAAGTTCTTCTTTGAAAATGTTCGTGCTGCAAGTGCTGCAACGGTGCCGTGATGACGGTGGCGGACTGTCTGTCGCTCAGGCCCGCAACTCGTATTCCAACGAAGTGGTGGCCATCAAGAAGATGTCCTACAATGGGAAGCAGACCACTGAGGTAAGACCGACGCGCTCGCGAGAAAATGGTGACGTTCACCAAAGGTACGACTGCAATCAAATTCCGGAAATTTGCCGGAAGCCGGCCGACACACTGAAAAGACATGCCGGAACACACACACCAAAGACCCTAAAAATTATTTACAGACGTCGGTCTCCAAATTGTACAGATGGCCGGGTTCAGCATATTTTAACCTTGCAGTCTACACTCTGCTTTCACAGACGTCAAAAAACTTTTCAGAATTTTCAAAATGCCATATTTTTCGGTGTATAAGGCGCACCCAAAAGCCTTGATTTTCTTGAAATTATGGTCCTGCGCCTTATACGCAGGTGCGCCTTATATGTGAAATAATATTGAGCCTCTTATGGTTCAATATTACTTCACATATAAGGCGCACCTTCGTTGAAAGCGCATGGTCATCTTTTGAAAGTCTTTTGGGTGCGCCTTATACACCAGAAAATGTGGTATTTATAAGGCACAATTTGGAACACTTTTTATTCATTAAAAGTGCGCATTGTAGTCCAGTGTGCCTTATATATGGAAAAAGTTTGAAAATACACCATTCATTGGGGGTGCGTGCGCCTTATACTCCAGTGCGTCTTATACACTGGAAAATATGGTATTTATAAGGCTATATTTAGAACACTGTTTTTTTTATTCATTGAAGGTGTGTGTTATATTCCAGTGTGCCTTATAAATGGAACATTTGAAAATACACCATTCATTGGGGGTGCGCCTTATACTACGTTGCGCCTTATACACTGGAAAATATGGTATTTATAAGGCAACATTTGAGACACTTTTTTTATTCATTCAAGGTGTGCCTTGTAGTCCAGTGTGCCTTATAAATGGAAAAAGTTTGAAAATACACCATTCATTTGGGGTGCGCCTTGTACTCCAGTGCGTCTTATACACTGGAAAATATCATATTTATAAGGCAATATTTGGAACACTGTTTTTTATTCATTGAAGGTGTGCCTTATAGTCCAGTGTGCCTTATAAATGGAAAATTTGAAAATACACCATTCATTGGGGGGTGCGCCTTATACTACATTGCGCCTTATACACGGAAAAATACGTAAACTTTGTCTTAAATTCATCTTGAATTTTAGTTTTGATCAATGTGTGAAAATATTGTAACTGTTGTGGTTCTTGTTGCGCAGAAATGGCAGGACATCATCAAGGAGGTGAAATTTTTGGGGCAGCTGAGGCACCCCAACACCATCGAATACAAAGGCTGCTACCTAAAGGACAACACGGCCTGGGTGAATCTTTATTTCATCGCACTGCTCACTTTACACTTTGGATTGGCTTTTTATGTCTGGACAGCGCCACCTATCGGTCAAATGTATGAAATACAAAATGATGCATGTTATTTGATTTTTTTTCCTTGTGTCTTTAAAAAGCTGGTGATGGAGTATTGCCTGGGCTCTGCATCCGATTTACTCGAGGGTAATTTTTCATTTGATTGATTTTATTTTTATTTGTATTTTTTTTAACTCATTCACTGCCAGACGATGTGCAAAAATGTGTCCAATCCAGTGCCAGGGTTTTTGTCATGATCACTGAAATTGCAGGACCCACATAATATTGAGTTTTAGGACTACATAAACATTGAATTCAGCGTAAGAAACTTTAGATTCTCTTCTTTCATCATCAAAAAAAACAGTTCATTCTTAAGTTATATGGTTCTGGAGTTATATGAGCTTGAAATCGGGGCGGCTGTACAAAATACAATACAATGCATATATATCGATCTATATAGAGCTTTAAGAGAGGTTGAAGCTGGAACGAAGTGCTAGCATGGACAAAAGGAAAATACTACCCCCTTGTGGAATGGAAAACCATTGCCAGAGGTCTCACCAGCGCTTTATCAGCACCCCTGAAAAAAAAAAAAATATATACAAAAACCTGAACAAATTGGGGAATGGCGCTCCATGTCATATTTTTAATTGCTGAATAAATTTGGGAATGGCAGTGAATGAGTTAAAGGATGGTTGTAAATACAAGTACAGTAATATCTCGGCTTAAAAACGCTTTAGCTGACGAACTTTTAGGTTTCGAACGTTAAATTGATGAACATTTTACTTGGCATCCAAACAGTTTTTCGGGATAGACACGGCGCGCCACAACGAGTGATGTGTCGTTCGCGAACGAGCCGGTTCTTGGAGCTCCTAACAAGGAGCTGGAATTGGCAGCCAACTTTTTTTTGTCCTTAGTCTTCGGTTAAAGCCGCACATGATTGGTCAAGATCCGTGGTAGAGGAGGTGTGTGTCCTGGCACGTAGCCAGGACACAAGCAGCAGTGAGCGGGGGGAGGAGTTACAGAAACAGAAACAAACACACGCGAAAGAGAGACGACAGAGCTTGAAACAAAAAAACAAACGTGAAAAAAAAAAAAAAAAACATGAGTGAAATGGTGAGAATAAGGATAGAAAACAGTGAAATTTGGACTCTTTTCAACTTTATTGATCGTTCAAAGGCAGAGTGTAGACTGCAAGGTTAAAATATGCCATCAATCAGACTACAAATAACCCGCACAAGCCATCTGTACAATTTGAAGAGAACATACAAGCGAGAGAACCAGCTATTAATGAAGTTTCTAGTGTGTCTGCCTGCATCTGTTGCAATATCACAACACAACTAAGATGTACAACCCAGAGCTCCTTGGCAAAAAGCCATCAAGCCATCAACGACCATCACAAAGGTCAATAAAACGACGTTATTATACAGTACTGTTAATTTCTATAATTATAATACCATAGCATATTTATTATACGTAAAATAAGGTATATTGTGTGGCTTATTTAAGGCTTATTTAGTTGAAAATTATGTTGTATAGGGATCTGGGAACGGATTATTCTCGTTTTAATAGTTTCCTATGGGAAATTAATATTTGGAAAACACACTTTTCGCCTTACACACACTTTCTGGGAACCATTTAAGTTTGTAAGCCAAGGTATCACTGTACTCTGAACAGATTGTGATTTCTATTTTTTGGGTTCCATTTAAGTTCACAAGAAACCACTGCAAGAAGTGGAAATCGCCGCCATTACCCACGGTGCCTTGCTGGGACTGGCTTACTTACATTCCCACAACATGATTCACAGGTGAGTGGACAGCTTTTTAAAGGACAACCGACACCATTTTTTTGTTTCCTAACTGACATCAGAAAAACGTTTTATAGCGTCTAAAATACCCAAAGCACGCAGGCAGATATTTTTAGTCAAATGCAAAACACCAATAAAAATGACTTCAAGTGTCCCAAAACGACTTCAAAATGAAACCGGAAGTGCCCAGTTTCAGAAGGTCCCGTCCCCGTGTTCGTGACGTCACGCCAAGACGTCTTTCTTTGCTCAAGAATCAAAACAATGGCTTCAGATTCAGAGAAGATGCTTTCTTGTGACTCATTCAGTTATGAACGTGATTCAAATAGTTCTGAAGAGGAAAGCATAAATGTTTGCAATCGATTAAAGAATTCCTTCCGTGTCCTTTTGAGGCGTCTGGACAGAAATGTACCACCCAAAAAATGCAGACGATGGCGACAAAGCTCCGTGGAAATAGGCTGATTTGTCTTCTGGGAATTTTTGTCAACTAGTATCAAATAGTAGTCTTGGTACAAGACACAATGATTCACCATCGCATTATTTATGTGTTTTCCTTCTAATTTCGCAGTTTTCAGACCAAACAAAGTACCGCAAAATGCATTGTGTGTCGCTTTCTCGGTCAGGGGCGTTCCTTTAGTGACGTCACGTCAGGAATCGTCACCAACTGGCAAACAAGACTTCCTGAATATTCAGTGCGAGTCTTAAAACGTAAAATCGAGCTATATGCGCTGGAATCTTTGTAAAATGCGCTTGGTAGAAGTCATTGAAGCCATTTTACAAATGATGGACATAACTTGTCCGGAGGTGTCGGTTGTCCTCGAAGTCGTCTATGTGAACATTGAAGACAAGTCAAGCGAGGCGACCTTTCGTCTCCGGCGTCATATCTCAGCTTCTCTTATCTCTTCTGTGAGTCACAGCCGGATGAACTTTGCACTGTTAAGCAATAAAATGCAAACGTGCTAACAAGAAATGATATAGGATGACATTTTTTGGACCATATTTGGACATGGGATAATTTGCTTGGACAGCATGTCGTCATCAAATATGTGCCATTATCTCGATTTTCATAGTTTATCATCTTTTTCATTTTTATATTTGGAGGAGGGAAGGAAGGCGGCAACATTTTTTATTGATTTTTTTTACATACCACCATTTTTTTTGGCCGAAAAGAAAAAAACAAAATAATTGTTTTAAAATGTCCAATGGAAAACATGCATCTCCAAATTGGTTTTGTTTTTTTAATAGCAAAATTATCACATTTATTTTACTATAAATTCACCAGAAAATCAATATTTCATTATGTCACATACATTTCTTAAAATATAGATATTTTTTCACATTTCTATTACAAAAAAAACTCATTTGTATTAAATAAATACATGAATAAATACATAAATAAATAGATACATCGATAAATAAATACATTGAAATATATAAATAAATACATAAATAAATTAATTAAAACATGAATAAATCGATACATTAATTTCAAGTCTTCTTTTCGTTTTGGCTTTTCTCTTCAGGGGTCGCCACAGCGATAAATTAATTAAAATGTAAATAAATAAATACATAAATAACTAGATAAATAGATAAATAAATAGATGGATAAATAAAAATAAAAACATAAAAGAAACAAATAAATAAAAATACATAAATAAATAAATACTGTACTTAAATAAATCAATTAAAATATGGATAAATAGATGAATACATTAATTACAATGTAAATAAATACATAGATAAATTGATAAATAAATACATAAATAAATACATACATACATAAATAGATAAATAAATAACTAAATAAATAAAAAATAAATAAATACATACATAAATAAAGTAATTAAAACATGAATAAATAGATAAATTAATTAAAATGTCTGCTTTTCCTTTTGGCTTTTCCCTTTAGGGGTCACCACGGCGATAAATTAATTAAAATGTAAATAAATACACAAATAAATAGATACATCGATACATAAATAGATTGATGAATAAAAATAAATACATAAAAAGACACAAATAAATAAATATATTAAAACATAATAAAATAAATAAATAGATACATTGATAGATAAATAAATACAAATACATAACTAAAACATACATAAATAAATTAAAAAACAAAATAAATAGATGAATTAATTAAAATGTCTTCTTTTCCTTTTGGCATTTCCCTTTAGGGGTCGCCACGGCGATAAATTAATTAAAATGTAAATAAATACACAAATAACTCGATAAATCGAAACATAAATAGATTGATAAATAAAAATAAATACATAAAAAGACACAAATAAAAATACAGAAATAAATAAATACTCAAATAAATAATTTAAAACATGATGAAATTTTTAAATAAATTTAAATAAATAAATTCATTAAAATGTAAATAAATACATAACTAAATACAGACATAAATAGATCAATAAATAAATAGATTGGTGAATAAATAAATATATAGATCAATAAAAATGAATAAATAGATCAATAAATAAATAAATAATTTTAAAAATTGCTTAGATTGACTTGGTTTTTCTATTTAGTTTTAATTAATTTAGGAGGAAGTTTTTTTTTAGGCTTGAGAAAACGTTTTTTAGCATAACTTATATTACTTTATATGTAAAGAATATTAGATTAATGGATAAAAGCAAGGACATTTTCTCGATAGTTACAGTTCGTTTTAGATCATATAAGATGGCAACCAACATAAGACGCTATTTGTGTTCATTTTCCCTCTTTTGCATTTTTTTTGTGGCAAAGCTTTATTGAAAGTTTTAAAAATTATTAATTATTATGATTATTTTTGGCGTTTCTTTCAGAGACGTGAAAGCAGGCAACATCCTGCTGACGGAGACCGGCCAAGTCAAGCTGGCTGATTTTGGCTCCGCCTCCATCGCCTCTCCCGCCAACTCCTTTGTGGGGACGCCCTATTGGTGAGGCTTTCAAATTGTGTGTATCTGTGTTTGTATGACTAGTCTTGTGAGGACCACTAACATTTTATACCATACGTAGTGAGGACATTTTTGACAAGTGAGGACCTTTTGGCCAGTCCTCACAAGTTTTTCATTATAAAGGCTTCTAGAGGGTCTATAAATGCATCTGTTAAAGTTTCAGCAAGGTCCTCACAAATTCACCCAAATGATTTTTTGGTGTGTATTTTCATTTCACTTGGATACACACACTTTTTACTCAATGCGTGTGTTTATATGTGTGTGTGTGTGTGTGTGTGTGCTTGGTTAATGAGAGGAAAAGGTTCATACCGCAAAAAGTAAAACCATATTTTAACCAAATTCACTGCAGAGGTGAGGACTTTAAATGTACCCATTCAGAAACCTCAGTCCTGCTGTTATTTCAGTTTCAAGTCCACTTTTTATTGCTTTGTTTTTAAAGAAGTTGAAGTGGGAAATGGGGTGACATAAAGTGTTCAAATGCAACACTAGTTCTTCTTTAAAGTTATGGTCCTCACTCCTTATCTGGAGTTATCCGGACCTCACAAAACAATCGAAACAGGAATGTGTGCGTGTGTGTATGTGTGCGTGCGTTTGTGTACAATGGCATGTTTTTATGGGTGTGTTCAGGATGGCCCCCGAAGTTATCCTGGCCATGGACGAGGGCCAGTACGAAGGAAAAGTGGACATCTGGTCGCTGGGGATCACCTGCATCGAATTAGGTAGCCTCTGTTTTCTCGCCACGGCAACAAAAAACAAAAACAAAACAAATACTTTTGGAACTTTTGGTCGCCAACGGGGTGACGTTGATCTCGCGTCTGCTTCCAGCCGAACGCAAGCCGCCATTGTTCAACATGAACGCCATGAGTGCCTTATATCACATCGCGCAGAACGACTCGCCCACCCTGCAGGCCAATGAGTGGTAAGGCGCTAATGGTTCCCCGTACCGTATCGTACCGTATCATACCGTATCGTACCGTACCATGGCATCAGCGTTCCGCTCCCTGGTTTCGTTTCGTTTTTTTGACATTTGTTTTTCTCCATTTATTTCATTTTAGTGGGTTTTGGAAGAAAATTTGTATTTATTTATTTATTTATTTATTTATTTACTATTTATCTATTTAACTATTTATCTATTTATCTATTTATTTATCAATTTATCTATCAAATTATCTATTTATTTCTTTTATTGTGTTTTAATATATTTATTTATTCATCCATCAATTTACTTAGCTATTTATTTCTGTATTTATTTACATCGTAATTAATGTATTCATCTATTTTTACATATTTTAATTGATTTATTTAAGTACAGTATTTATTTATGTATTTGTATTTATTTGTGTGTTATGTATTTTTATTTATCCATGGATCTATCAATTTATCTATTTATTTCTTTTATTGTGTTTTAATATATTTATTTATTCATCCATCAATTTACTTATCTATTTATTTCTGTATTTATTTACATTGTAATTAATGTATTCATCTATTTATACATATTTTAATTGATTTATTTAAGTACAGTATTTATTTATTTATGTATTTTTATTTATTTGTGTCTTATGTATTTTTATTTATCCATCTATTTATTTATCTAGTTATTTATGTATTTATTTATTTACATTTTAATTTAATTTATCGCTGTGGCGACCCCTAAAGGGAAATGCCAAAAGGAATAGAAGACATTTTAATGAATTTATTTATTTATCTAATTATCTATTTATTTATGTAGTTGTATTTATTTATTTATGTATGTATTTATTTATTTATTTATTTAATACAAATGAGGTTTTTTTTTTTTTTGGTAATTAAAATGTTTATTTATTTATTTTTTGTTTATTTGTTTGTACTTCAATTTTGGCGGTGGCCTCACAGTGCAGTGTATCGGGCATGTTCTTTCCGGACCCGCGTGGGTTTTCTCCGGGTACTCTGATTTCCTCACACTTTCCAAAAACATGCATGGCGGGGTCATCGAACGCTAAACTGTCCCTTATATGTGAGCTCCATTGTTTGTTTGTTTGTTTGTTTGTTTGTTTGTTTGTTTATTTGTCACATGCACACTTAGCCACCAGGTGGTGCTAAAGCACCGACCCTTTTGCCCCCAACCCCACTGCCCATTGGCAAAATTCTCCAAGAAAAGCATTAATAGTGGCTGATGGGCAGATCAAGCGAATTCAAACGAATACGGCAAATATTTCCAACCATATATTCATTATTTGCTTTTTAGTCCCGGGAGAAAGTTTTTCTGTGGGTGTGCAGCGGCAGCCACACGCGCCAGCGTTCACTCAACCGGGAATAACTCAAATAAATCAAGTTAGCTAGCTAGCTAATAGATAACTAATAGCTTGATAGCTAGTTAGACAGCTAAAAGACAGCAAATAGATAGATAGCTAGCTGTGTAGCTAGCTATATATTCTATAAGTTTCTACTCACCCACAGAAAAACTGATCCCGTGACTGTAAAGTGACCTTGAAAGGTGCTGATAAATGAAAGGTATTATTATTATGATAATAGATAAATAGCTAGTCAGCTAGGTGGCAAATAGATAGCAAATATCTAGCTAGCTCGGTAGCTATTGTCAGTCGTTGTTGATGATGTTATCGACTGTTGCAGGTCTGACCCTTTCCGGAGCTTTGTGGACTACTGCCTACTGAAAATTCCTCAGGACAGACCCTCGTCGGGGGAGTTGCTACGAGTGAGTCCTAATTGCCGCGGTTATTGTCACCTGTGGGATTTTTGGGGTGTAATTTTTCATTATTTTTTTTTTTTAAAGCCAATTTTCAGCACAGCTTCTCTCCTTTGCTTTTCTTCAAATGCGACGACGGCGGCGGCGGCACCCCGCCGAGGTTGCGAAATGAGGTCGAAGGCAGCGGGATTACAATGAGATTACAAATACTCTTTTCCGCCATTTGACCGGGTCACAAATGCTATTTGACAAATCAAACTTAAAGACCCCAAATAATGTCCAACATGACGGACAATAACACGGAGCGCCTGCCTTGCGTGACTGACGGCCCCCCAACAAAAACGGCTTGCGATGGAGTCCCAAATCCTCACAAGGCGGTTTGAAAATGTACCTTTCAATTGTGCGGGTATTCGGGCCCATTTCGCCAAATGGTGCCACAGTGATCAACTGGTGTTCGCTTCACAGTCCATCGCTCCGGCCTCCCAATGTGGAGTTTTCATGTTCTGACTCAATCTGCTTGGGTGGGTTTTTTTCCGGGTATTTCGATTTCCTTCCGCATTCTAAAATCACCCATGGCAGGTTCATGAAACACTCTTAAAAAGGTCCCTACATGTGACCCTGTACGGAGTTTACATGTTCTCCCTCAATCTGCTTGGGTGGGTTTTGTCCGGGTATTACGATTTCCTACCACGTTTTAAAATCACAATGGAATTTGCCTGTTCTCCCTCAATCTGCTTGGGTGGGTTTTCTCCGGGTATTCTGATGTCCTCTAAGATTCTAAAATCACCCATGGCAGGTTCATGAAACACTCTTCAAAAGGTCCCTACATGTGACCCTGTACGGAGTTTACATGTTCTCCCTCAATCTGCCTGGGTGGGTTTTGTCCGGGTATTCCGATTTCCTCCCACATAGCCAGCCAGGCTGCCAGCAACGGTGACCCCGTTCAACCGGGAATAACTCAAATAGATCAAGTTAGCTAGCTAGCTTGATAGCTAGTTAGACAGCTAATAGATAGCAAATAGATAGCTAGCTAGGGAGCCAGCAACGAAGACCCCGTTCAAACGGGAATAACTCAAATAGATCAAGTTAGCTAGCTAGCTTGATAGCTAGTTAGACAGCTAATAGATAGCAAATAGATAGCTAGCTAGGGAGCCAGCAACGAAGACCCCGTTCAACCGGAAATAACTCAAATAGATCAAGTTATCTAGCTGGCTAATAGATGACTAGCTATCTATTAGCTAGCTAACTAGCTTTCTATCTATTTGAGTGAACGCCAGCGCGTGTGGCTGCCGCTGCTCACCCGCAGAAAAAATGATCCTGTGACTGTAAAGTGACCTTGAGAGTTTTGAAAGGCGCTTGGTGACATTTCCGGCAATAGCGGGTCCCAAAAATGCGGGTGTTCAACTTTCCGTTTTTTTTTTTTTTTTTTTTTTTTCTTTCTTTTCCCAAGCACGACTTTGTTCGCCGGGAGCGTCCGGCGAGGATCTTGCTCGACCTGATCCAGAGGACCAAAGATGCCGTCCGCGAGCTGGACAACCTGCAGTACCGCAAGATGAAGAAGCTCCTCTACCAGGAGAAGCACATGGGGGAGAGCCAGGAGGATGAAGAGGTGGGACTGTCGCGCAAATGCAAACAGCACCCGTTTAGTCACACAAGGTAGACCTGCAAACGTTCTCCAAAAACAAGGCCAGCGTGCTTGCTTCACTCCTCATTTTATTTTATTTTATTTTTATTTTTGACATTCCGCTCGTCAATCATCTATCCCATCCATCAATCAAATAACAAGACTGGAATTTAAACGGGTGTGTAACTTTTGGGACTCGCAGGATAGTGAGGGGGCCAGCTGCAAGATGAACAGTCTGGGCAGCAGTCATTCCATAGCCAGCGCGTCGGTCAGCACGGGAAGCCGCAGCAGCAGCGTCAACAGCCTGCAGGAGGTTCTGGACGACATTAGCGTGATGCACCCGCACGACTACGGGAGCACGCTGGACTCCTCCGCGCACACTGAAAAGGTATTAGTGCCTAAACGGGCTGCGGCGCTCGGTGTCGCTAATCAACTCCCATTCCTCAAGTGCAACCAGGCTAGTTTTTTCCCGAAGATGTACGAGCGCGGAATATGCGCCGTGTGGATCAGTCCGCCTAAACGGGCTGCAGGATCCCCTTTGCGGTCGTAGCGAAGCATATTGTCTGTATTCGTCACGCATTACTTTACAGACCGCTACCAGTTGTGGTTTTTCTTGAAGATACAAATGCAGAAAATGTGTGGCATCGGTGGGATGGAGCTTGCCACCTCGACGGGCTGCAAAGGGCGGCTGTCCCAAAAGCAGCGCGTTAACTGACTCGAGTGGTTTTTGCGAGCACACGGACACCAAACATGATTTTTCTTGAGACAAAGCGGGGGAAAAAGGACTCTGCCGCCTCGATGGGATGCGTTGAGTGATCGGTAGACAATCCAAAGTTGGCGTGTTGGTTATTTTTGTGGTCACATTTTTTTCCAGAATGTCGCCAGGTTCAATTGACCTCCAAGCAAATAAAACATTGAGTGTTTGATGCCTAAACGTGGTCCCAGCAAGTAAAGTCCTATGGGCTAAACGGGCTGCCTAAGGTTTTTAATAACGATCTTAAGCTGCATCCTGACTTTGGTTCCTGTCTTAGCCGCTACCCGTCTCACTTTTCTCTTAATAAAAATGAGTAATAATCAACACGGCGGACGAAAGAGTTTCTGCTCAAACAGGCTGCGTAACGTTAAACGGGTAGATTCGTGTGAAACAAAATGGAGGCATGAAATGTACATGTTCGCTGTGTTTCAGGAGCGACAGTACACGTGGGATGACGGTATTCACCCAAAGAGCAGCCAAGCCCAAAACTACAAGAACCAGGCCCGTTTTGCGACCATCAAATCAGCATCCTTGGTAAGAGCGTGACTTGCTTTAGTCGGTCGGCCGTATCTGCTGCCTAAATGGGTAGCATGTAACGCACTGTGAATGCTGAGACTTTGCTATTTTTTTGGACGTCCACAATGACAATGTTTTTGGTTCTAGCGTCAGAAACAAAATCTATATGGCAGTAGCGTGTGGAGTTTGACGCCTCGACGGGCTGCATGAGATATTTGGTGCAACGTGTGGGCTGGAAAGCCACATTTTGTAACTTCCTAGTCATCACGTTTGATTTATTTTGAAAAGGTGGCGCCAGTTGAGGTGTGTTGGGATGTTTTTTTTTTTTTGCTTTCAGCCTAAACGGGTTGTGGAAGATGTTGTGTGGAGGTCTCACCATCAAAAGATTTGCACCTCCGCATTTTGCAAATTGCCGACCAAATTCGATGTTTTTTGTTCTCCTGACACTGTAATTGACAGCAGGATGGAGAGCTAGACGGGATGCGGAAATCATTGGACTGATGTCCCAATCTGATGTCATGACATATTTACATACATATTTATGACATCTATTAAAGCAAATTGAATTGCTTGAACCACCACCGGCGGCGTAAAAATGGATGTCGGCAGCCGCCTAAAGGGGCTGCGTGGCGACCTCATCGCTTTTTCTTTCACGTCTTTTCTTTCTCTCCGTTTTCTCTTTGTGTGTCTCTCGCTCGTCTGTTGTCATAGAAACAAGCCGTAGTAAGTTGTAGGAAGTCGGCCGCCTTTCACGTGGGCTTTTTAAACCCTATGTGAACCGCTGCGTGCATGTGTGGGTGTGCACGTGTGCGTGTGTGTGTGTGTGTGCCTCTGCGAGTGTGTGTGCGTGTTTGCGAGAGTGTCGAACGGGTGCAAGTGAGCATGTGTGGATTTATGTGTGAGAGTTAATGTTAGGAATGTGTGTGTCTGTGTGTGTTGTGCTTGAGTGTGTAGCACCTACGTGTGTATATTTGTGTCTATTTGTGTGTATATATATATGTGTGTGTGTGTGTGTGTGTGTGTATGTGTGTGTGTGTGTGTGTGTGTGTGTGTGTGTGTGTGTGTGTGAATTGGTCTGTGTGTCTGTGTGTGTATATATATTTATGTGAGTGTATTTGTATCTGTGTGTATTGTGTGTGTGTGTGTGTGTCTATTTGTGTGTCTGTGTATATGTGTGCGTGTGAATTTGTGTGTGTTTGTGACTATTTGTGTGTCTCTGTGTGTTTTCGTATGTCTTTATTTGTGTGTATATTTATGTGTTTGTGTGTGTTTGTATCTATTTGTGTGTGTGTCCATTTGGGTGTATGTGTGTGTGTGTATATTTATGTGTTTGTGACTATTTGTGTGTATTTGTGTCTTTATTTGTGTGTATATTTATATGTACGTGTGTGTAAGTGTGTGTCTATATATTTGTGTGTGTGTGTGTGTGTGTGTGTGTGTTGTGTGTGTGTGTGTGTGTGTGTGTGTGTGTGTGTGTGTGTGTGTGTGTGTGTGTGTGTGTGTGTGTCTGTCTGTGTGTATATGTGTGTGTGAGTATTTGCATGTGTGTGTCTATTTGTGTGTCTGTGTGTATATATGTGTGTGTGTATTTGTGTATGGTTGTGCCTGTGTGTGTATGTGTCTGTGTGGATTTCTATGTCTTTATTTGTGTGTATATTTATGTGTTTATGTCTCTTTATGTGTTTGTGTCTGTGTATTTGTATCTTTATCTGTGTGTATATATGTGTATGTCTGTGTGTGTGTGTGTGTGTGTGTGTGTGTGTGTGTGTGTGTCTATACGTGTGTTTGTGTCAGTGTGTATTTCTACGGATGCTTGTGTGTGTGAGTATGTGGCATGAGATGGTGTGTGTAGCACCTGCATGTGCGTGCGTGTGTGCGTGCGCTGGTGTGTGTGTGTGTGTGTGTGTGTGTGCAAGTGAGAATGTGAATGTGTGTGTGTGCCCTTGACAAAGGTGTGAAACACACACGTGCGTGCTCACACCTTGGTTCATCTGAGGCTTTCGATGACGTGCACATGCACGCGCATGGCTCCTGGATTGGTGCTGGATGACATCATCCTGTTTGCCCGCGTCCTCAAGCAGGGAGACAAAGAGACGGCCGCCGACGTTGCAATGGTGGCAAATGCCGTTAATATCTTCATCATTATTATTATTATTATCATCATCATCATCATCATCATCGTCGTCGGTGGGTACATGGTTATTTCAGGTCATATTATTTGTTATTATTATTATTATTATTATTTTTACTTTGTTACGTCCGGTGTGAGTGAATGCTGGCGAGTGTGGCTGCCGCTGCTCACCCGCAGGAACAAATATCCCGTGACAGTAAAGTGTCCTTGAGAGTTTTGAAAGGCGCTTAAAAATGAAATGTATTATTATTATTATTATTATTATAAATTTCATCCACAACCCTTGATTTCCAAAACAAAATGGCCGTGCATCCATGCCCTTTTAATAATAATAATAATAATCCATTTCATTTCTAAGCGCCTTTCAAAACTCTCAAGTACCCTTTACAGTCACAGGATACGTTTTTCAGTGGAAGAGCAGCGGCAGCCACACGCGCTAGCGTTCACTCAATCCGGAAGTAACTCAAATAGATAGAAAGCTAGCAAACTACCTAATAATAATAATAATAATAATAATAATAATAATAATAGCCGTGCATCCATGCCCTTATTTCCAAAAACAAAATGGCTGTCCAAAAAAAATGCGCAAAATGATTGACATTTCGTTCCTGTTTTGGTCCCTTGCATCTATAAAATATGGACGACTGTTCTCCAAAATCAAAGCAAATCTTTTTATTTTTTTTTAAATTTATTTATTTATTTATTTATTTATTTATTTATTTATTTATTTATTTATTTTTTCCCAAAAGTAAATAAATCAGTCGAAAATCAGTCTGCTTTCAAAATATGACATTCGCTGAAATTACAATAGTAATAATAATAATAATAATACTAATACATTTCATTTTAAGCGCTTTTCAAAGCACTCAAGGACACTTTGCAGTCACAGACAAGTATAGGTACTATAATAAATAAAATACAATCGCAAATAGAATACAGTGGGGCCTTGGCTTACGAACTTAATTGCTTCCCAGACAGAGTGTGTAAGGTGAAAAGTGTGTATCCCAAAAATTAATTTACCATAGGAAACCATTGAAATGAGAATAATCCGTTCCCAGGTCTCCATAAAATATAATTTTCAACTGAATGAGCCTTAAAACTACACACGATATACCTTATTCCATCTATAATAAATGTGCTATTGTATTGTAGTGAAAGTAATACACTGCATTGTATAATAAAGTCAATAAACAATAAATAAAATACAGATATAAATAGAAACGAGAAAGAGCTACAGAGAAAATGCCATTTTAAATCAATTCAACAAATTCAAGTTGTTGCGAAATGATTCATCAATTACCCCAAAATTTGACGATAGAAAGCTTGAAAAAGAAGCGAGGCCAAACAATCGAGTGTGTAAGGAGAAAAGTGTGTATCCCAAAACTTAATTTCCCATAGGAAACCATTGAAATGAGAATAATCCGTTCCCAGGTCTCCATAAAATATAATTTTCAAGTAAATAAGCCTTAAAACTACACACAACATGCTTTATTCTATGTATAATAAATGTGCTATTGTATTGTAATGAAAGAAATACACTGCACTGTATAATAAAGTCAATAAACAATAAATAAAATACAGATATAAATAGAAACAAGAGAAAGAGCTACACAAAAAATGCCATTTTAAATCAATTCAACAAATTCAAGTTGTTGCGAAATGATTCATCAATTACCCAAAAATTTGACGATAAAACAATCGATACGGCGGCCATGGGGTTAACGCGACCGCTTGCCATTTTCCTCACAAACGTGGCCACCCGACCCCCCCCCCCCCCCCCCCCCTCCCTCGTTCAATGAGGTATTCATGTGACCCACCTGCTGCCCGCCGCTAAGCGTTAGCACCGCTCAAAGGGCGGCTCTGTGTTAGCCTCCTCCTCCCTTTTACGTGACCCGGGCACCAACCAGGGTTGGCGTTCTCGGGGGGTTTGGGGGTTGGGGGCGGGGCTCCCTTGGACCCCGGGGCCATTTCGCCGGCGGGTCCAGAGGACGCCGCCCGGGCCAGGCTCCCGGATGCCGCTGCGCTGGGCCGCGCTCGCCGCCATGTTGGGCCTGAGGCGTTCGGCCGGAACGTACCGGAAGATGCGTAGCGAAGACCCCCAGCAGCCTTTTCGGCGTCAGGTCTGCTTGGACCCGTTTCGTCATTTTGGAGGAAAGCGAAAAAAGAAATGTTTTGATTGAGAGCGGGATGATAATCGGGCCGTTTTGGTGATTGATGACGAGTGTGAAAGGAAAATGGCCATCAATTATTATTTAAAAATATCATTGATTTGTTTTTGATGATCAATTGATAGTCCAGCTGTTTTTGTGTTTTGGTGGCCTCCCAATTGTTTATTTATGATATTTTTTGCAGGGGGGGGGGGGCAAAAGTGGATTGATTATCCTTGGAGGAAACATTCCGATTTCACGATCACACAAAATGTCACAATGCTTCTCAATCAAAATTGACTATGTGTATCACTATTTATTTATTGATATGTATGAATTTATTTATTTTCTTTGTCTTTGTTTATTTATATCGTTGTGTTTATTTATTTGTCTGTATTTTTTTTGGGTTATTTATCTAGTTATTTATTTATTGTTTATTTTTGGTTTATTGTTTATTTGTTATTTATTTTTTATTATTTGTGTATTTTTGCTTATTTATGTATTTATTTCTTGTTAATTTGTTGGTCTTATTGTTTATTATTTATTTGTTTTTATTATTATTATTATTATAGTAGTAGTAGTAGTATTAGTATTAGTATTATTATTGTCTTTTATTAGTTTTATTGTGTATTCCTGTTTCATTTTTTTATTTGTGTCTATTTTTTAAATGTATTTATTTTGTTATTTATTTATTGTTATTATTCTTATAAATGTATTTATTTATTTATTTATTTGTTTATTTATTTTTATTATGTATTCATGTTTTATTTATTTCTGTCTTTTTTATTATTATTTATGTCGGTATTGTTTATTTGTTGGTCTTATTGTTTATTTATTATGTATTTGTTTTATTATTATTATTGTATGTCTATTTTTATTTGCTTGGTTGTGTATTTTATTTATTGTTTATTTATTTGTGGTTTAATTATTATTATTATTATTATTATTATTGTATGTCTATTTTTATTTGCTTGGTTGTGTATTTTATTTATTGTTTATTTATTTGTGGTTTAATTATTATTATTATTATTATTTTTTTTTTTTATTATATTTTTATTTGTTTGGTTGTGTATTTTATTTATTGTTTTTGTGGTTTAATTATTATTATTATTATATGTATATTTTTATTTGTTTGGTTGTGTTTTTTATTTATTGTTTATTTGTGGTTTAATTATTATTATTATTATTAAAATTATTATTGTCATGATTATTGTTAATTTATTATCCGTCTTTTTGTATTTGTTTGGTTGTTTAGTTCTTGTTCATTTAATGTTTGTTAATTTATTGTTTATTTATTATTTATTGTTCATTATTATGATTTATTATTATTCTTATTTATGATGATTATGATTATTATTTATCTGGATATTTTTGACTCTGTGTAGAAAGTAGCTTGTGCGATATATACTGGGAAAACTGGAACTGATGAAATCTAAATGTAAATTTCCAAAACAACAACAAGAAAAATGAAAAATGGGATTTTGTCCAATGCTGGCATAACAAACAAACAAACAAACAAACAAACAAAAGACAACAAAAGTCGTCACACATTCTGAAACAAACGACTCCTCTGCTTTGCCGTCCAAAGTCAAAAGTTGTTCTTTTGTCTCTCTCTCAGGTGACCAAGCAGATCCACGAGCACGAGCATGAGAGCGAACTGCGCGAGCAAATGTCGGGCTACAAACGTATGCGGAGGCAACACCAAAAGCAGCTGATCGCCCTGGAGAACAAACTCAAAGCCGAGATGGACGAACACCGCCTCAGGTTGCACAAGGAGGTGGAGACGCAGGCCAACAACGCCTACGCCGAGCTGGAGAAGCTCGCCAAGAGGCACGTCGCGCACGCCGACAAGGAGGTATGCGCTCACCAAAACAAAATACAAAATGCACCAAAAAAGAAATAAAGGAGGGAAAAGCAACATTGCTCACATAGATGTAAAAAAAAAAATGGACAAGAATAACTTAGAGCCGCATGCTGCTTCACCGAGACGTTCCGAATTCCGCTGTGCTAACGCTTAAAGGACAAGCGACGTCACTTTTTTGTTTCCTAACTGACATCTAAAATACTCAAAACACACAGGCTGATATTTTTAGTCAAATGCAAAACACCAATCAAAATGACTTCAAGTGTCTCAAAACTGCCACAAAATGAGCTAAAAACGGGGAATTTTCCAGAAAGTCCCACCCCCTTGGTCGTGACGTCATGCCGGGATACTCCAGACACAAAACAACGCCTTCAGAGAGTTCAGATTGGGAGAAGATGCTTTCTTGTGACTCACCCAGTTATGAATATGATTGAAAATGTTCTGAAGAGGAAAGCATAAATGTTTGCAATCCATTAAAGGAGTCCTTCCGTCTCATTTGAGGCGTCTGTACTCTAATGTAGCGCCCAGAAAATGCACAAGATGGCGCCCAAGGTACGTTGGAAATGGGCTGATTTGTCCGCTGGGAATTTGCGTCAACTTACACCTTCTTTATGCGTGTTAGCGCAATTGGCTGCGACACACAACGATTCACCATGGCGTTATTGATGTCGTTTTCCTTTCGCCATCAACACGACGTTTTCAGACCAAACAAAGTACCCATAATGCATTGTGTGTCGCTTTCTCGGTCAGGGGCGCTCCCTCCGTGACGTCACTCAGGGCATCGTCATCAACTCAAAAAAAAAAGACTTCCTGAATATTCAGTGCGAGTCTTAAAAGGTAAAATATAGCTAACAACATGCCAACCTGCGAACCGGCGCAGGCAAAGGGGTCGCTGGCCGAGGAGAAGAAGTTTCAGCAGCAGATGGTGGCGCAGCAGAAAAAGGAGCTCAGCACGTTCCTGGACACGCAGAAGAAGCAATACAAACTCTGCAAGGAGAAGATTAAGGAGGTAAGCGAGTCAACTGCTCAGACCGGGTGGGCCAGCTAGCAAGACGGCTATATATATATATATATATGTATATATATATATATATACAGTATATATATATATACAGTAAAGTCTCGTTATATTCAAGGGAGTCCGAAAAATATCGATATAACCGGGACTATCGATATATCCGACCCTGTTTGCATGTAATTTTCTCCGTGCGTGCATAGAAATAGTATCGATATAACCAGGCCTATCGATATATCCGATATCGATATAACGAGACTTTACTGTATTTTCATATATTATTTATTAATTATTAGATTATTTATTTATTTATTTAAATAACAAATTAATAGAAAATATATTTTTTTTTATTAAAATTAATAATGAATTTATGTATACATATACTGCCAATTTTAAATTAAATCTATATGTAAAATAAATTTAAAAAATGGCAGCGGTCATCACCATTGTGGTTGTTGCGGTCGCCCATCAGGAAATGAGCGAGGACGCGAGCACGCCCAAGAAGGAGAAGCAGGAGCGTCTGTCCAAACACAAAGAGAACATGCAGCACTCGCAGGCCGAAGAAGAGGCCGACCTGCTGGCCCGCCAGCGCCTTCGCTCGGAGCGCCACGCTCGCGCCTTCAAGCGCGGCGCCCTGTTGGCCCGCCACCGCCTGGAGCAGGAGCACATGCGAGAGGTACTCGCCACGCCCACACCGCCGCACACGTCTTCAACATGTGCGCAGCGGGAGTACAGTGAGACCTCGGTTTACCAACCCCTTGGCTTACAAACTTTTCGCTTCACAAATGTTAAATTGATGAACATTTTACCTTGGCATACGAACTATTTTCTGATATACACACGGAGCTGCCACAATGTGTCGTTCGCGCACGAGCCCATTATCCTCAAGAAAATGGCAACCGGCTTGTTTTGGTCCTGTATTCCCCGCCCCCAGTCGTCAGTTAAAGCCACGTGATTGGTCGAGAACGCAGCAGTGAGGGCAGGTGGTTTAAACATGAAAGAGACAGCCAGACGACAGAGAGAGAGTGACAAAATGGATAGAAAACAGTGAAATTTGGACTCGTTTCAACTTTGATTGTTCAAAGGCAGAGTGTAGACTGCAAGGTTAAAATTCCCATCAATCAGGCTCCACAAATAATCCGCACAAGCCATCTGTACACTTGATGCACAAAGCTAAACCCAGAACACACAATTGATGAGGAACAAGGTAAAATGATGGCAGAGAAAGCACCTACGAGGGATCATTCCTCAAGATGGTGGAAGAAGAAGGTTACGTCCCTCATCAAGTGTTTAAAGCTGATGAAAGCGGCCACTCCATTCCATCAAGCCATCAACGACCATCACAAAGGTCAATAAAATCACTTTATTATACGGTACCGTTTATTTCTTTCATTACAATACCATCGCACATTTATTACACATAAAATAAGGTCTATTTTGTGTCGTTTTAAGGCGTAGAAAATTGTAGAAAATTGTGTTTTATGGGGACCTGGGAACGGATTATTCTCATTTAAATGGTTTCCTATGGGAAATAAATGTTTGGGATACACACTTTTCGCCTTAGACACTCTGCCTGGGAACCAATTAAGTTTGTAAGCCGCCAAGGTATGACTGTATCCCCCCCCCCCCCATTTTGTTGCGATGTAGGAACTGAACAAGAAGAAGAGCCAGAAGGAGCTGGAGCACGCCACGCTCATCCGCCACGACGAGTCCACGCAGGAGCTGGAGGGCCGGCAGCTGCGCAGCCTGCAGAAGCTACGCGAGGACCTGATCCGCCTCCAGCACCAAACGGAGCTCGACAACCAGATGGAGTACAACGGCCGACGCCAGAGGGAGCTCCACCGTAAACACGCCATGCAGCTGCGGCAGCAGCCCAAGAACATCAAGGTAGGCTTCGTCGTCTGTGGAAGGTGTCGTTTCTTATCTAAGAGGCTTCGTCAGCCAACTAAAATCTTTTGCTGGTCGTGTTGCATGAATAATGTCCATCAAGTCTTTTTTTGTTGTTGTTGTTGTATTGCCGTTTGTTGTCATCCACGCAGTCGCTGGAACTGGCCATCAAGAAGCAGTTCCAGGACACGTGCAAGGTGCAAAGCAAGCAGTACAAGGCGCTGCGCCACCACCAGTTGGAGGTGACGCCCAAGGGCGAGCACAAGGTCGTCCTCAAGGCGCTCAAGGAAGAGCACACGCGCAAGCTCGCCGTCCTCGCCGAGCGCTACGAGCACAGCATCAACCACATGATGGCCTCCCAGGCGGTGCGTACGCTCGCAAAAGCCGAGGTCAAAGGTCAAAACAAGTTTGACAATGAATGACTCCAAATTTGCTGGCAGAAATTGTTGACCGTAAAAAAAAATAATGGCAAGACATTTTAAAATACATTTTCGGACACATAAATAGATAAACAAATGGATAAGTAAATAAATAAATAGATGAATAAATAACTGGATGACTATGTAAATGATTATATAAATAGAAGTAAATAAATAGATAGTGAATGAATGAATTAAATGATGCATGAGTAAATAAATAATTGAATGAATAAATACATGCATACATACACGCACAGACAGACAAATAAATACATAAGTAAATAAATACATAAATGGATGAATGAATGGATGAATAAATAAATATACAAATAAGTAAATGAATAGATGAATAAGTGGATGAATGAATAAATGACTGAATAAATGACTAAATAAATACATACATAAATTGATAAATGGATGAATAGATAAATGACTATTTAAATCAGCAAATAAATCGTTAAATAAGTGAGTGAATGAATGAATGAATAAATGAGATGAGTTAAATAATTTAAGAAATAAATAAATAATAAATAAATCAATGAATTAAGAGATAGATGATGATATAAATAGATAAATAAGTGCGTGAATAAATGAATCCATTAAATGAGTGAATAAATGACTAAATAAATACATAAATTGATAAATGGATGAATAGATACATGACTAATTGAATAAGCAAATAAATCGATAAATAAGTGAGTGAATGAATGAATGAATTAAATGAGTGAATAAATAAATTAAGACATGAATAAATAAATGAATGAATGAAGAGATAGATGACGATATAAATAAGTCAATAAATAGATAAATAAGTGCGTGAATAAATGAATCCATTAAATGAGTGAATAAATGACTAAATAAATACATACATTGATAAATGGATGAATAGATACATGACTAATTGAATAAGCAAATAAATCGATAAATAAGTGAGTGAATGAATGAATGAATTAAATGAGTGAATAAATAAAGAAATGAATAAATGAATGAATGAAGAGATAGATGACGATATAAATAAGTCAATAAATAGATAAATAAGTGAGTGAATAAATGAATCCATTAAATGAGTGAATAAATGAATAAATAAATAAATAAATGGATGACTAGATACATGACTAATTAAATAAGCAGATAAATCGATAAATAAGTGAGTGAATGAATGAATGAATTAAATGAGTGAATAAATAAATTAAGAAATGAATAAATAAATGAATGAATGAAGAGATAGATGACGATATAAATAAGTCAATAAATAGATAAATAAGTGCGTGAATAAATGAATCCATTAAATGAGTGAATAAATGAAGAAATAATGGCAGTGAATGCTCTTGATTTGCATTTTTTTTGTCCCACATACGTGTGGTTTTTTTTTGGGTGGGAGGGTAAAGGCCTCACGTTGTGATTTTGTGTGTGTGTGTGTGTGTGTGTTGGTGTTTGGGCTCAGCTGCGCCTGGACGAATCCCAAGAGGCG
This sequence comes from Hippocampus bargibanti, assembly GCF_051943395.1. Taxonomy (NCBI): domain Eukaryota; kingdom Metazoa; phylum Chordata; class Actinopteri; order Syngnathiformes; family Syngnathidae; genus Hippocampus; species Hippocampus bargibanti. Next base: position 1,039,383 of record NC_142737.1, read on the forward strand.
GAGTGCCAGGCGCTTCGGCAGCAGCTGCAGCAGGAGCTGGAACTGCTCAACGCCTACCAGAGCAAAATCAAAATGCAGACGGACGCGCAGCACGAGCGCGAGCGCCGCAAGCTCCAGCAGAAAGTCTCCCTCCGACGTGCCCACCTCGAACAAAAGGTACAAACGCCACCGCCAAAATGGCCGAGCCACTAGCCTCATGACGCTTTCATTTTCTTTTCTTCACACCATGTGCAAATGCGCCAAGTTAACGCCGTGTTTGCCAATTGTGATTTGCCAATGATGGTGGCGATGATGTCATGTGAGCGGGGCCACAGACCGAGCCGCTTGCGGGTGCTGTGGCGTCGCCTGTCGCCCTCTGGTGGCCGACAGAGGGACGCGTTTGCTCCAAAACACATGACGTCATACTTTGCGCAACACACTCCAGCAAGACCATGCGTGCGTGTGTTTGTATGACTGGTCTTGTGAGGACCACGGACCACATTTTTGACAAGTGAGGACCTTTTGGCCGGTCCTCATAAGTTTTTCATTCTAACGGCTTCTAGAGGGTCTATAAATGCATCTGTTCAAGTTTCAGAGAGGTCCTCACAAATTCACCCAGAATGATTTTTTTTGGTGTGTATTTTCATTTCACTTGGATACACACACTTTTTAACCACTGTGTGTGTTCATGTGTGTGTGCGTGGTTAATGAGAGGAAATGGTTTATACCACCAAAAAAAGTAAAATGGTAACTCATATAGATAAAGAACTAGCTAGCAAATAGATAGATTGCAAATAAATCAGCAGCGGCAGCCACACGCGCCAGCGTTCACTCAACCCGGAAGTAACTCAAATGTCATGGTCGTAAGTACGGGTGGTCGTAGGTCGAGCTGGTTGTAAGTCAGATGTTAGCTCTAATAATAATAATAATAATAATAATACATTTAATTTATAAGCGCCTTTCAAAACTCTCAAGGTCACTTTCCAGTCACAGGATAACTTTTTCTGTGGGTGAGCAGTGGCAGCCACACGCGGCAGCGTTCACTTAACCCGGTGATATTTCTTTTTTTTTTTTGCTGAGACACACCTCTGATTTACTTCTAATAGCTAGTTAATAGATAGCTAGCTAATAGCTAGTTAATAGATAGCTATTTTTTTTCTGTGGGTGAGCAGCGGCAGCCACACGCGCCAGCGTTCACTCAATCCGGAATAACTCCAATAGATAGAAAGCTAGCTAGCTAATAGCTAGTTAATAGATAGCCAGCTAGATAGCTAGCCAAGAGCTAGTAAAAATAGATAGAGATCTAACTAGTTAGATAATAGCCAGTTAATAGATAGCTAGCCAATAGCTAGTTAATAGCTAGTTTTTTTCTGTGGGTGAGCAGCAGCAGCCACACGCCCAGCGTTCACTCAATCCGGAATAACTCAAATAGATAGAAAGCTAGCTAGCTAATAGCTATTTAATAGCTAGCTAGCCAAGAGCTAGTAGAAATAGATAGAAAGCTAACTAGCGAGATAGCTAAATAGCTAGCTAGCTAGCTAGAGATGACATTTACTGAAATTAAAAATGTCATTACTAATTCTTAGCTAGCTAGTAATTAGGGAGAAAAAAACCAAAGTGCCAATTAATATTATTTGTGAATGCGCTTCAGATGGAGGAGGAGTTGCTGTCGGTGCAGAAGGATCGCACGGAACGCATCAAACATCTGCTGGAACGCGAAGAACGCGAGCTGGACGCCTTTGACGCCGAGAGCGCTCGCCTCGGCTTCGCTAACTTAGCCGCCGCCCTCGACTGGACCAAGGACGACTACAGATGAGTGACGGGGGCGCTAGCTCCTCGACGCCTTTAGCCCCTCCCCCTTTGCCCTCGACCTTCCCCTCCCCCCTTTTTTTTTTGCTCACCTTCTTCAGACGGCCAATCCGCGGGAGCACGACGAGGAAAAATTCCTAAGGTGACGACTTGATTCCAGCGCAAAAAGGGCTCGGCGGCGTTCGCGGCCATTTTGCAGCTAAGGAATTTTCCGGAAAGCTTTGACTTATTTTCATATGTTGTATTTCAACCGCGATGTCGCGGGCAAACAAAAGAAAAACAAAAAAAGACGTTTTGCCTTTTCCGATGTTCTTCTTCCGACGATGACGGGGATGATTGCATGCACTTTAATCACGGCCGGCGAACCCCACGCGGACACGCTTTCGATTATATTTGTAAATAAAATGCTCATAGCGCAAACACGCATGTTTCCTCGTCGAGTACACGGATGCGTTTTTAAGGGAATGGGGGAAATTACCCTTTTTTTTTTTTTTTTGGTTTAATTTGGATCGTGACCACATAGGCTTAGTTTATGATAGTACCTACGCTTGTCTGTGACTGTAAAGTGTCCTTGAGAGCTTTGAAAGGCGCTTAAAATGAAATGCATGATTATTATTATTATTATTATTGGTTTTGCTGATGAGGCGATACCAGAGCAAATGGGGCAATCAGGTCAGTCGTAGACCATAATCAGTCAAGACAATAGTAGTAATCAGTATGAACTGGTCCTCTAGTCCCCCTCGACCTTAGAGCAGGGATATAGATAGATAGATAGATAGATAGATAGATAGATAGATAGATAGATAGATAGACAAATTGATAGATGATTTCATGCACTTACACGTCAACGTCACTAGATGGCAGTGGATGGTATTTATCAGCGCCTTTCAAAACTCTCAAGGTCACTTTACAGTCACAGGATCAGTTTTTCTGTGGGTGAGCAGCGGCAGCCACATGCGCCAGCGTTCACTCAACTGGGAATAACTCAAATAGATCAATATAACTAGCTAGCTAATAGATAACTAATAGATAGCAAGCTAGGTAGCTAGCTAATATATAGCAAATACATAGCTAGCTAGATAGCAAATGGATAGCAAATAGATCGCCAGCTAGGTAGCTAGCAAATCAATAGCAAATAGATAGCCCACTAGGTAGCTAGCTAATAGATAGCATATGGATAGCAAATAGATAACAAATGATAGCCAGCTAGGTAGCTACCTAATAATGAGCAAATAGATAGCAAATGGATGCCCAGGTAGGTAGCGAGCTAGATTGCAAATAGATAGAAAATGGATATCCGGCTAGGTAGCCAGCTAATAAATACCAAATAGATAGCAAATTGATACCCACTAGGTAGCTAGCTAGATAGCAAATAGATAGCCCACTGGGTAGCTAGCTAATAGATAGCAAATGATAGCCAGTTAGGTAGCTAGCTAATACTTAGCAAATAGATAGCAAATGGATAGCAAATAGATGCCCGGGTAGGTACCTAGGTAGATAGCAAAAAGATAGCAAATGGATGGCAAATAGCTAGCCAGCTAGGTAGCTATCAAATAGATAGCCAGCGAAGTAGCTAGCTAATTGATAGCAATATATTTTGGTAATTGTAAATCAGCTTTATTGAGTCAACCTATTGCTGATCGCCAGGTGAACCCCGCCCCCTTCCCCATTCTTCTTCGTTGACTGTTTCCTACAAAGCAGGAAGTCATCCTACTTCCCCGCCAACTGCTTGTAGAGTTTGGGCACATAATCGTCCCACTGGGCTTGGTAACAGGTGGCGGCGACGGGTGCGTCCAGCCCGTACTTGCGGCGGAAAGCGCCCACGCTGAACTTGCCGCGGCCGTCGCCCGACCGGTTGCTGAGGACGGCCTCGTTGCACGACAGCCTTCCCGACTGACCGTACACCAGCCAAACGTAACGGTGGAGACCTGCACACAGGAAGTGACATCACACCATTGCCATTTTGGAGATTCATCATCAGACATTTCATTTGGAAGCGCCTTTCAAAACTCTCAAGGTCACTTTACAGTCACTGGATCAGTTTTTCTGTGGGTGAGCAGTGGCAGCCACACGCGCCAGCGTTCACTCAACCCGGAATAGATAGAAAGCTAGCTAGCTAATAGCCAGTTAATGGATAGCTAATAGCTAGTTAATAGATATTTTTTTTGTTGTTGTTGGTGAGCAGCGGCAGCCACACGCGCCAGCGTTCACTCAACCCGGAATAACTCCAATAGATAGAAAGCTAGCCAGCTATTGTCTTGTAACTTTTGCTTTTTAATTGCGTCACCTGTTCCCTCAGGAGGACCGGAACCGACGTAGTCGGACAAGACGACGCCAGAAGACACGTCGTTTCCTTTCATGTTGACCACGAGGAAGTGATGCCACTCCCTGATCAAAACAAAACAAAGTACAGTGATACCTCGACTCACCAACGCTTTAGCTAACGAACCTTTCGCCTTACGAACGTTAAATTCTCGAGAATATAATCTTGGCATGCGAACTATTTCACGGGAAACACACAGAGCGCCACAAGAAGTGATGTGTCGTTCACGAACGAGCCGGTTCTTGGAGCTCCTAACAAGGAGCTAAAAATGCCAGCCGACTTTTCTACCTACCGGACCCTCGGCACCCTGCACACCACCTTTTCCAGCGACTCCCCTCAGGCAGGCGTGAACGATCCCACTTAAACTATCTATCTATCTACTAGCTGTCTAGCTAGCTAGCTCTCTATTTGCTATCTAGCTAGCTAGCTATTAGCCGATTTTTTTTGGTCCTCTATTCCGCGCCCCCAGTCTTCGGTTAATATATATCCCATCAATAGCTAGCGAATGGAAAGCTAATAGTCAGCTAGCAAATAGCTGGCCATTAGGTAGCGAATGGATAGCTAACAGCCAGCCAGCAAATAGCTAGCGAATAGATAGCAAATAGCTAGCCATTAGCCAGCGAATAGGTATTAGCTAGCGAAAAGATAGCTATCAGCCAGCGAACAGACAGCCATGAGCTAGCGAATAGATAGCTATGAGCTAGTGAATAGATAGCTTTTAGCATGAAAATGTAATGGTGCGACCTGAATTTGGGCTTTTCCCTGCTGGGGGCGTCCGGGTCAGTCAGGACTAATGTGTAAAGTTTGCTGGGGTCACATCCCTCCCACTCGATGCTCGTGGGGCGATTCTGGACCTGGTGGGGTTAAAGGTCAGCATATTACAAATAATAATAATACATTTCATTTATAAGCGCCTTTCATTTTATGTGTATATTGTCCATCTTTTTTTGGCTTTAATGTTGTCACTTCGTATCCAAATTAATTTTGGGAACATTTTCCAGAGGAATTTCATTGAATGAAGCGCCTTTCAAGGACACTTTACAGTCACAGGATAAGGAATGATTTTTCTGCGGGTGAGCAGCGGCAGACAGACGCGCCAGCGTTTACTCAACCCAGAAGTGACGCACACACTTAACTCAGAATTCCGACTTTTACCTCAGAATTCGGACTTCTACTTCAGAATTCTGACTTTTAATTCAGAATTCCGACTTTGAACTCAGAATTCCGACTTTTAACTCCCTCAGACTGCTCATATTCCCTCGCTGCATTAAAACAAAATTTTCCATCGGCGCACATAGGTCGGTCATTTCATTCATAATAATAATAATGACAATGATGCTGATAATAATGATACCAATAATTCAATAATTATTCATAATTAAAAAATATTAATTTGTATTTTGTTTTTCTACTTCTTTCTTTCCTTTCCTCTTCCTTTCATAACTTTCCAACTGTGTTACTTCCGGGTAGATTGAACGCTGGCGCAAATGGCTGCCGCTGCTCACCCGTGCACATAAAAAAAATATTATCTCGTCATTGTAAAGTGTCCTTGACAGTTTTGAAAGGCGCTTAGAAATAAAATGTATTATAATGATGACGATGATGATAAAACATGACACATTTGTGATCAAATTGACTTGAAAAGTAAAGTATGAATTTGGTGAGAAATTCGGATTTTCAAACGCATCACGGCGATAGCTTTGAAACACGATTCTCGTCTTTCCCAAAATCAAAACTTTGAACTCGAAACTCGGCTGCGCTCGACCAAGCTAAGCTAACGAGGCTAAGCTAACCTGCGTGGGGGTGAGCACTTTGCCGAGCTCGTCGATCTCCACTGAGCCGTATTTGACGCTCAAAGGCCGGCTGGGCTTCTCCTCCACCTCTTGGAGTTGCAGGGAGCCATTCCATTGGTTGACATCCACCGGCATTTCTGCTAGGAGCCGCTAGCTAGCTAGCTATCTCCTACAGACGCAAACGACCGTCGCCTCGGTTGGAATTCGACAATAGTGACGTGTCGTTCGCGAACGAGCAGGCTCTCTGAAGTTAACGAAGAGAGCCGGTTCTTCCCAAAGAGTCGGAAATGGGAGCCGATGTTTTTTACCCCCCGCCCCCGGTCTTCGGTTAAAGCCGCACCTGATTGGTCGATGTCTGTGGTAGAGGAGTGAGGGGAGAATTACGCACGCAGCAGTGAGGAGAAGGGGGGCAGGGGGGACGTTAGGGTAGACAGGTGTGCAAATGTTATCATTTATGCCATTATTATTATTCAATTATGATATTTTTTACTCGTTGGTATGATAGCATTATTAATATGAAAAGCAAATTAGTTACAGCTGATAATCAGACCAGAGTAACCAAAGTGAAAGTCAAAGTTAGCATCCACTAACTCTGTGCACATATAAATCAAGGCGTATCAATAAAAAAAAATTGATATAGTGTATTTTTACATGATTAATTCGTTTTCTCACATAATTTTACATGATTTTTGGGAGCCAATTAGTTTAAGCAAAAAAATAAACAAAAAAAATCAGGAGCCAAAAGAGCCGGATCTTTTTAGTGAGAAGAGAGAAAAGAACCGGCTCTCTGAAAAGAGCTTGAATTCCCATCACTATTCGACAAGGCAATGAGACGTTCATGGACCAGTAGTGAAAGTGGAAAGTGTCTTAACACTCCCCAACATCCTTTCCTCATTTTGAAGTGGATTTCATTACCATTGTACAGTATACATAACGACATTTCCCCCTAATCTCCCATCAATCCATATTTACGATCAAGGAATTTCCTTTTAAAAACCAATATTACTCATCGCTAATAGCGATCCATTTGCTAGCTATTAGCTATCTGTTCGCTGTAATGGTCACTTTACAGTCAGTTTACATCAGCTATTTTATTGTTTATATTATTATTATTATTATTATTATTATTATTATTATTATTATTATTATTATTATTATTATTAGTAGTAGTAGTAGTAGTAGTAGTAGTAGTAGTAGTAGTCGTATTATTATTATTATTATTATTATTATTATTATTATTATTATTATTATTATTATTATTATTATTGAACATTCGTCATGTAGCACAGGTGTAAGCGTTTCAAGCACGAGGTATGAATGATTAACAATATTCGTTCAGAAATTAATTCGTGCGTAGAGCACTCACACGGACACAAATCAATAAATAGCGACGCTTATTATTTTCTTTTTGTTTGTTTTGCACTGACCGATTAATATATTTTTTAAGCCATCAACATTGTTGAATTTAACTCATATACAAAACAATAAATAGGAGCGAGGAGTGTTTTGTTGTTTTTTCAACAGTTGACGTCAATACAAATGACATGTGGCCAATGTGTTCCGACGCCTTAAAAAAAGATTTTCAGCCAATGAAATTTAGTGCTGAACACACATCGAGTAACTTCATTGGGCAATCTCGCCGCTATGTCCCGCCTACACCAGCTTCTACCTGCCTAGGATTGGACAACCTTGAAACGTCATCACGTATGCGACTTTGAGGAAATTGGCGGGGCAAAAAGCCTGCTCCGAAAACATTGACGAACCTTTTTTTTCCTCCTTGAATTTTTATATCGCCATAAAAATTATTCAACTTACCAAAAAAATTCTAAATCACCATAATGAATGGAAACAATGACGTGGAGGAGCTTGGGGACAAGCTGGGCAAGTAAGTGAACGTTAGTTCGCTGGGTGAAAATTGTTTTCAAAACCCGGAAAGGTTCAACTTAGTGAAGAAGTCAGTCGGCGCGAATGAGGAAAATGAACCAAAAATGTGGGACTTTCTGAAAATGCCCAATTCGCAGCTCAATTTTTTTGCAGATTTTGGGCACTTCAAGTCATTTTTATTTGTGTTTTGCATTTGAATAAAAATATACTGCGTGTTTTGGGGTATTTTAGATGCTATAAAACGTTTTTCTGAACAAGGAAACAAAAAACTGATGTCGGTTGTCCTTTAAGCGCCTTTCAAAGCTCTCAAGGACACTTTACAGTCACAGACAAGCATAGGTACTATAATAAATGAAATACAATCACAAAATAGAATACAGCAAATAAAATAAAATGGCCCAAAAGGGGCTTAAAGGATGGGATGGATTAGTTCGTCCTACAACGCATATATAATGCATGATTAATGACAGCATAGATGTTCATTGTTTTATTTTGTTTCCTCTCAGATTTTTGTCTATGGAGGAAGAAGAGGACAAGATGGAAGTCTACCAGAGGTAACAACGTACCATAGTTTGGAAACACGGTGCTAGTTTCACTTGCTCCTAATTTTTATGTACAGTGATACCTGGGTTTACGAACGCCTTGGCGAAGAAAACTTTTCGGTTTGCAAGAATTTAAACTTGGAATACAAACTAGTTTTCGGGATACACACAGAGCGCACAATGAGTCATGTGTCGTTCGTGAATGAGCCTGTTCTCCAAACAAGGAAATGGCAACAGACTTTTTTTTGTCCTCTATTCCCCGCCTCCAGTCTTCAGTAAAGCCACATGTGATTGGTCAAGAACGCAGCAGTGAGGGAGGGGGCGGGGTTACAGGAACATGGAGCTGCAAATTAAAATAGATAGGCAAACGACAGAGAGAGAGAGTGAGAAAATGGATAGAAAACACATTGAAATTTGGACTCGTTTCAACTTTGATAGTTCAAAGGGACAGTGTAGACTGCAAGGTTAAAAAAATCTCATTAATCAGTCTCCACAAATAACCCGCACAAGCCATCTGTACACTTGATTCAAAAAGCTATCAACCCAGCTAAACGGAACACAATGAGGAACTAGGTAAAATTATCGCAGAGAAAGCACGGCAACTTCACTCGGATATCGTCAAGAGGCAACCTGGAAGTTTGTCATCCATTGTTGATTTCAAGGCTAGCCACGGATGGTTTGACAACTTTAAGCGTCGTACAAGGATTCATAGTGTCATTCGTCATGGTGAGGCAGCCAGTTCTGATGATAAAGCTGCCAAAGCTTACAAGGAATCATTCTTCAAGATGGTGGAAGAAGAAGGCTACGTTTAATGCGGATGAAACTGGCCACTCCATTCTAACAAGCCGTCAACGACCATCACAAAGGTAAATAAAACCACTTTATTATACAGTACAGTTTATTTCTTTCATTATAATACCATAGTGCATTTATTATACATAAAATAAGGTATATTTTGTTAAGGCTTCGAAAATTAGAAAGTAGTAAATTATATTTTATGGGGACCTGGGAACGTATTATTCTCATTTTAATGGTTTCCTATGGGAAATTAATTTTTGGTAGACACACTTTTCGCCTTACACACTGTGTCTGGGAACCAATTGAGTTCGTAAGCCATCACTGTACTTACATATAGCGCTTTAACAACAGCTGAAGCTGGAATGAAGTGCTAACATGGAAAGAAGGGAAATGCTGCCCCCTGGTGGAAAAGAAAAAAAAACATCGCGAGAGGCAATGACCAGCGCTTTATCGACACCCAAACAAGAAAAAAAAACAAAATGGCGCTCATATTTTCAATTCCCAAATAAATTTGTGAATGGCAGTGAAGTGAGAAGCAGCGAGTTTGGGTTGACTAAATGAACAAATATTTTATTTCCAACTCTTTCGCGAACACCACGATGCCCGCTGTACACTTCACGTCCACCAGAGCCCGCCAACTCTACACTGTGCAAACGGATTGATATGTAAGCGTCTTTATGACAACATGCGTGGCTAGGGGGAGGTGCTAATCGGTTAGCATTTGAATTGCGGCTGCGCTGAAGCTTTGGCGTGGTTGAGTCTCCCCTTCTTTGATGGGATGATGTCACATGTTAGTGATGTCACAAGTTCATGATGTCACGTGCGGGTGAGCGCTTCAGAGCGGCTGTGCTGACTTTTTCTTTGCCCGCAGACACATCCAAGACGGCAAAGATGCGGCCCGACAGGGAGAGATGAGCAAAGCTTTGGAGCACTTCAAAATGGCCTGTAACATTCACCAGAGTGACAAGCTCCAGAAGCGGATTGGGAAAATCGAGGAGTTTCTGGCGCAGAACCTGGAGGAGGAGACCGACGACGAGTACGTGGACGTCAACAAGAGCGGTCTCAAGCTGTACAAGGAGCTATACGACAAACTGTACGACTACCAAAAGAACGGCGTGGCCTTTCTGTACAGCCTCTACAGGGACGGGCGCAAAGGTGGGATTCTGGCGGACGACATGGGCCTGGGCAAAACCATCCAGGTCATTTCCTTCCTGTCGGCCATGTACGACAACGAGCTGGTCAAGCACACTATGCTGGTCATGCCCACCTCGCTCATCACCAACTGGACCAAAGAGTTTCACAAATGGACCCCCGGCATGCGGATCAAAGAGTTTCACGGCAGCAGCAAGGCCGAGCGGACCAAGAACTTGGAGAAGATCCAGAGGAGGAGCGGCGTGATCATCACCACGTATACCATGCTCATGAATAACTGGCAGCAGCTGTCGTCCTACCAGGGCCGCGAGTTCAAATGGGACTACATGATCCTGGACGAGGCCCACAAGATCAAGACCAGCACCACCAAAACGGCCAAGAGCGCCTCCGCCATCCCGTCCAAGAACCGAGTGCTGCTCACCGGCACCCCCATCCAAAACAATCTCCGTGAGATGTGGGCTCTGTTCGACTTTGCCTGTCAAGGAACTCTGCTGGGCACGGCCAAAACCTTCAAGATGGAGTATGAGAACCCCATCACTCGCGCGCGGGAGAAGGACGCCACTCTGGGAGAGAAGGCCCTGGGGTCCAGGATGTCTGAGAACCTTATGGCCATCATCCAACCGTATTTCCTGCGCAGGACAAAGGCCGAAGTGCAGAAGAACAAAGACAAAACGCGAGCCTCCGGACAATCTCCGAGTGCGCGGGAGAAGAAGGGGAAAGTCTCTGAAGACGAGAAGGACTGTGGGCTCAGCATGCCCACCCTGACCAGGAAAAACGACCTCATTGTGTGGACCTACCTCAGCGGCATCCAGGAGGACATCTACTGGAAGTTCATTTCCCTGGAACACATAAAGGAGCTGCTCATGACATCCAGGTCGCCTCTTGCCGAGCTGACCATTCTGAAGAAGCTCTGCGACCACCCGAGGCTACTCTCTGCCAGAGCCACCTCCACTTTGGGTCTCCGGGAGGCTCGGCAAAGCGTCGACGACGATGAGATGTCCGGTCAGAGTATCACCAACGTTCCCGATGACACCTTGATAGCCGAGTCCGGGAAACTGGCTTTCCTGATTGCTCTCCTCAAGCGTCTGCGGGATGAGGGCCACCGCACCCTGGTCTTCGCCCACTATAGGATGGTGCTGGACATCCTCCAGCGCATCCTGAAGAACCAAGGCTTCAAACTCTTGCGTCTGGATGGGTCCATCACGCAGGTAGCGGAGCGAGACCGACTCATCACCCTTTTCCAGACGGACACCAGCTACTCCGTCTTCCTCCTCACCACCCAGGTGGGCGGTGTAGGCATCACCCTGACGGCGGCGGACAGGGTGGTCATCTACGATCCCAGCTGGAACCCAGCGACCGACGCCCAGGCGGTGGACAGGGCCTACCGCATCGGCCAGACCAAGAACGTGGTCATCTACCGACTCATCACCTGCGGCACGGTGGAGGAGAAGATCTACAGGCGGCAGGTCTTCAAGGACTCGCTGATCCGGCAGACCACCGGCGACAAGAAGAACCCTTTCCGTTACTTCAGCAAGCAGGAGCTGCGGGAACTCTTCAGCCTGGAGGACACCAGGTCCTCATCCACGCAGCTGCTTCTGCAGTCCCTGCACGGCAAGCACCGATGCACCGACCCCGACCTGGAAATTCACATTGCCCACCTCCACGCCATGGATATGTTTGGCATCTCCGATCACGACCTCATGTTTTCCCTCAACGTGGACCTTGATGAATCCCCGCAGGACCAAAAAGAGCAACGGTACATTGAAGGGCGGGTCCAGAAGGCCCAGGAACTGGTAAAGGCAGAGTCCGATCTGCACATGCAGTTTGCCACCATCATGGAGTCCACGACCGAGCCGGCGCGCAGGCGAAAGTCGGCGAGTGAGCGCGAGGAACCCTTGAAGGAGAAGAAATTCAACAAGCGCAGATCCAGTCTCACGTGCTCGCCACGCCGCAGCGGTTCGTCACCAGCCCGGGCGGACCCAGAACGAGCGAGTAACAGCAAGGAGGGTCCAATCGATCTCACTCGAGAAGAAAGCTGGTCTGCGGGGAATAAAGAAAACCTCATGAAGGAGACCAATCGGCTGGAGAAGAGTCAGGAAAGACGAGGTCAGGGGAGTGGTGCTCATGATGGAGAATTTGGATCCTTTTCTAAAGGACTAAGGAAAGCTCCTCCAGATGCTTCCATCCACATCAGCGACAATGAAGACCCCAACGACTCGAAATCGGATGGGAGTCCCATGAAACGCCTCCAGGTCAATAGACTTTCCGTCCTGCAGTCGTCCTCGTCCGGTTTAAGACCGGACTCTTTGTGCAGCGCGAGTTCCAGCAGCTCTGAGCTGCTGCAGGGGAACTTCAACCTACAGTTGGAGGAGAGCGAGCTCTCCTACCGGGATGACGAGAAGAAGCAAGATGTCCTGTACCAGGATAAGGTAAGGAACCTCCTGTCCCCCAATCATCTGGACAAGGAGAGCGACATCCTGTACCAGGATGATGATGATGATGATGAGGAGAAGCTGCTATCACAGCTTCAGATGTCAGGAACCTTCGATGTGGGCAAATCCCTGACGGAGAGGCACCTCGGACTCAGCATCAAGTCCAACGTCTCCGATATGGACGGCTCGATTATGGCCAATAGGAAGAAGAAGATAGTGCCCCTCATTTATGACAGTGATGAAGAAGAAGAAGAAGAAGTGGTGGAGGGTGAAGAGGTCCTCCCGCAATCTTCCAAGGCGGCGTTCAAAAACCTCCAGCTGCAGGGTTCGTCCACGCCAAAATCCTCACCGCTCATCGGCTCCAGAAAAAGCTTCCGGGGAAACGTTTCGGTGGCTTCACGCCGATCCCTCGTGCACTCCATCCTACAACACCAGAAGGAGCTTTCAGTGGGTTCTTCTAACGATTGCGGGGAAGTAGATGCCAGCGCTTGGACTCAGGACACCACCGGAGAGCCCCTTAAATTGGACGAGGAAGTCGTGGAAGAGGTAGAAGTTGAGGAAGAGGAGGTGGAAGTGGAGCACTTGGCTCCTAATAGCAGTCTCCTGGAAGAGTCCACCAGTGATCCCGAGCTGGCTTCCTCCGAGAGGTTGGAGCAGTGCGCCGCCCAGGCCGGGGTGGAGTGCGTCGACACCTACGAGTCGTTGGTGACGCGAGGCCGCGAGTCCTTCAACCGAGGGCGACTCGGCGACGCTCTGAATTTGTTCCTCAAGGCCATTGACATCAGACCCGGAGACCCCGAAATCCAGTTCTTGACCATCCAACTGTACAGACAGCTCAGTCACTCCTAATAGGAACCCTCCTCGGAACCATTGATGTCTTCAAATGTTCACGACATCCATTTTTTGTTGTTGTTTTACTTGGTTTCCAACCATGGACTTCTCATCTTCAACAAAATGAGTGAAGAACGTTGGTCATCTGACAGGAAACGGCTCATGACCAACAAAATAAAAGCCGTTTCCATGATTCCAAATGTAGCTTTGTTGTTTTTGGAAACCGCCATGAGTCAGAATCCTCGTCTTCAACGAAATGAGTGAAAAACGTTGGTCATCTGACAGGAAACGGCTCATGACCATCAAAATAAAAGCCTTTTCTATGGTTCCAAATATAGCTTTGTTGTTTTTGGAAACCGCCATGAGTCAGAATCCTCGTCTTCAACGAAATGAGTGAAAAACGTTGGTCATCTGACAGGAAACGGCTCATGACCAACAAAATAAAAGCCGTTTCCATGATTCCAAATGTAGCTTTGTTGTTTTTGGAAACCGCCATGAGTCAGAATCCTCGTCTTCAACGAAATGAGTGAAAAACGTTGGTCATCTGACATGAAACGGCTCACGTTTTCAGTTTCTGAAAAATGTTGAATATTTTTTTTCACCAATAGAAAAAAAATTGGTTGTTTATCTTATGAAACTTATTTTTTGCATTTCTAATGGTTTGTCAATGATATGCATATTTTCACCACTCTCGGGCCGGTTTTGTAAGTGGGTAGCCACCGTTTTACCCACATTTTTGTTACTTTTATTTTTCGGTAATTGATGCAAAACTGTTTTCAAATAAATTCTAAACTTAACTATTTATTGAGCACAACTACGGCTGTATGCAAAGTGCTGGACTTGAAACAAAGAATGTTGCATAAGTATTGCTTGAACCTCTAAACACTGTAAGGAATTAATAGAAATTAAATGTTGCATGTTGTTGTTTCTTAATTGGCATGACATCATTAATATGTGACCAAATGTGTAATATCAGATGTCTATCAAATTGAACATCTTATTGTGCGCGTACGTCTTATTTTGAAGGCCCGTTCGGCAACGCTCGTCCGGAGGAGGGGGCTTTGCTCGACTCTTTCCGGAGTCGAAGAATGTGACGTCACATCATGTCCGGCTGTCGTGTATTGATTCGTGGGGTGACGGTCGCCCAAAGGGGACGTTAGTTTTTAGCCGCGAACACACGCTAAAAACCACCACGACTGGACGGAAAAGAAAAAGAAAATACAGAAAAAAACACACCACTTATGTTCCGATTCAACACAAAGTCCCACGTTCGGGATTTTTCGGGAGCCTTCGCTAGGACATAAACTTCGGCTCTTTCCGGATAAGTCGAACGTGACGTCACCTCGCTGGAACGCTGAAGTGTGTTTGGCGGCTCGAACGGCCCGTTTCGTTCGGGTTCGAATCAACGCCAAAGACCAACGAGACGGAACCGCCTCGCTTGGACTTTAATGGCCACGCCGAAGGAGAAGACGGCTGGGGGCGGCTGAGAAGTCGAAGGCTACGCGGAGGCTCCGAACAGCCGTCGGCATTTCACGAAGGAGGAATAGGTCGAGTCCGAAAATTGACGACGATGGTGGCTGTGAGTGGACGAAAAGAAACGCTGCTGGAAATCTGCTCTTTGCTACTACTGATGACCGGAAGTGGACAATGTGGAGGTAAGGACGGGGCGGAAGTGGACTCTTCACGCTCATCACTGCCGGAGCCTATCCCAGCTGTATTTGATCAGTAGGCGGGGCACACCCTGAGCTGGTTGACGGCCAACTGCGGGGTACAAATAAACAAACAATTTACTATTTTTTGGAATGTGGGAATAAATTAAAGTACCCGGAGAATACCCACTGACACGGTGGTTGACGTTTAGCATGCTAACAACACACAAATTCTTGAGTATGTTAGCATAACATTACGTGCGGTGGTCTCATGTCTGAAATGGGCCAGTCAGAATTTTTGTTTACACTCGTGGATGTGACGTTTAAGCAGTAAAGCACCGAAAAAGCACTTTGTGTCGCCAAACAGTATTCTGTCAGTTCACTATCGACGCTAAATAATTGTAGCTAATTTTAGCCATCAAGCTAAAGCCATTCTTGGGCGATGGAGTCGAGATTCAAGAAGCTTTGTTGTCGCTTTATCGTACACACAAAAGTGATGCTATAGCACAATGCTTCTTTGGGACTATATGACAAGACCATTGTAGGTCTCAGAACAGTCAAACTGTCAGCTGACATCTTAAGCGGCTTGGTATAATTTAGCTTAGCTTAGCCCGGCATCGCTCCCGGCAGGAGGTCAGTCGTCTGTTTGTGTGTGTGTGTTGTGTAACCATGAGTGTACTTCGTGTGCGTGTGTATGTGTGAGCGTGTGTACTAGTGCTGTGTCGTTCGCGAACGAGCCGGTTTTTAGAGCTGGATCTTTGACGCGAACAAAGAGAGTCGGTTCCTCACAAAGAGCCGGAAATGGGAGCCGGTCGTTGGTTAAAGCCGCACGTGATTGGTCGATATCCGTGGTAGAGGAGTGAGGGGAGAATTACAGACACACACAGCATTGAGGAGAAAGGGGGGGTTAGGGTAGACAGGTGCACACGTTATTACATTATGCTGTTATTATTTTTCAATTATTATATTTGTTACTAGTTGGTATGATAGCATTATTAATATGGAAAGCAAATTAGTGACAGCTGTAACCACAAGGAAAATGAAAGTTAGCATCCACTAACCGGGCGCATATAAATCAAGCAATATCAATAAAAATATTTGATATTGTGTATTTTTTACACAAGTAATTTGTTTTTCACATAATTTGACATGTTTTTGGGTATTTTTGGTAGTTAATTAATTTAAACAACAACAAACAAACTAAGGAGCCATTTGGGAGCCAAAAGAGCCAGATTGTTTTAGTGAGCTGAGCCAAACCAACCGGCTCTCTGAAAAGAGCCGGACTTCCCATCACGATTGAGCAATGATGCGAAATGTGTTTTTGTTCAGACTCCCAGCAGACTCGGCATCTGTCCTCTTATCAGCTGACATCGCCTCAACCAATAGGAGGCCGGTGGAGGCGGGACACTGACGGCTCGCCGCCCAATCAGGTCTGAGATTTTGTCGGCTTGGATTTTGTGTGCGTGAGCGAGAATGTGTGACCTCTGAACTCTTAGCGTTTAATCAAGTGGCGCACCAACATCCTGTTACCCCTCCCACTTCCTATAACTGCCATGATGACTTCCTGTCCGCAAGTTGTTAATAACACTTGGTAGTGTTGAATGAACAAATGATGTTATGACGTCATCATGAAGTAACTCAAATAGATAGAAAGCTAGCTAGCCAATAGATAGACAGCGAGACAACTAGCTACATAACTAATAGATAGCCAGCCAGATAGCTAACTAGCTGACCAGTTAGCTAATAGGTAGCAAATAGAAAATAGATAGCCAGCTAGACAGCTAGCTAGCTAATAGATAACCAATAAATAGCCAGCTAGACAACTAGCTATATAACAAAAAAATAGCTAGCTAGCCGGCCAGTTAACTAATAGGTAGCAAATAGATAGCTAAAGTTAACCGATAGCAAATAATAATAATAATAATACATTTAATTTATAAGCGTCTTTCAAAACTCTCAAGGACACTTGCTAGACGGCGAGAAAGCTAGCTAGTTAATAGACAATAGATAGCCAGCTAGACAACTAGCTATATAACTAGTAGATAGCCAGCCAGATATCTAGCTAGCCGGCCAGTTAGCTAATAGGTAGCAAATAGATAGCCAGATAGACAGCTAGAAAGCTAGCTAGTTAGTTAATAGATAGCCAGCTAGACAACTGGCTATATTACTAATAAATAGCTAGCTAGCCGGCCAGTTAGCTAATAGATAGCAAATAGATAGCTAAAGTTGATCTTTTTTCCTTTTCCTGGTCAATAATCACGTCGATGTGTGTGCGTGCGTCACTTGGCAGGTGTCATTCGCCATCGACGTGTCGGGACGCCGCCACGTGGTCCATCTGGAGCGGAACCGGTGAGTTGTTACGCCAGGTTTTGCTGCTCGCATCCGTTTTAAGAATATTCCAGAAAAATGCAAAATGGCCACCCCCTTTGATCGACCATGGGGGCGGCCATTTTGCTTCTTGCCCGTCACTGAAAATGACATCAAATGTTGCGTTTCGACAAAAATTCCTTTTTGACGTCACCTTCACTTAGCAACAAATTAGTATTGTTTGCTAGCTTAACTCATTCACTGCCAGTCCACTGTGTCCACTCCAGTGCCAGGGTTTTTGTCATTGTCACTCGAATTACAGGACCCACAGACTATTGAGTTTTAGGACTACATAAACATCCAGTACAGGCTCAGAAAGAAAGGGTTAATTCCTCAAATAGATAGAAAGCTAGCGTGCTAATACATTGCTAAAAGATAGCGAATAGATAGCCAGCTAGAGCTAACTAATAGATATCTAATCGATAGCTAGAAAAAGAGTTAATTCCTAAGCCATAAATTGGTCTGCACCAGTGTTCACTCAACCGGGAAGTAACTCAAATAGATAGAAAGCTAGCTAGCTAATAGATAGCTAATAGATAGCTTGCTAGATAGCTAACTA